>NC_034609.1:29995304-30025757 GCF_900095145.1 Mus pahari
TAACATGTATTGGTCCGCCTCCCGTTGCATACTTGAGCTGCATTTGTTGGGACACCAGAGAGAAATGCACCGAAAAGCTTCTGGTGGGGAGCTGCAGTTTGATGCTGCTTCCAAGGACTTGGGCTGATTTGCACGTGCTGAGGCAAGACCCATCGGAGGCAAAGTACGTGGAGGACACGTGATGTTTGGAGGACCCAAGGGATGGTGACAGAAGCTGAGCTTGGCTTGCTTATAGAGCTAGCTGTGCAACTCGTGTGGGTCTGGCAGCTTTGCTGATGTTGGTTTCCCTGAGAGAGGCACAGGAACTTCTCCTGAAGTTCCTCCTGATCCCTCCTGCTGACTGGAGCCCAGGCGGCCTGGCTGTCTCTGCTAGGTCTTGTCATCACTGTTGCTAACTAACCCAAGACTACCGAACTGGACTGCTGGTGTATCCATGAAGTGCTTGTGAGTGGATCGAGCTGTGGCTGCCTGCTAACCTGTGAACTGAACTGCTGATTTCCAGACGACAGGAGTTGCTCCAAAGAACCTTTCTAAACAGATCCACTCTCCCCCCCCACCCCTGTATCCTGCATCCTTTCTTTTCCATTACCTCTGGTGGCTGGTGAGCTAAAAAGGAGGGTAAAGCATCATTAAAAATAGGATTTGAAAGAATTAAAGTTACAAGACCTTATCTCAAAACAAACAAACAAACAAAGAAAAAACGAAAGCAAAAACAGAAAAAGCAGGCATGGCTGGTTGTGGTGGCACATGCCAGTAGGATCTGCTGAAAGAGCAGGCATGGTGACACACACTCTGGAGGCAGAAACAGGAGATCTCCATGAGCTAGCCTGGTCTACATAGAGAGGCTTTCACAGAAACAAACAATCTTAACTAATAAATAAGTAGATTAGTCAATTCAGTTAAATAGGCACAAACTTTCTAGGGTTAGAAGAAAACTGGGAAGTTCTTCTAGGCTTGTTTGTTATCTTCGAGGGGAAACAGTTACTGAAGGGAAACCTTGTTATCTTAGAGGAGAAGCTGAGTTACTGAAGGAAAGCATTTTGCTTTCAGATCACACCAGTTCCCTACAATATGCTCTGGCTACCTCCTGGGAATTGAAGAAAATAAAAGTGAGACACAAAGTTTCTTTCTGTCCCTCCCTTGACTTTTTTTTTGAGGGAGGGTCTCATTGTGTGGTCTCATGCTGGTCTGAAACTCCCTGTGTTGGCCAGGCTGGTCTCCAATTTATAATCCTCCTGTCCCAGCCTCCTTGGGGCTGGAATTACAAGTGTGCATTATCCTGCTGGCTTCAAAGTTCCTTATATTAAGGAACATTTACACACACATACATCTATGCATCTTGTGCATGCGCGTGCGTGCACACACACACACACACACACACACCACACCATACACATCACTTCTAGTAGTCAATGATATAGTCTAAGAAAAGAATGCTTTAATTTAAAAAAAAAATAAAAGCAATTTGGGCATGGTAGCAAACAACTGTAATCCTACCATTTAGGAGACTGAGGCAGGAAAATCTGAAATTCAGGGCCAGTCTCATCTACATGGTGAGTTTTAGGCCAGCCTAGGCTGCTACCTGGAATCCTAAATCAAACAAAGCAAAAAGAGTTGTTTGTCTTTAGACACTTCCCCAACACACACACACACACACACACACACACACACACACACACACACTGAATTTCCAGCCCTGCCCTTGGTATCTGTGACCCTATCTAGCCAGGGTGAAACTGTCAAGGAGCCATGGCTGGCAAGCTTCAGAGGGCTGGCCCTTTGGGAGGGGCTTTCTCTCTCCTCTTGGCTGGGTCTGATCTTGGCCTGATTCCCAGCTCTGAGAAGGGAGAGAGTCTCTCTCTCTCTCTCTTTTTTTTTTTTTTTTTTGCATGGAGGTGACACAGGTTGCTGCAGAGCTCTGGGCCTTAACAGTCATTCTCAGCCCTGATCAGTCATTCTGGGGCCACTAAGACCAAAGCTAATTTGCACAATGGGAGAGCCCTGCCGCCCTTTAGTCAGGAGGTCTGACTGACTAACTCTCCAGGCTGGAGAGGGCCTGCTCTCTGTGGACTTGGCCCAGGAAAAGCCCTGGCCACTGAGTAATGTGCACTGTGGAAATGATAATAGTTAATGTTTACTTCACATTTCCTGCCTGCATGCTAACTTAGGTTACCGCACCTAGGGTTTTTGGTTTGATTTTTTTTTTTTTCCTCCTCTTGTTTTTTTGTCTTTCTCTTTGAGACAGGGTCTCTCTTTCTCTCTACAGAACCTTGGTGGCTATTTTAGAATTCACTGTTTAGTCGAGGCTGGCCTCAGACTTCCAGAAATCCACCAGGCTCTGCCTCTGCTGCCTCTTGAGGGCTGGGATTAAAGGCAAATGCCACCTCACCTGATTCTTAGACCTACTCAACCACGTAGGTGCTTATTTTTCTTGGAAGGATGAAAGAACTGAGAGAGTCCAGAGAGAGGCCTATTTGTTTTGTTTTTTCAGTTCTAGGTTTGAACCCATGACCTTAGCCTTCGAGGAAAGCAGGATATCACTGAGTTAAATCCCCAGTGAGAGTTTTTTGTTTGTTTGTTTGTTTGTTTGTTTGTTTTTTGAGACAGGGTTTCTCTGTGTAGCCCTGGCTGTCCTGGAACTCACTTGGTAGACCAGGCTGGCCTCGAACTCAGAAATCTGCCTGCCTCTGCCTCCCCAGTGCTGGGATTAAAGGCATGTGCCACCACGCCCGGCTCCAGTGAGAGTTTTGAATGGCTTGTTCAAAAGCTTGTGACTAAGTGGTGTGTGGCGCCAGACTCATGCCTGTCACCCCCGCATTCAGCAGCTTGAGATAGGAGGACTGTGAATTTGAAGCCATTCTGCAAGACTCCATTTCAGAAAACAGAAAAAAACGGACCAAGGGGACAGGAGGGGTGGCTCTGCAGTTAAGAGCACTTCTTGCTCTTGCAGGGGATGTGGGTTCAGTTCCCAGCACCCACATGCCTGCTGACAACCTAAATGGCACCAGCCACACCATGCACACATATACATGCAGGCAAAGTACTCAAACATATACAATAAAAATGAACGATCCTTTAGAAACAAAGGAAACGGGGCTGGAGAGATGGCTCAGCTGTTAAGAGCACTGACTGTTCTTCTGAAGGTCCTGAGTTCAAATCCCTGGCTCACAACCAGCCATAATGAGATCTGATGCCCTCTTCTGGGGTATCTGAAGACAGCTACAGTGTACTCACATATAATAAATAAATAAATCTTTAAAGAAAAAAAAGCAAAATGAGGACGGCCAGGTGTGGTGTCATACACATTTAATCTCATTTAATCCTGGCATTTAGGAAGCAGAGACCGGTGAACCCTATAGCAATTTTCAGGTCACCCATGGCATAATGGCTCGAGAGATGGTGTAACAATTAAGAGCCCTGGGTATTCTTCCAGAGGTCCCTCATTCAATTTCCAGCACCCACATGGAAGCTCTTAATGGTAGGTAACTCCAGTTTCAGGAGATCTGACAGCCTCACACAGACATACATGCAGGCAAAACACTAACACACATAAAACAAATAAATAAAATGAAACAAATGAACAAACAAAACAAAACACCCAAACTACTAGTAGGCAGCCAGGAAGAGACTGGAATTCTACACAGGGAGGGCTTGAGCATAGAGACCTCAAAGCCCACCCTCGCAGTGACAGTGACGCACGTTCTCCAACAAGGCCATGCCTCGTCCAATAAGGCTACACCTCCTAATAGTGCCACTCCTCGTGGGCCAAGCCTACAAACACATGAATCTATGGAGCCAAACCTGGTCAGACCCGGGCTGACAGGCACCAAGTCTGGGTTGGGGACTGTGTGCTGGATTAGTCTTGGAGCTGCACCACCCCAGCCTCATGGCTGCCTCTGTCATGAAAGTGTGATCATTGATCTGTGGCTCAGTTGCTTTCTCTGTAAAATGGGAGGGAAAGGGGGCTGGAGAGATGGCTCAGCAGTTAAGAGCACTGACTGTTCTTCTGAAGGTCCTGAGTTCAAATCCCAGCAACCACATGGTGGCTTACAACCATCTGTAATGACGTCTGATGCCCTCTACTGGTGTGTCTGAAGATAGTTATAGTGTACTTACATATAAATAATAAATAAATTTTAAAAAAATGGGAAGAAAAAAAAATCTCTGCTCTGTAGGAAAGCTGCAAAATGAACTGTCCCCACTGTCCCTGGAGCCAATCCTCCTTTATGGTTACTATCACAGCCCTCACCATACTGGAAACTTCTTCCTTGGTGGACAAGGCTGTAGAGAAAACAGACAAAAACTCAAGTGGAAATAAAGCCTCTATCTGGACTTTTCCAAGGACACTAATCACAGGACTTTAGTCTCTTGTCGCCTGTTGGCCTCCTTCTCTTGGCTACCCTCGGACTAGAGTTTCGGCCAGGGCAACAGACTGTTTCCTGGTAAATTAAGCAAGTGTTAGAGTCAGTGGTGCAGGCCTGAAACCACAGCTACCTAGCAATCCAAGACAGGAGAATTATAGGTTATAGACCCGCCTAAGCTACAGCAGACCAGCTTGAGCAACTAAGTGGGACCTGCTTCAGAATAAAAAGGAAAGGGTTGAGGATGTAGCTCAGTTGATACAACAGTAGTTTAACATGCAAAAAGGCCCCGGGTTCAGTCACCAGTACCATACATGGATGGAGCATTTGACAGTACACATCTGTAATCTCAGCCCAGGGAAGGCAGAAGCAGGAGAGTCAGAAGTTCATGGTCATCCTCAGTTTCACAATGAGTTTGGAGGCCAGCCTGGGGTACTTGAGACCCTATCTCAAAACAAAACATATAACAACAATCAAAACATAAAAAAAAAAAAAAAATAAGCCAGGCAATGGTGGTACATACCTTTAATCCCAGCACTCAGGAAGCTGAGGTAGGTGGATGTCTGTGAGTTCAAGGACAGCTTTGGTCTTCAGAGCCAGTTCCAGGATAGCCAAGGCTATACAAAGAAACCCTCTTTCAAAACAAACAAACAGATAAATAAGTGGCAAATATGTGTGTCGGGGTGTACACCCCCCCCCCCACATCTGGAGAGGAGGGTTCGGTACATTAGGAGAGCTGAGGTCAGGAGTAGGCAGGGTTGTAGGCACAGGGATGTAGGGGTATAGGAGCACCTGGTGAGTGGCCAGTCTAGAGACCTTGCAGATGCATTCCTGTAGGAAACAGAAGAGGTAAGGTACTAGGAGAAAAATAGACAGGTTATAACCATAGGCCCTATGAATGAGGCTAGGCATATGTGGTGGTTTGAATATACTTGGCCCAGAAAGTGGCCTTGTTGTAGTAGGTGTGGCCTTGCTGGAGTAGGTATGGCCTTGTTGGAGGAAGTGTGTCACTGTGGGGGTGGGGTTTGAGACCCTCCTCCTAGCTTTCTGGAAACTAGACATCTCCTGTTTGCCCTAAGAACAAGATATAGAACTCTCAGCTCCTCCCACACCATGCCTGCCTGGATACAGCCATGTTTTCTGTCTTGATGACAATGGACTGAACCTCTGGACCTGTAAGCCAGCCCTAATTAAATGTTGTCCTTTATAAGACTTGCCTTGGTCATGGTGTCTGTTCATAGCAATGGAAGACTTTTAGCTAAGACAACATGTGACGAGCAAAGACTGACAGAGAGAGTGGAATGGAGATGTGCCCTGGTTGTATTGACGAAGTTCATCAGACAGTTTGTGGAGAGACCCGATATTAGTTTTCACCAGGCCGGCGTCATTGATTTCGTAATAGTATTCCTCTTCCATAAACATGTAGGTGCCTCCCTCGTCTTCCTTGAGGACGTCCAATGTTCTCTGGTTCTGCATGGCCACCCTGGGCCTAGCTGCTTTGGACCTAGCAGATTTGGAGGGAACACCCAAACTTGGCAGGATGTACGTATTAGGGACAGAAGATAAAGTTGAGTTTGGGGAGAAAAGGATTTCCCCCATGTGTACACTTACAACCTTTAGGTCCTGGGAGTTCCAAGACCAGGGGGGGGGGAAGAGACCCCACCCTCAGGAACAGGCAGGTAAGGAAACTGACTGCTGATTGACAGTACTTGTCTGGAGTCCATCTGACTTGTGGGTTGGAGTACTGGAACCCACACTGTAGAGAAAGCAATAGACTCTGGAACCTCTGTGTCACAGTAGAGGCTTGGGAAATGATGTGGGGTTAAAAGCATGAGCATCCGTTACTACAAACAAGGAAAGAGGGGCTTCTTTCCCCTATCCAGAAGACGAGATGTATATAAATTTAGCACAATGAGAAGCATTTTTAAGTCTATACTTAGAAGACAACCAAAGGAAACTTAAAATCTTGCTTGCGGCTATGATATTAACAGAACTCCATTTATCACTGTCAAGACTCTGAGCTTTGAAGTCTTAGTACAACAGTAACATAGGGAGGGGAGGGAATCGGAAGCAGTTTGTTCCTCTTGTATACCTTAAATCACTTATCACCATTTAAATGTCTTTTTTTTCTTTCTTTCTTTCTTTTTTTTAAAGATTTATTTGTTTATTATATGTAAGTACACTGTAGCTGTCTTCAGACACCCCAGAGAAGGGCATCAGATCTCATTATGGATGGTTGTGAGCCACCATGTGGTTGCTGGGATTTGAACTCAGGACCTCCGGAAGAGCAGTCAGTCCTCTTAACCGCTGAGCCATCTCTCCAGCCCGTCTTTTTTTCATCCTTCAACTTTCATTAACTTGCATTTAGCAACCTTAAAACACCTTAGACTGAAAACCACTTTCTTAGATCCTCACATACTTAAATCTTCTGTATCCTCCGACCTTACATCTCTCTTAAAAAAAAAAAAGAAGACACTAATTATTCTAATAAGTGAATCACTTCAAGTTACGAATTTAAAGATTAGCCTTGGGCTGGTGAGATGGCTCAGCGGGTAAGAGCACCCCACTGTTCTTCCGAAGGTCCTGAGTTCAAATCCCAGCAACCACATGGTGGCTCACAACCACCCTGTAACAAGATCTGACTCCCCCTTCTGGAGTGTCTGAAGACAGCTACAGTGTGCTTACATAAATAAATAAATAAATAAATAAATAAATAAATCTTTAAAAAAAAAAAAAAAAGATTAGCCTTAATTCAAAGGTAACACCGCTATGTGGGACTGGTGGCCATCCTGTTGAACCCAGTGCAGATGGGTCTCTGCTACTAAGTGCTTCCAAGCACAGACCGGGACTTGAACTGTCCATCCCTCACCTGGAGTCTGTCGGGGAATCTTTTCGGAAGATGCCTACATGGAGGTGGGAGAAGGTCCTATACTAATACGGTCTTAAGTCGGCCTCTTTACTCCTTTGAACTCGGCAAGAAGATGCAGAAGATGCAAGTGGACACTCAGCCCTATAAGACCAAGTCCGCACACTTGAAGGCATTTTCTGGTTGTCCAAGTTGGCTTTCAGGGCTGACCAAAGGGCCCAGTTCTGGGGACACAAAGAACAGTGCAGAGGGGCTTACAGACAGAGGCAATGGGTCGTCGAGAGTGCAGTCACCGTGGACAGAGAGTCGTCAGAGCCCAGAAGCTACTATAGACCAAGCCAGGACTGCGGTGGCCCCAGTGGCGTGTACAAGATTCCATCTGGCCAGCTCTGCATCTTTTTTCTATCCCATTACTTACTGTGAGACATGGTTGGTTAGTGGGAACCGTCATTGTAAATCAAGTTTCTTTAGATAAAGAAAAAAGTACAAAGTTACTTTGAGACCTGTTTTCTGAGTCTGATAACGAGGTAGATTATATGTAGACATAGTAGTGGCAGGCTAGGAGAGTGAGACTTGAATCCTGAGCTTTAGACAGGAAGAGTACTGACAACTCAACTGAAGCCTTGTTTCTGCTGTTAAACTGCTCTTCAGACCCATCAGAGTCCTGCAGGAAGTGCAGACCAAGCAGCCACTGACTGCTAAGAATGAGAGGCTTACCAGCTACCTTGTGCCCAAGTTCCTCTGCGATCAGTGGGGCATCAGTCTTTGGCTGCCAGGCCCGGACAGACTTTTTGTGAAACAGGAATTTGGGAAGGCTGTCCTGTCTTTGTCTAGACAAAGAAAGGCAGTCAGTATTCCAGCGTCCTGCTTGCCTACAGATTGGACAATGTGCCATTCGCATTTGAGGCAAAGGACAATCTTTTGCCCTGTGGCCAGTTTTGAAGCAAGCTTCAGGTGAAAGTTCTTCTGTGCCCATCTTCTTTAGAGATTAGGGGAGAGGCTGGGAGTCAATGCCTCTCTTATTAAACATTTTAAATGCTTGAGGGACAGTACCTACTAAGTATATCAGAGTTAAACAACCATTGTCTGTTTTTAGTCTTCTGTTCTAAACTGTACTAAGACGAGGCTTCGGGTTCTGTTCCTTTTAGACTTGAGCTTTAAAGATAACAATTTTGAATTTAAGCTCTTTTAGTATCAAAATAAAACTTTTAATCATAGATACAGACTAGCAACTTTATTACACCATTATAAGCCTTTTTTGTTTTGTTTTGTTTTTTGTTTTTTTCGAGACAGGGTTTCTCTGTGTAGCCTTGGCTGTCCTGGAACTCACTCTGTAGACCAGGCTGGCCTCGAACTCAGAAATCTGCCTGCCTCTGCCTCCCGAGTGCTGGGATTAAAGGCATGCGACACCACACCCAGCTAGGAGGTTTTTGTTTGTTTGTTTGTTGTTTTTGGTATTGCTTAGTTTATTTAAACAGCTAAAGCTTAAAGGACAGAGAAGCTAGATAAACATCATTATGAACCTTATTAGATCTTAGGAGTTTATAGATCTTGATTATTAAATATGCCTTATTTATCAAACATTTGTTGTTACTTATCTGCATTTTTTTTAGCAATGTTCAGCAATTAGTAAAGGCTTAAGTAGTTATCTTAAATTTAAAGTTAACTTGATAGATCTTTATAATCTATTTATTTATTTATTATATGTAAGTACACTGTAGCTGGCTTCAGACGCACCAGAAGAGGGCATCAGATTTCATTATGGATGGTTGTGAGCCACCATGTGGTTGCTGGGATTTGAACTCAGGACCTTTGGAAGAGCAGTCAGTGCTCTTAACTGCTGAGTCATCTCTCCAACCCAGATCTTTATAATCTTAAAGTATATTTTAAAGTAGAGAATAACCAAATAGATGGGAGAGCATTATCTATGAGTGTATCTGGGAGGGTATTTCTGGAAAAGATTGGTGGTTGAATCAGTGGGCTGAATAAAAGGCCACCAGGGCTAGAGAGATGGCTCATAGTACTGGCTGCTCTTGTAGAGGATCCAGATTCAATCCCAGCACCCACAGGGTGGTTCCTAACTGTCTGTAACTCCAATTCCAGGAGATCGGACACTTTCTGGTCTCTTCCAGCAATTCGTGATCACAGTACATAGACATACAAGCAGGCAAAACAACCATACACCCATACACTTAAAATTAAAAATTTAAAAACCAGAGCCGGGCGTGGTGGCACATGCCTTTAATCCCAGCACTCGGGAGGCAGAGGCAGGCAGATGGATTTCTGAGTTCGAGGCCAGCTTGGTCTACAGAGTGAGTTCCAGGACAGCCAGGGCTATACAGAGAAACCCTGTCTCGAAAAACAAAAACAAACAAACAAACAAAAAAATTAAAAACCAGAAGATCCACCAAATGTGGATGGGTGGGTATTAATCCAGTTTTTTTTTTTTTTTTTTTTTTTTTTTTTTTTTGTCCATTTAACACAGATGGAGTTATCTGAGAAGAAGAACCTGAACTGAGAAAACGGCTCCATCAGATTACCTGTAGGCAAGACTAGCCTTTGCTGGGTTCCTGCCTTCAAGTTCCTTGAGTCAGCCCTTGATGAGGAAATCTGTAAGCCAAATAAATCTTCTCTTCTCCAAGTTGCTTCTGGCCATGGGGTTTTTATCATAGCAACAGAAAGCACACTAAGACCCATCTATTCTGCTGGGAGTCCCCACAAGATAACGGGTGGAGGACAGGTGCACTAGTTGTCATTGGAAACTAGGTTGTGCTTTTTGCCCTTGGTACTCAGAACTCTTGGTTCTCCTGCTTTGGGACTCTAGGACTTACATTAGGCTCTCTCTTTCCTCTAGTTTCCCCGGCCTTTGGACTTAAACAGAGCTGTGCTGCCAACTGTAGATGTGCTATCGATCCTATTCTTTGGAGTGCTCTAGTCATTTAGAACTCTCCACCTCTCTATGATTGTCTGCTACCAAGTCTGCAACAGGGATGTCAAAGACCTAGATGAGAACAGGTGAGATCATCATGGCTATTGGCTACGGCAGGCTGCCCTAAATGGAAGCGGTGCTTTCGTGAGCTGCTATAATGCAATCCCTGGCCTCTAGCACAATGCCTGACACACACTTTGCATTCTCTGTTGTTATTATTATTGTTGTTGTTATTTGAGACAGGATTTTCCCATGGAGTCCTGGCTGTCCAGAACTTGCTCGGTAGACCAGGCTGGTCTCGAATTCAGAGAGTCACCGGCCTAGGCTTCCTGAGTGCTGCCACTACCTGGCTGCATTCTGTGTGTATTTAATAAATAAATGGGTGAATGTTTACTCACCCATAGCCCCTGCATAAAAACAGGGCCATATCTGACTTATTTCTGGGTCCCCCGTGTTGAGAAGAAAACCAGGAACACTTAATAAATGTTTGTTGTCTGCCGGGCGTGGTGGCGCACGCCTTTGATCCCAGCACTCGGGAGGCAGAGGCAGGTGGATTTCTGAGTTCGAGGCCAGCCTGGTCTACAAAGTGAGTTCCAGGACAGTCAAGGGTTATACAGAGAAACCCTGTCTCGAAAAACCAAAAAAAAAAAAAGTTTGTTTTCTGAGTCAATGAGATAATGGAGCTGAGCTGGAGAATCACCTTCCTTGGGGCTACCAACCACAAGGTGATTAGAACTTGGTAGCCGGGCATGGTGGCGTATGCCTTTAATCCCAGCACTTGGGAGGCAGAGGCAGGCGGATTTGTGAGTTCCAGGACAGCCTGGTCTACAGAGTGAGTTCCAGGACAGCCAGGGCTACACAGAGAAACCCTGTCTCAAAAAACCAAAAGGAAAAAAAAAATAAAAAAATAAATAAAAAAGAACCAAGAAAACCATTTAGGGACCAGAATCTTCGCATCAGAACCATCCCTAAAGCTAGACTTGTTAAAATTGTCAAGGTCTGGGTTCCCTGAGAGATCTGAAGTAAAAAAAGTGAAGTCGATTGAGGACACCTGACATACTAACTTTCTGGCCTCCACAGGGACACATGTGCACTTGCAGCTACTTACAACGCTAAAAAAATAAAATAAAATTCATCTGGACCGGTGACATGGCCCAACAGGGAAAGGTGCTTGCCCCCAAGCCTAATGACAGAGGTTAGTCCTCAGGATGCACAGGTTAGAAGGAGAGAACCTATTTTCCCGATCTACCCTCTGCCCTTCACACATGGCACTTCCCCTCAACTAGATAGAGGATAGAGAGACAGGTAGATGACAAAGTGTAATAAAAATCAAATCCAAAAAAGGAAAAAAGAAAAGAAAAAAATGATAAAGTAAAATTAAAAATTGTATCTGAAAGCTGGGCACACCTTTAATCACAGCACTCGGGAGGCAGAGGGAGGCAGAGGCAGGTAGGTCTATGTGAATTTGAAGCAAGCCTGGTCTACATAGTGAGACCCTATCTTTAAAAAAATAATGCATATATGTTATAATATAGTCGCTCAAGTCGCTATAATCCTAGCACTTGGGAGGATTGCCCTGCAAGTTTGAGACCAGTTTCGGCTGCAGCACCAGTTCCAGGACAATATGTGCGAGCAGTATTAGGCAATTTAGAGGTAATTTCAATACGGAGACTGTGCATCGTTCCCTCTCCGTCTCTCCCTTTGACATGGTTTCTCTGTGTAGCCATGCTGGCCTGGAGCTATCTGTGTAGACTAGGCTGGCCTAACACACAGAGATCTGCCTGCTTCTGCGTCCCAAGTGCTGGGATTAGAGGCTGTGTACACCTGTGTAATCTTCAGTGTTTTTGCAATTCTGAGGCTGGGACCGAGACTGCTCAGGAGGTTAATCATTAGCCTCCCACGTGACCTGTAGGGCATCCAGGAAATGACCCTCACGGTGCAATTAAGAAGCCTACAGCTTAGGAGCCACTGAGGGCTGGGTGCCACCCATCCGGCAGTGGGGCTGTCTGTTAATCTTCCCAGAATGATTCCAAGGGCACTTTCCCCCATTCGTTCCCGAAATTCCCGAGGATCTTAACTCCTGGATTAGTTTTTTTTTTTTCTCCTCTCCTGTTGATAAACTATTGTGTGCAACCACAGACCATCCCAGCAGCGATCCAACCAACTGGGGACTAGCCTGAGCCTTTCATTCTTTTGAAAGCAGCAAGTTCAGCTTCCCAGCCCCCTCTTTAAAATGTAAATGACCCTGAGAAGTTCTAAATGGTTAGCTGGATTGTGTGAAAGCTTTTCCCAGGCCACAGATGGCCTAAGAGGCTTTTTTTTAGTGGGGTGTGGGGAGCAGAGAGCCAGGGGCTGGGGAGGTTCCCAGGGTGCTCATGTGTGTTTTTTTTCCCCATAGACTGTATTGCAGTACATTATTACGTAGCTAGCCTGACCTGGAGGTTCAAGCCTGTAACCTTCCTTCAGTTGATGCTGAGGCAGGATAGTCACAAGTTCAAAGCCTGCCAGGGCTGCACAGAATGAGTTTAAGGCTAGCCTGGCAACTAGTGGAGATCTTGTCTCAAAAAAAAAAAAAAAAAAAAAAACAAAAAAAAAAGTATACAAAGGACTGAGTAAATAGCTATCTATAGCTTGGGTCCTGGGTTCCATTTTCTACTAACAATAACAGAAGTGTTACAGAGTATGAAGGAGACTCTCCCGAGGGACCNATGAGTTTAAGGCTAGCCTGGCAACTAGTGGAGATCTTGACTCAAGAAAAAAAAAAAAAAAAAAAAAAAGTACAGAAAGGACTGGGTAAATAGCTATCTATAGCTTGGGTCCTGGGTTCCATTTTCTACTAACAATAACAGAAGTGTTACAGAGTATGAAGGAGACTCTCCCGAGGGACCAGACATACAGTTCAACACGTAGAGTGCCCGCCTAACATTCCCAGGGCCCTGGGTTGGATTCCCACCTCTTCCTACCAACTTGGGAAGTCTGGTACAGTATGGAGGAGACGCACATCTGAAATCCCAGTCCTTGGGAGAAGAGGACAGTTAGGTCAGAGGTTTATGCTTATGCTTATCTCTTTACCTACATAGTTAGCATGAGGCTATCCTGGGCTGGAAACCCTATCTCACTCCCCCCCACCCCCAGCCCTGCCCAAGAACCTTCTGAATGTAATGCTATCAATACCACCGTTTTATAGATTCGTAAATGCAGCCGCAGGTGGGGGGGGGGAGTGTATAATTCGGTTCCTGCAGCATAGTCTCTACATACTGGCTCGGTGAGTCTTCATACTGAAGTTTTATGCCTATTTGACAGAAGGGTAAATCGAGGAAGGTCACTACTGCACAGAGCCCCAACTGTATAGGGATCCTCTTGGTGTTTAGCCAGGCTGGGGCAGCGAGTGCCGGTTTCTGACCCTCTCCAGAGGACTTTGATGAGAAATCTGAAGAGTGCATCAGGCCTGACCTGTATTGCTGCCCTTAACTGTTGTCTAAAATCCTTCTTATTGAATTATCACTGTGTAATGGAAGAGTCAATGAAGAGTCATCGCGGAGTTCCAAGGCCAGTGCTAGGCTGGGCAAAAGAAAGCAAAACTCCAAAGGTTCCCTGCACCCAGCAATGATATAAAAGATGTATTTTTATGTAACTGAGAGGAAAAAAAATAATAAACGACGCTGCTGCCCCACGGGGGAGAAGACGCCTCTTTCTTTCTTTCCATTATCTCTTTCAGGGCATGATCTGGGCAGGATCTTCAGTGGGAAAGGAAATACCAGAGTCCTCTCCCTCTGAGCCACCTGGTGGGCTAAGAAGCAGAGGGAGCCAAGAAGCAGAAATCCAAAAGGCTGCTGTGTGTGTGTGTGTGTGTGTGTGTGTGTGTGTGCTTGGAAAGCCATTAAAACGGAGCGGTCAGCCTGCAGGGAAGGCTGGCAGAATCAGTGTGGGTTACGTGGGCTAGAGACAGCACCTCTATAGATGAGGTTGTGCTCTCTGTGGGCTCAGGTTTACCATTAACACTATGGGAAATACTGATGGTCAGATAGGGCCGGGCCTTTCAAAGGCACAGCCTCCACACTTCAGTGATGGTTTTGGCCTTAGTATAGAGGAGGACTTGCCCAGCATAACACAGCTAGTGACTGGCAGGGATATGATTTTGTAGTTTTTTGGTTGCTTCTTGAGATTCTCAGGACTTAAGTCCAGTATGTCGCTGAGGAGGATGGCTTTGAAGTCACGATTTTCCTGCCTACGTGTAATCCCTATGTGCCTATTACACATAGGCACCACCATACCTGGTTTACACAGTGCTGAGGGTGGTACCCAGGGCCTCATGTATGGCACCCGACAAACTGAGCCACACCCCCAATCTCTGTTTTGCCAAGGCTGGACCAACAGGAGTGAGAGGTGAGAGGTGAGAGCCTTTGTTCTCATGTATCCAAGCAACATGGACATGGCAGGCAATAGGCAGACAGGGAAACTGATCTAATGTTCGTCTATTTTATTTTTGATCCTAAAATTATGTACCAGGGACAGAAATCTCAGGTGCTGGTGGCTATGCCATGACTATGGCATTAAAAGTCTCAATCTGTGCAGCAGGAGAGCTTGAGTTCTGATCTTTCTTTTAACACTGCCTTGCTACATGATTCCAAGTTGTAGGTTAGGTAACAGATTTTAGTAACGTCTCTCATTGACTCGCTACACAATATCAAGTTGTAGGTAAATAACAGATTCCAGCTCAGCATTAAAACAAATAAAATAAAATAAAATGATGGGAAGAGGGCTGGAGAGATGGCTCAGTGGTTGAGAGCACTGACTGCTTTTCCAAAGGAACCGGGTTCAAATCCCAGCAACCCCATGACAGTTCACAACTGGCTGTAATTCCAGTTCCAGGGGACCTGACATCCTCACACCAATGCACATAAACAAAATAAATTATTAAAAAAAAAAAAAAACCAACAAAACAACTGATGAGAGCTGGAGAGATGGCTCAGTGGTTGAGAGCACTGGCTGCTTTTCCAAAGGACCCATGTTCAAATCCCAGCAACCACATGGTAGTTTACAGCTGCCTGTAATTCCAGTTCTAGGAGCTCTGATACCCTCACATAGACATACACAGAGGGAGAACACCAATGTAAATAAAAATTTTAAAATAAAAAAACCCAAAACAACAAAACAAAAAACTGATGGATGTGGGATGCGTATTGTACTCCCAGCATTTAGGATGCTGCTGCGTGGGGGTCCCAAGGTCAAAGCCAGCCTGGGTTACTTAGTCCTGAGAACTGAAGTTAAGAGAACAGATTTTAGCAGGGCAATAAGGTAGTGGGTACCTGTAGCTCCAGCCCAGAAGTGAGAAGGCTGAGCCTGGACAATGGTGAGTTCAAAGCCATGCTGGGCTCTCAAAAGGGAGCCGTAAGGGTGTTAGAAAATTAGAATTGCCTGGCCTGGTGCCCCACTTGTGCAATGCCAGCATTCGGGAGACTGAAACAGGAGGATGGCTGAGGTTAAGACAATTCCAGGCCCACTTGGGCTGGAAAACAAACAAACAAACAAACAAAATACAACCGCCGGAGAAATAGCTCAGTCAGTAAAGGCTGATCGCAGCAATGCAATCCCAGGACCCTCTTGGTGGAAGAAGAGAATTGACTCTTGCAGGCTGTCATCTTATTTCCACACTCGGTCTGTGGCACCAGCGTTTGCGAACATACGATCGTGCTCGCGCGCGCACCCCCCCCCCCACGTTAAAATGTCATTTAAAATCCTTAAGACAATGTAAACCAAAGCAAACAAACTCATCCAACCAAACAAAATAAAGACATACGAAACAAGACAGAACCCTAGATGAAGAGTTACCCTTTGTAACTCCATGTCTCCGTGGTTCAGAGCACAGCTAGGTTAGGATTCGAACGACTGTGGAATAGGAAGCGGAGAAGTCTCCTAAGGCCCGCCCCTTGCCACCAACTACAGACAGGGGCGGAGGAAGTTGAGGGCTGCACGGTTCCTTGGCTGCCACCTGCAGGTGCGTCCCCAGCCAATCAGCGGCGCCGGGGGCGGTGTCTGCGGGCTCACCTGGCGGCCGCAGCCTCTGCCCTGCTCACTGGTGTGGGAGCCGCGGCGCACTACCGAGTTCGCAGGAACTTCTGCTAGACTCCAGCCCGGCCTAACCCGGCCCTGCCCGACCGCACCCGAGCTCAGTGTTTGCTCGGAGTCCGCCCGGCCAGCTATGGGAGCCCGGTGCCGCAGCTTCTCCGCGCTCCTGTTCCTGCTGCTCCTGCAGGTATGTGGAGGGTCCCGACTCGGGTCCCATGACCAGCTTCGCTGTGTTTTTCTGCCGGCTGCGGTCCCGCTTCCCTCCTTCCAAGAAAGTTGGGATCCAGAGGGCTAGATCGCCCTGGGCGCTGCGTGGTGCGGGGCTGAGTGCTGTGGAGTGGGAGGGAGGTCCAGGCGGACGCGGAGTGGTCGCCTCTGGCGCAGGTTTCCAGGTGGGGGCGCGCGACGCTGCCGGCTCCCGGGACCCCGGGTTGAGCAGGGTCCCTATTTGAGACGGATAGAGGAGGCGTGGAGCAGGATGGGGGGGCTGCCTGTAGAAGGTGGGGGAGCAGAAGTAGCGCGGACGATCCGAAATAAGGAAAGGGATTTTATTTTAGTCTCATAAAAGCACCTGTCCTGTTAGGGAGGGACCGTAGATTGGGGTACCAGAGAAGAGTCTGAGGGTGTGCGTTGAGACCGTTCGCGGTCGAAGGAAAGTGGTGTCCGGAAGAGTAAAAGGCGTCTCCAGTGAGATGCAAATGGAGCTAGGAGTGGAAGGTGGTCTGGATTGCCAGGTGGTGGCCCCAGATGTCCCCTCCCCCAAAGGTTCTTGGAGCTTGGCGGCTGGTTTCGGGATGAGCGGATAGCGTCCCTGTGTGCCCCGAGGGGGGTCCTCCCACCAATCCCGGCGCCCGAGGCTAGGGAAGGGTTACTCTTGGTTTCGGTGTGGGCTGCTGGGAACCCACCTTAAGTCACCAGTTTGCTTGCTTTTCCTCCACCCCAGGTCTCCTCATGGCTTTGCCAGGAGTCGAAGCCGGAGCCTGAGCCCTGCAGCCCCGGCTTCAGTTCTGAGGTCTACACCTTCCTGGTGCCGGAGGGACACCTGGAGAGAGGCCACGTCCTGGGCATAGGTAAGGGAAACTTCGCTGGTGTTACTCGGCCGAGCGGGGTCAGGTAGGGAAGGCGCCAAGAAATTGTGCTAGTTATACTGGTAGGGTGGAACGGACAAAACTCTCCCTTGGAATTTACGGCAGATTTGGGAGTCTTATTTATCGATTGTGGTTGATCAAGGTAGATATGTCTGGCTCTGCTATTTATACGGGGCAGAAATGGGCCAAGGGTATTTAGAGGTCATCGGTATTCCTCCAACTGATTACTGGAGCCGGTCTATCATTTCAGACCGCCAAACCTGCTGGGTAGAGCCAGTTGGACTGTATTTCCATTTAATGAGGAGCAATTGGAGGCTCATAGAGTGACTTCACGGGTCAGCAGGGCAGGCGTTTGAACGGGGATTTGACTTCCACTATTTAGGTATAGTCACTGAGGAACCGGCTCATAATGACTTGTGGTTTTTGTTCATAAAGATAAAAATATTCAATACAGGTGTTGCTTTCCCAAGGAATAGTTTTATTTTGTTTTTTATTTTCTTTTAAGAAAAAAAAAGGTAGCTCTGACTCATTCATTCAAACACTCAATATACATTCAGGTCTTATTGTGATAATCTAGAATTTTCTTTGTATAACTGTTGGGAATGGCTGGGAGCAAGGCAAGAGGACCAGGTTTTTGTTGATGTTTCTTTAACTATTTTCCCTGGTTTTCAGGTGCTTCTTTTGCACCAACATGACCTTACCCCTCTCATGATTTTAGTTGATCCCCAAAGTACAATAAACAAGAAGGAATAATTTTAAAAGGAGAAGTCACACACAATCCCTTTCTGGGAATAGTTTGTTCTTCCAGCCATAAGCCACCTGAAAAATCTACTGCAATCATGATGGTTTCTAAAATTTTGCTGTGAGCTTTGGAAGTTGGGCCCAGGTTTGGAGGTGCACCTTACAGAGAAAATAGCAGCCCGACTGGTTAGTCTTAACTTGCTTTTCTGAGACCTGACTGGTTTTTGTGGAGCTTTCTTTGGGTCCAGAAAGACTGCAGCCCTGTGGCCCTGAGGTTAGTTAGAATGGTCAGGAATCTTTCAGCCAGTCTCCATGTGATTCCTGCCCAAGGACGAATTTGAGCCTCTGGTAGGGTGCTGAGAGCATGTCGGGATGGCCTGCCTTCAGTGACACATTGGGATGGGCTTAGTGTGAGGGATGAGTGTTCTAGGATGTTTCCAAGGACGGCAGTGAGTGTCTGAGAATAAATTAGTAGACGTCACGTCGCTCAGGGTTGAGCTTGGTGGGCTTGGAAACAGGAGTGCTTATATATTAAGGATCCCAGTGCAAGTCCTGGTGGCTTGCTGATACGTATGTGTGCCTGAGTTAGGACAGTCTTTGTTAGCAATGCTGAGGGCGAAACCTACAGCCTGTTGTTACATGTTAGCCAGGCACTTAGCCACCAGTGTGTTGGTTGCGTTGATTTGTTCGTTTTTTTTTTTTTTTTTTTTTTTTTTTTTTTTATGAGACAGGATATCCCTATGTGACATGGGCTGGTCTGGAATTCACAATTTGATTTTCCTGCTTCAGACTCTAGTGCCGGGATTCCAGGGTCACCTTGGCGCTGACCCGGCTTTAATTTACACCTCTAAGTGCTAGTGTCTAGTCACTCACACCACTGTGTATCAGTGACAAGATCACTTAAAAACTGATAGTACCACCTGTTCACTCTCACCCCGTCAGGTGAGTGCATCATTTACCTAAGGTAAAAAATAGAGAACTTCTGGAGGGTGGACACCATTCCAGTCCTCAAGGAAGTCAGGAGCCTGAAGCATCTACGACTGGTCCTCTTTTTGGTTTCCTTTTCTCTCAAAGAGAGAGAGAGGATGAAAACAAAAGAGAGGGAAGTGGGTGAGCTGCCCCTTCGGTGGTTCATGCCTGTGACCAGTACTCCCAGAAGTACAGTGTGTGTGATGCCGGCTGTGGTGGTTCCCACCTGTGATCAGCCCTTGGGAGGCTGAGGCAACAGGATTGCTAAAAGTTGTAGGTTTGAGGTCAGCCAGGTCTAAGTAGTGATTTACAGACTAACCTGGGCTACAGAGTGAAATGAGACCTTTCTCTCTCTCTTTTTTTTTTTTTTTTTTTTGGATTTTTGAGACAGGGTTTCTCTGTATAGCTCTGGCTGTCCTGGAACTCACTTTGTAGACCAGGCTGGCCTCGAACTCAGAAATCCACCTGCCTCTGCCTCCCAAGTGCTGGGATTAAGAGACCTTTTCTAAAAACAAAAAAAAAACCCCAGAAAACAACAACAACAACAACAACAAAACAACCAAGAAGGAAAAAGAGGAAGGAAGGAAAGAGAGAGAGAAGGGTTGAAGGAAAGAAAGGAAGGAAGAAAGGAAGAAAGATGCTTGTGCTTGTTTGGGGAAAACAGAGTCCATTGTGAAATAGACTGAGGACAGAGGTCTTCAGGTAGGGGAGCTGAGCGGAGGCTGGCGATAGAGCATTCTCAGCAGGAGGTAGAGAGCCCCGGCTGAGAGCATGCCCCTGGGAAGGTAGAGAGCGGCCCCGCACCCCCCCACCCTGCACCCCGGTGGTTTAAGGTAGAAGTACCCTCGCAGCATCCCACAAGCTTCCATGCTTCCCCGTGGCTGGTTCCAGTTCCCTTTAAGCTAAGGCTCCATCACTGCTTACCCGGGATCTGATTGCACCAGTGGAGTGTGGGATTGCGCTAGATCAGAGCTATCTTTCCAGAAATCACACATTGTATCCCCAGAAACTGCTTTGTGTAAAAGAAATTGCCTTCATTAAGGAAGGTGGGGACACTTTGGACCTCCTGGGGAAACCGAGGATTGTGGCCTTGGCTCCAGGTTCCACTATGCAGGGTCCTGAGCATCTGACACTGGTGGCTTAAAGGTCACAAACAGGCTTTGATGAGCTCTGTTAGCATCCTCCCGATGTCCGCCTGTAGATTCTCTGGCTTCTATAATGCAGAATCTTCAAAACTGAAAACCCAAACCCCTCCACTATCCAAGCATAGCCTTTAGTTAGGCTGATTTGTTTATTTGTTCTGTTTTTGGTTTTTGTTTGTTTTTGAGATAGGATCTCACTATATAGCCTTAGCTGGCTTGGAATTCACGATTGTAGACCAGGCTGCCCTTGAACTCACAGAGATCTCTCTCTCTCTCTGCTTCTGCTTCCTGAGTGCTGGGCAGACACCAGCTGTGGCTCTTCGGTTTCTATTTTTTGTTTCTGTTTTTTTTTTTTTTGAAACAGGGTTCCAGGAAGCTCAGGCTGGCCTGCAACCCTCTATATAGAAGAGGATGACTGAATTTGTGATCTTTCTGCTCCCATTTTCCTGGGGCTAGGAGACAAGTGTGTACCACTATGCTGGTTCTTGTTTGTTTTAAAGCTGATTCACTGTTTTTTTGTTTGTTTGTTTGTTTGTTTTTGCTTTTGTTTAATATGTATGTATGTGTGTCATTCTTTTCCAGGGGCTATGCTAATCTCTGCCCTGTTCTAATTTTAGCTTGTGCGGCGGAGTGAAGCACTCTGTGGTTTGAGACAGGGTCTAACCCAGGCTAGTATGGAACTCAACAGCGTAGCGCAGATTAGCCTTGAACTCATGGTGATCCTCCTGCCTCATCTTCCTGAGTGCTGGGATTCCCAACAACAATCACCAAGTCCAGTTTAAGTTGCTTCTTTAGAGTTGTTGATTATTATTTTTAGAGTTGTAGATTATTATTTTTTTTTTAAGCACAAACTTTTCAGGGATCCAAGCTACTAGCCTTTGCCTTTCAGAGCTACAGGATTAATACACAAAGTTACATCCATGTAGGGTGCTGGTAAATCCTTTAATTGATGGCTTCCACAGCTTTACAATGTCTGTAGGACAAGCGGGCCTGGGCTTTGGGCCTGGGTTTTGGTTATTTGATGGATTGACCTAGTTCCCAGGCAGCCACCTGTGTGGACTAAATACACCCATTTCTTCTCCATTCTGAAGGATGTGCTGAAAGCCGCCTTGGACAGTGAGAAAAGCAAACATGGAAGCCTGCTGTAGGATCGATCACCTTACACCATCAGATACCCACTTCCCACCCCCGACTTCCTGAACGTTCCATAATTACTCATGCCGGTGACTAGGGCTCATGTGGGCCATCCCAGGAAGGAGACTAGTGGCTGCCATTCTGTCCTGGCCTTTGTGTCTCCCGAGGAGTGTAGGTGGTGAGGTCACAGGCTAAGCCAGGCCATTTAAGGAAAGCTGCCTCAGCTCCTACTGGGCCCTCTCTGCCAGGTGGATATGGAAATCCCTGTTTACTCTCTGGGGCCTTTTATTGGCTGAAATGCTCACCTTGGTATCTGTTACACATTCCCCTTCCAAGAGCAGCGCTAGATAAGCCAGGTGTGGAGACAATCAGCTCTTGAAATCTCCCAGAAGCTGCCAGCCCCCCCCAAATCAGCAAGAGACACCCCTCATAGTCCAGACTCAGCTGTTTGGGGTTTTATTCTGCCTCACCCCGATGTCTTTTTCAGGGCATAAAGTTTTCTAAGGAGAAGAATGAAATCAGCGTAGCAGGTCATTGAGAAGGTATAGAAAGACTCTGGTTGAATTTCAGTATCTGCTACCAATGTGTCTTTATATAAATCAGTCAGTTTACTACTGTGAGACTCAGTTTACCCATTTGTTGAGTATGAAAAAATTCATATATATTTGTTGTGTTATGTGTATCGATGCATATTTGATTCATAAACACCCGGTGCTAGCTGGAGTATGGGGCTGAACATAAATATGGGAGGGGGTGGAATGCATGAATGTAAAGAATGCAGGCATAAGAAGGGCCAGTGAGAGCTGGGCGTGGTGGCGCACCCCTTTAATCCCAGCACTCGGGAGGCAGAGGCAGGCGGATTTCTGAGTTGGAGACCAGTCTGGTCTACAGAGTGAGTTCCAGGACAGCCAGGGCTATACAGAGAAACCCTGTCTCAAAAAACCAGAAAAAAAAAAAAAAAGAAGGGCCAGTGAGTTGGGTGTGGCGGTGCACCTTGGAGATTGAGCTGGGCAGATCTCTGAGTTCAAGGACAGTCATGGGGCTCCACAGAGAAATCCTGTCCACCCCCCTCCAAAAAAAAAAAAAACAAAAAAAAAAAACCACCAAAAAAACCAGTGGGGAAAGGTACCACCAAGGCTGAAGACCTGGATTTGGTCCACAGGACCCACGTGGTAGGAAAGAAAGAACTCCCAAGGGTTATTCTCGAATCTCCATACTTATATCTGAGTGTATACTTAAGTAATGTTTGTTTGTTTTGTTCCTGTTATGTTTTTTTGTTTGTTTTTTAAAGCCAAGTCTGGTGGTGCAGGCATTTAATCCTAGCACCCAGAAGGCAGAGTTCAAGGGCAGCCTGGTCTACATAGGAAATTGCAGGCTCTGCGGGCCTATATAGTGAAACCCTGTTTGAAAGGAAGATTAAAGGAAAGAAAGTCTTGAACCCTTCCACACCCTGACCAAAGTCCTATAGTGAACCTCTGGTCCCTCCCTCATCACTGCTGTTGCCAAACTCAGTCTCCCTCTATGACCCACATCGTGATAGCCAGAGCAAGACCGTTTGTAAAGATAAAAACAGCCTTGTCTGGATAAATAACTCCAGGAAGGAGAAACTGCCGGTTGTAAAGAACCTTAGCAGTTGTATTCTCCTATGGGAGAGTGTCTGTCCTGCGCTGTTTGAGATAAACAGTCCTGACTGTTGAGGTCAGCGTCCAGTCTTTTTTTCTGCTTCCAGTCTCTTAAGTTGCTTCAAAAATTTACCAAGAATCACGAAATAAAGCCAGGTGTGGTGATCCACACCTGTATCCCAGTGCTTCAAAGGCTGAGGCAGAAGGATCTCAAGTGTGAGGCTAGCCTGGGCTATCTGTGGAACCCTGCCCTTTTTTTGGTGGGGGAGGGCAGGCTTTTTTATCATGGTGAAATACAAGGCACGGGGATTGTTAGACGTTTAAGGACAATCTGATTCCGTAGTGGGTTTCGGGCTAGCTAGGGCTACATACGGAGACCTTGTTTTAGTAAGAGGAGGAGGAGGAAACAGAAGGGGGGGGGGAAGGAATTTCTTAGATTTCTTAGGCACCCAGTAGGCCCGCAAGTCTTGTTTTGGACAAATGAATGGACGCATGAATCAGCCTTTGCTACTTCTCAGGCTCCATTCTGTGTTCCCAGGGCAGTTCGGGCCCGGGAAAGTGAGCAGGGCACAGGAGGTTGGCTGGAATCTCTGATTGTACCTGCGAGGGCTCTGCTCAGCAATCTCCCTGGAAGCTGAGCCTGGCCCTAGCCTCTTTCTCGGAGATCCGGCGAACCAAGCACTTCTCTCTGAGAGCTTCCTGAGATCACAGAAGGGACACATCACACCGGGATCTGGAAATAAACGATTAGTCTTTTTTTTAGTGATTTTCTTCAGTCTTTATTCTTTTGAGACTCACTGGGTAGCCTTGGCTGGCCCAGAGCTCCCTAGGTTGTTCAGAGACCTGCCTGCCTCCTGCCTGCCTGGGTGTTGATATACAGGGATTCACCACTCTATGCTGGGCCCTGCTCTTATGAGCTGGCTTGGAACTCATCATGTGGCCCTGGCTTAGAATGTCCTCTTGGTCCTCTTGCTTATACCTCCCAAGTGTGCACCACCCAAGAGTCCCTAGCTGGGACTCTTGCCAGGCCAGTCTTCTCTAAGCCTTAGTATCCCCATCTGCAAAATGGATATAACCATCTGCATATATATCCTAGGGGGCGTGTACCAAGTGCTCAGTGAATACTTTAAGAGTACCCTCTGGGGCTGGTGAGATGGCTCAGTGGGTAAGAGCACCCGACTGCTCTTTCGAAGGTCCAGCCAGAGTTCAAATCCCAGCAACCACATGGTGGCTCGCAACCACCCGTAACAAGACCTGACGCCCTCTTCTGGAGTGTCTGAAGACAGCTACAGTGTACTTACACTGTACTTACAGTGTACTTTATAATAAATAAATCTTTAAAAAAAAAAAAAAAAAAAGTACCCTCTGCGGGCCCGCGGTAGAAGACTTTCCCTTTCCATTATACCCTTGTTTCTAAAGTTGGGTTGAAAGTTCCCCTAAGCTCTCTCCTGCCCAGCAAACCAGCCAAACCAGTTTCCTCATTCCCTGGGCTTCTATACTAAGCAAACACTGCTTTGCAAACGGTTGACCCGGAGCCTGCCTTTGTCAGAAAAGGAAGTCCAATGGTGTTTTCTTCCTTACAATGCTGGGAGTGGGTTTGCCGTGCCTCAGAAAGGGGTTCAAACTGGGCTGGAAGTCGGGCCCCAGAGTAGCTGGGGGTTGGGAAATCAGGATGGCCTCAAATTTGTTGTTCCCCAAACCCTCAGTTTTTCTAGAACTATTTCATAATACACATGCTTAAGGATACCTATTTGTTGACCCATTGCAAAATGCTCTCTGACCCAGCTTTTGAGACTGGTTCACCTCCCCCCCCCCCATGGACAAGAATTGAGTTATCTAGTGCCATTCACAAACACAGATTTAACCCCTCCGCTCCCCAAATTTACTGGACCTCAGACTAAAAAAAAAAAAAAAGATCCGCCCGCCTCTGCCTCCCAAGTGCTAGGATTTTAAAGGGCCACGGTACCACACGGATGTACACACATCCATTTTCCTGTGACAGACCAGGAGTCAGGTCACAGGCGGTTGACTAGTAAACACCTGGTGCCAGCCAGGGTGTGGGCATCTGGCTATCTACCCTGAGGCCCAGGATCCAAGAGCACCTTTGGTCCGTGGTGCTAGGGGGACCCAGAAATCTAGCCTCTATCCTCAGGGAGGTTCAGAAAAATCTCTGCTTACTGAGACTTCTGCAGGGTATTTGGGAGGAGGGGCCCCGAAGGCATGATTGGTTTTACCTGCTGAGCCTGTGTAAGTAAGAGGGTGTGGCCAGGCTCAGTTAAGGAAAGTCTCCCCTAGAACGTTGGGCCTTTATATCCACTTGTGAGGGTTTCCTCTTTCCATTCCCCCTTCCCCACCTGCTGGGTTTTCCAGACAGGGTTCCCCTGTGTATTCATTTCTAGCTGTCCTAGAACTTGCTATGTAGTAGACCTGGCTGGCCTCGAATTCAGTGTGAACAAATGTTTACTTATGGCTGGCACTGAGACTTCCTCTTCACCCTGTCTCCTCACCCAGAGCTTCCCCTGCACAGATTTCTCTCGGGTAGAATTCTCAAGATGTTCTGTGGAAAAGGGAGAAATAGTCTTGGGGCGTGGCTCTGTGGTCAGGCCAAGCCTAATGAGTGTGAAGCCCTCCCTGGCTTTGATTCCTAGCATTGAGGAAAAGCAGAAAGAGGAATCTTACCCAATTTTCCTCTGCCAGACTCAAGGCTGTCCCGTGGAGCCCATCCCCCTTCCTGAGAGCCACGGAACCCACATCCTTTCCCGAGGCCAGGGATTTCTTCCTCCCGCCTGGAAAGCCGTCTCTGTGCCTCAATCTCATTGATTTTGGTGGTGTTAAAATTCAGTTATTTGCCTTTGAGAGGCCCCTCCCCTCCTTTGCCTTTACTTCTGCTTGGGGCCCTTGTCACAGCCTTTCCCTTCTCTATTGCCATGCAGAGGACCCTAACTCCTAGGAGACCTAACTCCTAGGCAGGCCTGCTATCCTTGAGATACATCTCCATCCTCATGCTTTTTAAAAACTTAACTTGAGACGGGGCCTCACAGTTTCCCAGGCTGGCTTTGAGCTTGCTCTGTAGCCTCCTGCATCAGCCCACCACCTAGTATGTGAGATGGTGGGCCTGAGACCCAGCCTCTTGGCCTTCACATACATCTGATACATGCTATCTGAGCAGGCCTGTCGTTTTTCAGTTTTCTGGGTTCCGTGATGGGTAGGGTGGGGAGGGGAGATCTCCTCTAGGATGGAGGCATGGAGAGGTGGGAAGGAAAATGGTCCACACTTCTAACAAGTGAGCTCCAACTAGGACTTGCTTAGGGCACATAAGGCAGACAGCAGACGTGGGAGATGTGAGAGGTGGGGAGGGGACGATGCTTGGATGCTACCACGAGGACCAGATGTGGTGTGCCTGAAGATGAACCTGTTCCCCATGAACAAGCTCATAAATGGGGACCAGCACTGGCCCCTGTGGAATAATTGGCCTCGTCCTAGATAATAATTACTTAGCTTTGTAATTAGGAGAGCTTGTAAGAAGCCGAAAGTGTTTCAGATTTATTTCACCTGGACAAGTTCAAGACTAAACTAACACCTGTTCCTGTGGTTTGGCATGCAGAGCCATCTGTTTCCAAAGGAGATCCTTCTTTCGGGTTCTCGTCCCTATTCCCTCCCTTCTCTTCCAACATCACCTTTCTCCATCCAGTGATCTCTCTCTCTCTCTCTCTCTCTCTCTCTCTCTCTCTCTCTCTGTGTGTGTGTGTGTGTGTGTGTGTTTAATGAGACAGGGTCTCATGTAGCCTTGGCTGGCTGGCCTGGATCTCACTATGTAAATGTGGCTGGCTTCAAACTCAGAGAGGCATATCTATCCACTTGCCTCTGCCTCTCAAGTGCTGAGATTAAAGGCATGTGCTACTGTGCTTGGCCAGAGTGATAATTTCCTTAAAAAATTAAATTAGGAAGTACTCATCCTGTTTAAAGTTGCCTGGGATTCCCTGTTTGACACCGAATAAAAATCCTGCCGATGACTTCCAAAGCTCTGGGTCCCTCCTCCCACCGCAGCCCCATGCCTTGAGTCTTCATTTTAACCCCACTCCCCACATGGACTTCGTCCAGATGCTTTGCTTCCTGATTGTACTCAGAATACCATGATAGCTCAGGCTGAGGCTGGTTTTGAACTCCTAATACTCCTGTCTGGAAGTAGTAGCATCTCAGGTGTGTACAGTCATACTCTATGTATTACTTGTTGGTGATGTCTGTGCCACTTACCTGTGTCCTTCAAAGCTTTGCTAAGATGTTGCCCATGCAATGAGAACCCCTCTCTTTGCTTTATTTTTCTGGAGTCCCCCTCCCCCCTGTTTTGGTGGGAATGAGACGCAGGGCCTTGTGCAGGCTATGCAAGTACCCTATTGCTGAGCTACATCCCCAGCCTTTCTGGCACTTTCCACCACTGAACCTGTCGTGCGGTTTGTGTATTTCCTCAGTTCATAGTCTTCTTCCATAAAAACACAAATTCGAGGAGGGCAGGGAGTTCTGCGTTGTTGGCTCTTGAGCTGTACTGCAGGCAGAACAGAGGCTAAGGTCATGGCAAGTTCTTAGACCTCATCTGTTGAATGAGTGAACGGAGGAATGAGAGTGAGTTCAGAAGGTATATATGGCTCTGTACAGTTCTTTTTAGAAGCTGTGCTGTGGGTTTTGTTGTTTTCTAAGATAAAATGGGTTCCAGTGACATGGTTCAGAGTAAATGTAAATGTTGCACCTCTTGGCATCCTGAGTTTGATATATTCTCTCTCTCTCTCTCTCTCTCTCTCTCTCTCTCTCTCTCTCTCTCTCTCTCTTCTCTCTCATACACACACACATACACACACACACCAAAACCAAACTAGCCAACAGTGATACAGTGGGCTGTCAGCGTGTGAGCACATGAGGAAGGGATGCTATGTTCTCAGGTCCTGTGTTTCTTCTTGGCACCCCCTGGTTTCTCTGAGCCCTGCACAGCTACAGTGTAACCTTACCTAATTGTCTTGTTACAAAGTTTGCTGCCCAGAGTCTAAAGGTCAGATGAGTCACTTGGGCCTCACACTTCTGTGTGTTAAGGAAGCGCCAGATGGAAATCTCAAGGTACACCTGACACCCGTTTGCCTCCCCGTTGTCAGGCAGCAGGTCCCTGAAGCAGGCTCTCTCAGCTGAGCCCTCTCACCTTCATTCTGCAGCCCATTCATTGTTCAAGACCTTCTAGTTCTTGGCAGGTCCTCTTGGAAGGAGCTAGAAGAGAGATGTAGAAAGCTCAAAGACAAAAATGCAAAGCTACCCCCATCAAATACCAGCTCTTGGGGCTAAGACCCATCCAGTTGACCAGTCAATATCCATTGATAGTAGAGTTCTACATCCATATGGAAGATGCATCATTCATTCTGTTTCATGGATAGAGGTGCCAAATCAAAATACAGGACATTACATCTTTTTGAGACAAGGTCTTAACCATGTAGCCTTTGATCTGGACCTGACTTTGTAGACCATGCTGCCCTGGAAATCAGAGATTTGCTAGCTTCTGCCTCACACAGTACATATCCAGGAATAAAAGTAAAACATAAATTAAAAGCAAAAAATTGTTGTGAAATAGCTCAGTATTAGAGTGCTTGTCTAAGATACATGGGCTCCAGGCTTGCCGGCCCATCCATCTATCCATCCATTTATCTGTTTTCTTTTTTTTCTTTTTTCTTTTTTTTTTCATTTATCTATTTTCTGAGACAGAATTTTTCTGTGTATTCCTGGCTGTCCTGGGACTTTGTAGACCAGGCTGACCTTGAACTCAGAGATCCACCTGCCTCTGCTTCTGGAGCTCTGGGGTTAAAGGTGGACTCCGCCAGTATGGGTTTAAAAACATGGAACCCATTGGGCCTTGCATAAAGTTAGATTGGGTCCTGTGGGTGCTGACCTCCCACTCTTTCAAGCACTTATGGTAGCATTCACTGAACAAGCCTGAGGGCGGGAACAGCCCTGGCGTCTTTCAAAGGGTATCCGGTTCGAACCAGAATCGAGGGCTCTTTTCCCAGCCACCCCACCTCTTGGCTTGTTGCCTAAGGAAAATGGCTCTAGTCTGGTTCCCCAAAGTTCTCATGGTAGTCCGGAGAGATGGTCCATTTCTATCACAGCCTCTTGAGCGCTGCCCTTGGTGACCCGCTGCTGATGTGGAATCGGAGAAGCCAGCAAGACTTGAGACTGCAGACCTCCTCCCCCACAGATTCCTCACAATGCCTGTGTGGGAGTGTTTGAAAAGGGAGCAAGCTGAGCAACCTGTTTGTGGGAAAGTCGCGGCTTTCCTATCAGAAAACGTCACTCCCTGAGTCAGGAGTGGGACATACTTGGGTACTTGAACAGGTGCGGCAGGGTCCTGAGTCATAGAGCGACCTCACCTGGGAAGGTTTCTCTTTCAAAGAGTGAATCAACCATGACATCACCCATCTGGATCGACACCCTTTCAAGCTGGCTGTCTCTCTCTCCTTAGCAAACAGGAATCTAAAAGAGGAATCATAAGGTGAAAGCAAATTGGAAATAGGACAGAACAAACAATGGGAGAAAGAGAGAAAGCCTGAGAGACGAAGACACAGAGACACACGAACACGTTTACACGCAAACAGGAGTTCCATAAAAACACAAAACCGGAAGCCGTAATGTATGTAAATGACCCGGAAGATTAGAAACAAATGTCCTGGCACAACATTTTGAGACAACTTCCCGGGCTGCTGCTGTTGAGTTTGTTTTGTGTTGGCCGGCCGGGGCCCTAAAACTGGGTGGTTTGTTTCTCCAACGAGACACACTTAGAACTAATTTTTCACTTGCAAGTGGTTAGTAGTTGGAGATAGCTTCTGGGTTAGGGGTGGGGCCATGTGCCCACTTTTCTCAGTTCTAAGGCCCCCCTGTTTGGTACAGCCCTATGCGTGCAGCTACAGTCTCTGAGTTCATACATGCATTGTTCACATTATGTTTCCTTGATGTTCTCCAATATCCTCTTTGCTGGGCTCCCTGGGGCCCCCTAAGGCGAGGGATCTGGCACAGGTATTTCATTTAGGGTTCATTGTTCCAAGGCCCCTCACTCTGCATGTTATTTGTCCCTGTTCCCTGGCTTCCTGCTCAGGAGTTCTGCAGACATGGCTGGTGTTTAGCAGCTTCTTGGTGAATTGAAGTTCAGGTAGCCAGTTTCATGACCACCCAGCCCCCAGGCCTGACTAAACCCGTGGAGGAAGTCCATAAAATAAAGAGGGTGAACTTCTAATCTACATCTGAAAGGAAACCTCCTGCTCCATCCACCTGTTATCCCAGCCATTGGGGAGACTGAGGCAGGCGGATCTAGCCTGGAAGTTTAGGGTGAGTCTGGGTAACATTATTCACAGTGAGGAAGAGGGGAGGGGCACACACCCTTTGTGCACCTCAGAGGTCTCTGGGCTCAGATTAGAGTCTTTGGTTTTGAAATGACCTCCTCGGCCACCTCAGCTGGTTTTTTTTCTACTAGAGTCATTTATGCCTTCTCCCCTCCCCCCTCCCCC
>NC_034609.1:30025775-30045188 GCF_900095145.1 Mus pahari
CCCCCCGCTTCTGTTGCTAATCCTTTCACTTGAACAATAGGAGTCCTTAGAACCTGGGAGGGAAGTAAATGCCTTTCAGATGAGAGACCCTGTCTTAAGAGGAAAAAAAAAAAAAACTAGGGACCAGGTCACCAAGTGTCAGGTTAATCCACAGATGTCAGGATGACTCCTGAGTGTTTGCCTTTTCTTCAGTTGGTGAAATTACAGTGGCAACATGGAATGACAGTCAGCAGGGAGGGAGGAGAGGGCCTGGGCGGCCTGGACAGTGGCCCCTCCTTGCCATCCGACCTCAGTAAATTGCTTAACCTCTGTCCTTTTACCTGTGAAAGGCGATAGGGAGCCAGTGAGCTTACATTCATTCATTTCTGCTTTCAGTGCCTGGTGCTTAAGTATGTGGAGGGGTTTGTTTTTGTTGTTGTTTTTGAGACAGGGTCTCTATAGCTCAGGCAGGCCTTAGAATGACTATGTACCCCAGATTGGCCTCCAAGTTGAGATGATCCCCATGTCCCCAGCAGCACTGGCATTATAGGCGTAGGCTGCTTTGTTTGAAAATATGGTGATAGGAGTCTGATTTAGAAACTTCCTTGTTCTCCTCTTCCCTTATCCTTTCTCCGGAACAATGGGAATACCCAAGGTCACAAGTGCAGGTGCCCGAGGAGGCTCTGATACCCCTGCCCTCTTCCCCCACCCCCAAGCTGGAGTTATAGGAGGTTTCGAGACTTCTCCGGTAGTGCTGGGAATAGAACCGGGGTCCTCTGCAAGAACAGTATGAGCTCTTAACCACTGCGCCACCTCTCCAGCCCCCTCGAGTTCTTTAGTTGGTACATAAATTAGCAAGTTCAGGGAATGCAGAAGAACTGGCCAGGGGTCAGAGCCAGACTCAGAGCCAGCATTTTCACCAAACAATAGCTACAGTGTTCATGGCGTGTGTCCCTTGAATGCTAAACTAGCTGTTGATGTGTGACTTTGGATTTTTTTTTAATCTTTGCACCAACTTTAAGGTAGTTATTATATAGACAATTCCATTTCCAAATGATATATAGTGGTAGCTTGTAAAAGTTGCTTACTACCCCAGGGTTCCCAGTCGAGATCTGCATGATAAAGCTACTCTCTACCAAGCCTATATTCACCCCTCCCTGCGCTCAGCTATACCTGAGATTGTTCACTTTCAAGCTCCCAGGAAGAAACCTGAGTGCCCCCCACCCCCCATGCAGTCCCTTCCTATCTCTGGTCCTTTGGTTACTTGGAGCTCCTGACCCCTAATGAAACCTGGAACAGAAGGGGATTACTTACTGTTGTCCCCTTTGGGGTCCCCTTGAAATCTGGTCACCTGGAGGTGGAAGTGGGCAGTGCTTCCGCTCTCTCCCGTCTCCTTTTAATCACTATTTTTTTTTTTTTTCTTTTCCAAATTACTACCTAGGGTCTTTCTCCTAATCACTTCGGTGGGAGTGGGAGGTGGAGTGAAGGGTGAGGCAGTTAACTCTGTGAATGCCACAGACAGTTGTAGGATGGCCGTAGTGATGGAGGGGAGGGTGCTCACGGTGAGGGAACAGTGTGGAGTTATGTAGCTGGCTACGATAGGGAGAGAGGGGGCATGCTTGCCGCACCACCAAAGACGCTTTACATGAGCAACTATTTTGTCTTCTGTAGATGTTTTCCAAACCTTAAACTCTGTTAAGTCTGAAACTGGGAGGGGAACCTCTCCACCAAAATCTAATATATTGATTAGAGATAAGGAAACTTCCATAGTCTCAAGCTCCCTCCCTGACTCAGTGGCCTCTGTAACCAACTCCACGGGACTCTAATGGGCACCTTCCTGGTGTTTTTTTTTTTTTTCTTTCATCTTTTAAATGGAGTTTTCCATGAATAAGAGTATAAAACTGCTTCCCAACAGGCCCTGGGCAGTTTTGTCAGTCTGGGAACACCTTCTCCATGGGGAAGGTGCTTTTGCTACTTCAGGCCGTCACATGCTCCTCCTCCTCTGCACCCCGGGAGGGCCTCCTGGGAGTTTTGTGTTGGTCACAAGCCTTCCCATGTCCCAAGGGGGTCTGGAGAGGGATCTGAGGTGGTGGAAAGTGCTGGGGTGCCAAGTTATCAGACAATGGGCACATTGAGAATGCAGGTGGGGCCAGGCCTGTGTGGGCTGGAGCAGCTGTCGGAGCCTCAGGGGGTGCAGCAGGCGCCGCTCATGCGCAGAGAGGGAAGAGGCAGTCTCTGTGCTGGCTGAGAGGGGAGGGCCACAGTAAGCCTAGGAGGGGGGTGACCCCCCCCAAGATTCCAGAGCAAAGGGATGTTTGAACGATGACTCACATGAGAGGGGCGGGGTCTGTGAGCAAACTTCCTGTTGGAAGCTTATTCTTGGTTTTTGACAGTCCTTCCCAGGTCATAGAAACTGTCTGCAATAGGGTGGGGCCTGTAGGATGCCATCGAGGTTGGAGATCCTGGAGATCTGGAGTAGCCACCAGGCCCTCTTCCCTCTGCTGCCCCAGGCTAGCTGGAAACCCGGAGGAGGAAGGGTGTGTTGTTCCCTGTTGTTAGCTGCATGGTCAGACCAGGCCTGGTGCGACCTCTGGGGCCCGCTCTGTGACTGCTCTGAGTGATTGCGCAACACTCCCTCCCAGCCCTCCCCCTCCCCTGGCTTCTAGATTCTTCTGTCTCAGCAAATGGCAACATCCACACTTAGCAGACATCTTGTTTGTTTGTTTGTTGATTCTGGGCCTGAAGATGGGGAGCTGTGGTGGGGGAGAGCTCAGAGGCGCAGGAGACTGGAGGAGCACAGAGGAAGGTGGCACTGTACAGAGGCCCTGGCACCATTTTATGACAAGGACTCTGTGACCCCTCTAGCCTGATCCTCCCCCTCCATTACAAGCAGCAGGGTCTAGTAGCTAATGGCTTGGACACCAGCCTCTGGCTGCTCCGGTTCCCAGCTGGTCAGAGCCCATGCCTTCCCTTGGGTTCTGATCCAGGTGGCACAGGGTGGGGGCCCTGATTCACATTCTTGATAGTGCCGCTAGGTTCCCTGCCACCAGCTGGCACATTCTGTTTGCCTTTCCAGCAGGTACTTGACTGGGCTTCCTGCCAGCTGCTAGACCTGTTAGGTCAGCTCATTGGATGCTTCCTCCAGGAAGCCTTCTCTGATCTCCATTCCCTTGGCTTCTTCCCAGGAGCGGAACTTCACTGGCTTCTCCTGTTTCCCCAGAGTAGCATCTGGTGTCTCAAGGACTTGCTAAGCCGTTAGGAGATGTGTGAACTGGGCCTCAGGGACCCCAGAGACAGGAGGGGAGGTCATTATGGGAAAGTCAAATTCTTTTCCAGCTTTGCTCTTCTAACCAACGTGTGTGTGTGTGTGTGCGCGCGCGCGCGTGCGTTCGCAGCTGGTGGGTGCCCTCTTTCTGGTCACCCTTTACTTATTTGTAATATTTGTAATATTAGTTTTACCGTTCCATTCCACAACGGTGAGAGATTTAAAAGGTTTTATTCTTAGTTGGATATATTAGCACAATACAGGTATCCCAGCACTCAGGAGGCTGAGGCAAGAGGCTCAGAGGTTGGAAGCCAGCCTGGGCTACATAGGGAGGGGTGGAAAGGGGGTTATTCTCTCTCTCACCACCAAGGCTAATCACAAAACCCAGCATAGCTGAAAGTGTGCTCCTTCTGCTTCTTGCGTTGAGTGGTGATGGTGGTGGCTGCTGCTGGTTTGAGCCATTAGGACCAGCCCTGGGGCTGGAACTTATTTGTGTTCACTCTTTATTTATTAATTATTATATTTTGGTTTTTCAAGACAGGGTTTCTCTGTGTAGCCCTGGCTGTCCTGGATCTCAGAAATCCGCCTGCCTCTGCCTCCCAAGTGCTGGGATTAAAGGCGTGTGCCACCACGCCTGGCTACTGCTGAATTCTGGGGAAAGCCTTTACTTTTAATAAGCTGCTAGTCTCTTCAGTGCTGTGAATGAGTCTAGAGCCACCTGCCTCCTAGGCAGCCACTCTGATGCTGAGCTCTGCTCTCCCCCCCTCTCTCTCTCTCTCTCTCTCTCCCTCCCTCCCCCCCCCACACTCCTGGTCGCCCTTCACAACTGTCTGTCTCTGTTGGGATTTCAGGTGTGCACCACCCCCTGTGGCTCTTCAGTGTACTTCTACACAGGGTGGTAACTAAGGAAAATTGTGCCCTGCTGTACCCAACCTTCCATCCCTAGGGACTCTGACTTATATATTTGGGGTGAGATCTATCTTTTAACTTCACTTAGTTTTATAGCCCCGAGGATGACTATGGGGCCTCCTGTATGCTAGGTAAGGTCTCTAAATTGAGCACAGAGCTCTCAGCTTGCCCCAGAGGTCTCCTATCCCTTCCTGAAGTGCTTTCATCCCTGTTTAGCACTGGTTCTTGGGATCCAAACTCTAGTCCTCATGATTTACACCACACGCGTGTGCGCGCGTGCGTGCGCGCGCACATACACACACACACACACACACACACACACACACGTATATTTGTTTCAGGTGTGCTATGTAGCCAAGGATAACACTGAACTCTGAATTCCCCTGTATGTGTTTATGGGCACACATTTCCCCCGAGGGATATAAATTCCCCTTGAGAAGTGTTGATTCACCCCTGAAGCAGAATCAGGTCTAAAGTGGGAATGAATCTCAGGATCCTTCAAGGTAGAGATGTAGGGAAACAATGACAGCACACTGTATCCTCCTCCTCCCTGTCCTTCCCCACTTCTTTTTTTCTTTTTGAGCTCTGAGTGACTGGAAGTCATGTAGATTGGCTGATCCTCATCTTGTGCCTTTGCTTCCCGAGTGCTGAGAGTCTTGTGTTCTGAAGAACAGATATAAGCAGGCAAGCAGGATATGTAAGATGTGTGACAGAATTCCAGAGTCCTTAGAGAAGAGGCTTGATGGCCAAGGGACACTGGCTCTGTCCGTCCAGCCTTCATTCTGCCTTTTCTTCTCGCTGGGAGAGTGGCTTGGTTAATCCACACCAGTTAACAAATTAACTCGCTTGACCTTGGACTGTTCCATCCATAAACACAGCTCCCTAGTTTATGAGTTGCCCAGCCCAGTGTTAAAAATCTACGGTGAACTAAGCCCTGGGAGAAGCCAGTGTGAAACTCACACTGAGCAGAGAACAGATCCAACGTGGAGATAAGGCAGCTACAGTTTCAGTTTTGGGCAGGGCCAAGAATTTCAGGACTTGCTTTACTACAGATGGGGAGTTACGTTGCTTTTCTATGGGTGTGTGTGTGTGTGTGTGTATACGCTGATTTAGTTTATGATTCATTGATTTGAGGATTTGATAGCAGGTCTAGGGAATACATAATGCATTTCAGATATTTGATTTTGAATGTATTCGTAGTCTCTTTTTTTTGTTGTTTATTGTTTTAAAACGGTTTCTCTTTGTCCTGGCAGTCTATCCTAGAACTCAGGCTGTAGACCAGACTGTCCTCAAACTCAAAATTTGCCTGCTTCTGTTCCCTGAGTATTGGAATTAAAGGCATGCACCACCACTGCCAAGTTGTTTGCCTGGTATTTTAGAAAGGGCAATTAGTAATGAGCCTGAGGGTTTTTCACATTTATTTGTTTTGCTTGTGACAAGTTAACCAGTGACAGGTTTACTTTAGTTCTCTCTGTCTCTGTCTTTGTGTCTCTGTCTATCATTCCTCGAGACATGGGTCTCTTGTAGCCTGGGTTGACCTCAAACTCACTATTTAGCCAGCAGGGCCTGGTCTTCTGACTGTAAGTCCTCCAAGTGCTGGGGTCACAGGTCTGACCTTCTCATTGAGGAAACTTTGGCCTCTATCTCTGGTCATCAGTACCCATCTGGAGATCTCCGAGGTACTATTACTGTGGAAGGCCATTTGATTCTCTTGTGATGGAGCCTGATGAGGCAGACCAGAAAATGGCCCCTATTAGGCTCATATACTGGAATGCTTACTCACCAGGGAGTGGCACCATTTGAAAGGATTAGAAGGATTAGGAGTGTAGCCTTGTTGGGGGAAAGTATGTCACTGGAGGTGGGCTTTGAGGTTTCAAAAGCCCATGTCAAGACCAGTGTACGTGTGTGTGTGTGTGCATGCATGTGTGTGTATGTGTCTGTCTGTCTCTTTGGACCAGGTTGTAGCTCTCAGCTACTGCTCGAGCACCATGCTAGCCACCATGATGATAATGGGCCGAACTTTTGAAACTGTTAGACAAGTCTCATGTTCAACGCTTTTTTGGATATGAGTTCCTTAAGTCACGTGCCTCTTCAGCAATAGAACAGTGATATCAGACAACCAGCAGCGTTCTGGAAAAGTGGGAAATTTAGGATTTTTCCCAGCAGTGGGAATTTCCTGTGTCCTGATGCTGGCGCCCTCTTTTTAAGGCTACACTGAGAGCTTTGCTCTTTTGTTGCTTCCCTCCTTCCATGCTTACCTGCTCCAGAGAAGAATTTGTTGACATCCATACCTCAGGCACAAGGGGGAAAACAAAGGGAAAATAAAGATAAGAGGAGGAGGGCTGAGTGGCAAAGTGAGTGCCGTACAGCTTAGAACTCTGCAGAAAGCAGACCACAAATTTGCCTCTATTCCTGCCAGGCAAAATAAAGAGGGAAATTTGATCAGCCCTACCGCTGGGCTTCAGTGTGTTGGGCATTAGTGGGGTGTCTGGCTCCTCCAGAGAGCTCTTGCTTCATTGCAGTTCCCACCACTCTTAATGTGCCAGACTTCCCATTTGCAATTGTCTTTATTAGATAACTAATGCTTGGATGGACAACATTGCACAACAGAGGGCAGAGATTTCAGTCATGTGTGTCACCACCTACATAGCTCCATGGGGAGCGTTTTTGCATCTGTCCCCCCCCCCCAAGATCTGTCTTGTATAATGCACAGCATAATAGTATGCAATGGTGGAGATTTTACTAATGCTGCTCTTACCCAGCACTCTGCCACCTCAGGGTCATGGTATTTACTATTCCCTCTGCTGGACCCCTTTGCCTTGGCATATAGCTTATAACTCCAGGCTCTGCTAACGCTTCCCCCATAGTGGGGTCTACCTCATAATAAAATGTACAATTCCTTTTTCATAGCCTTTATTATAATCCAGCTTAATACTGTATGCTATTTGATTTTTCTCCAACATCCTTTTCCCCCACATGTAGGCTCCTTGAAGGTGCAACCTGCTTTGTTTCATTGGTTGCTGATAGAAAGTTTTCAAGGGATCCTCCCCCCCCCCCCCCCCCCCCCCCCCCCCCCGCGCTTTCTCCAGATACAGTTGTTTTGTGTATGTAGCCTTGACTGTACTTGAACTAGCTCTGTAGACCAGGCTGGCGTCAAAGACTCATGCATCCACTTGCCTCCCAAAGGGCTGGGATTAAAGGTGTGCGCCACCATTTCTGGCATCAGCCATAGATTAAAAAACAAACAAACAAACAAACCGAAATATAAAAAGAATACTGTTCATCTCCACTTTTAGAAAATTGGGGAGGGATATAGTGCAGAGGCAGAGTATGTATCTAGCATGTGGGTGGTCCTGGATTGAAGAGAATGCGAAAGAGATTCTCTAATGGAGGAAGGACTCCATGAAAACAGTAGGAAGAAGGTTCCAGAACAACCAAGGCAGGGAGTCTGGAGACAGAATGAGCACAGTGGGCTGAGAAGGAAAAAGCACGTGACTGAGGAGATCCTTGCCGGTCTGTAGGTGCTGTACAGGTATGGAAATGAGGCCAGGGGTGATTGATACCCAGGGTTCAACCTCTCTTCTGAAGGCTGGGTAACTAACTGCCTCTGTATCCATCGGCTTCTGTCAAGATGGAGTGATGAGCATTGGTCTGTGTTCAAACCGATTCTTCCTTCTGGCCAAGCATATGGTGGGTGTGGTGCACGTGAGTGAGTGTGTTCATTGTTCCTTCAGCCCAGGAGCTTCTGGGTCCTTTGAAAACAATCGCAGGAGACTGGAATCATCATCATCACTCCTTCATCACCGGGTATGGCTCAGCCCAGCATCTTGTGTCAGAAAGGATCTGAGGGGCATGTTTGATGGGGATTAGCGAGTCTCTCTCAATAGCCTGCCTTTTGGCCCCAGCTGAATCTGACATTCCTTGCTGGTGAGTCCCTGCTCATTTCAGTTCTAGCGCTGGAGTAGCAGTCAGTATTAAACCAAACACTTACTCTGTGTGTCACAGTGCCAAGGGGAGCCATCACTGTTCTGATAGGATGTTACTTACTTCTATGTTAACTTATTTGTGGGTTTTGCTAACTGCTGTTTGTTTCCAAGACAGAGATCTGCCTTCCTCTGTCTCCCAAGTGCTGAGATCAAAGGTGTGTACCACAATACCCAGCTGAGATTTTTGTTTTTATTTGTGTTTTGGTTTGTGTGGTTGCCTTTTCAAGACAGAGTTTCTCTGGAACTTGCTGTATAGACCAGGCTGGCCTCAAGCTCAAGAAATACCTCTACCTCCTGAGAGCTGAGATGAAAAGAAGGCATGTATCATCATGCCAGGCCTTGTGTTTGGTTTTTAAGATAGGGTCTGGCCTCAGACTCTCCATGTTCCTCCGGAGAGCTCGGAGTGCTGGCCCCATTCTAATAATATGTGGACCTGAGATTTGAACATGGATCAGCTGGCCTTTGATCTGAGCTCTGTAGTGACAATTTTGTAATTTTGGTTTCTTGAAAAAAAAAATACAGAAATATTGTAAGACTGTGTTTTCCTTCTAATCCCAGGTGTGGGGATGTGGGGCCACTTCCGACTGTCCACAGCAGCTGACTACGATTTGCCTCGTGCTCTAGAAGAGGCGTGGTTTTGCCAGCTGTAGTTAGTTTCTGTGATTGTGTGACATTTAGAATTTGGGGAACTTTGAGAAGGTATACACATGCTAGGACTTGAGCTTTGTATCCACCTGATCGATGCCAGCCTCTTGAGTCGCTGGGAGTATATAGGCTTGCAGTCACAACTCTTAACTTCCACTCTGTCGTTGACACTGTTGGGTATTGAACCCAGTACTTCCTGCATGGTGTGCATTATGTCCTACCATTGAACACCTTTTGCACACTAAACTGTTTGCAAACAGTGGGGGAACTAAGTAGCTGATGTTGACCCAGTGTTCATAATGGGCCAAGCCCTGGGCTAAGTTCCAGCTGCGTTGCAGTCTTACCTGAGCCTTACCCCATAGCTTCTAGGTATGCACTATATGTATAGTTCATTCTATTGAAACCTGATGAAGCGTCCTCCAAAGTCACTGTGGAAATTGACTGACACAGGCCTGTGGGAGGATGGGGTTTGAAGCTCAGCCACTGTAAATTCATCATGTAATGTAGGAGGGGGAGCTGTGATGGTAGAGTACCTGTATATAGTCTCAGTTCTTGTGGAGTTGAGGCAGGAAAATCCCTTGAGCCTAAGTGAAGACTGGACCCTGTGTGTGTGTGTGTGTGTGTGTGTGTGTGTGTGTGTGTGTGTGTGACTGAGATAGGGTCTCAATATATGTAGCTTTGTCTGCCCTGGAACTCTTCTCTCATGGCCTTGAACTCCTAGAGATCTTTCTGCCTCTCTGCCTCTCTCTGCCTCTCTGCCTCTGCCTCTCTGCCTCTGCCTCTCTGCCTCTGCCTCTGCCTCTGCCTCTGCCTCTGCCTCTGCCTCTGCCTCTGCCTCTGCCTCTGCCTCTGCCTCCCATGTGCTGAGGCATTTGCCACCATGCCAGGCCCCAGGTCCCTGTCTCTTCAAAAAAATAAAGCAGGAAGAAACACCACACTTGAGCTGATGTCTTCCAAGAACTTTGTACATGTTTTGTACCTGCTCCTGTGCAGCTGTGGTCGTCGGGGACAAGGGTTATCTGAGATCTGGCTGAAAGTTTCAGCACTAGATGTCAGTGGGTGTGGCGCATCACGTGCCTAGAGAACCAAGGCTGTGGCTTTGTGCCTTCCTACTTTGCAGCTGGGTGTAATTTTCTGCACTCACCTGCTGTTTCTTGGAGCAGAAATCACACCCATACGAGAAGTAGCCTCTGAGCTAATCTTAAGTGAGGTAGACCTCTGGGCTATGCTTAAGCTGTTCACTAATTCATCACATGTGCTGGAAGGAATGTGCATTCTCCAAACATGCTGTAGGGGAACTATCTTCTCCACCTTACAGTGAAGTGAACTGAGGTTCTGAGGTTTAAGGGCAAAGGTTCCTGGGGGGGGGGCAGTGTGTGGAGATAGAGGTGGGGGGAGACTGGGAGAGAAAGGGACAGGCAGGTTTGAGACGGGGCTTCTCAGTGTAGCCTAGGCTTACCTGGAACTCACAGAGATCTATCTGTTTCTGAGTCCTGGGTGCTGGACATTTATTTATTTTAAAGATTTATTTATTTATTTTATATGAGTACAGTGTAGCTGTCTTCAGATACACTAGAAGAGGGCATCAGATACCATTACAGATGGTTGTGAGTCACCATGTGGTTGCTGGGAATTGAACTCGGGACCTCTGGAAGAGTAGTCAGTGCTCTTAAAACTGCCGAGCCACCTCTCCAGCCCAGGATATTTGTTTTAAGAGTTATAGAACTAGGTAGCTGGGGGAATAGGTCAGTTGAAAAAGTGCTTACCTTAAGTTCAAAGACATGCTTTTCTGCTGCTGCTAGTCCTCCTTCATCCTCCTCCTCCCTCCTCCCCTCCTCCTCCCTTCTCCTCCTCTTCTTCTTCCTCTTCCTCTTCCTCCTCCTCTTCCTCCTCTTCTTCCTTCCCCCCCTTTATCTTTCAAGATAGGGTCTCTCTCTACATAGCTCTTGCTGTCCTCCAACTCTATCTGTAAACCAGGCTAGCCTCAAATTCTACCTGCCTCCGACTCCCGAGGAGACAGGTTCTCAAACAGGCCCTTTTGAGACAAGCTGGACTTGAACCCTTGACCTTCCTGCCTTACTTATTCTGCTAGTGCTGGCATCACCGGCAGCTGCCTGGTTTTGTGTTAGACATTTTTTAGTGGTGGTCAGAGGTACCTTGGATCTTTTGCCTCAGGCAGCAGCTGCAGAGCCACGTGGGCATAGGGAAGATGCCCAGAGGCAGGGCAGAGGCCATCAGGGCAGCGGAGTGAGCAGCTCTCATGGCACGTCAGCCCCCATTGTGTCCTCGGTGTGCACATGGTTGGATGATCGCTTTGAGTTCTTCTGTAGGATCTTCCCTTATCCCCGAATGTTTCAGTTATAAACAGACGTCCCAGAGGTGCAAGGAGCCACCTCATTCTGCAGTTCATTCTGTGGTGCCTGTTGCTTTGGTGTCAGTTATTTGCAAGTGTGGGTCACTCAGAAGTTGAGAAGCCCTCACCGTGGTGCTTCCCAGAGGGGGGGGGAGGAGGGCAGTGGGATAGGGAAAGGTTGGTTAGGAGGCCGCAGGGTTCCAGCCAGGCAGGAGACATAAGGTGAGGTGTTCCACTCACAGGACTACAGATGGTGAGGTTAGAAGGAAGGATGCTGAACACACTTCCCCACAAAGGAGCAATACGTGTTTGAGGTCATAGGTTGGGTACCCTGAATAGATAGAGGTACTTGAGATGAACATCATACAGTGTGTACTGAAGCCTCATTGTTATCATGTAAACATATTTTTTAAAGTTATTTTATTTATTTATTTATTTATTTATTTATTTATTTTTGGTTTTTCGAGACAGGGTTTCTCTGTGTATCCGTGGCTGTCCTGGAACTCACTCTGTAGACCAGACTGGATTTGAACTCAAATCCGCCTGCCTCTGCCTCCCAAGTGATCATGTGCCACCACTGCCTGGCCTTTTTAAGTTGTTTTAATTAAATACATTAATTAATTTTTTTTTTTTTTTAAAAGATGATTTCTCAGCTGGGGCTGTCCTGAAACTCACTCTGTATAGACCAGGCTGGACTCCAACGGAGAGATCTGCTGGTCTCTGCCTCCCAAGTGCTGCAATTAAAATCACGCACCACCACACCCGGCTAATTTTATTTTTTAAAACTTGTGTATATGTATGGCCATGCACAGATTTAGAGGCCAGAAGGTGTCGGATCCCCTGGAGGTGGAGTTACTGATAGTTATGAGCCACCTAACATGGGTGCTGGGAACCGAATGTGGGTCCTCTGCAGGAACAGTGCACACCCTTGACTGCTGAGCCATCTTTCCAGCCCCAGCTTGTTCAGTTCCAAACAATAAGTCAGTATTTAGGAAAACAAAGCATTCCAAGAGTCAGGATAGGATGTCCCTTCTGAACCATGCTACCTACCTATTCTCATGGGTAGGGGTTTTACAGTACCCTCTGCTGTCTAGTCCATATTCAAACACCCCCAACTATCCCAAGAATGTTTTATTTAGTGTAGGAACTTAAACGCAAGGCATTTCAGACACGACCTCCCATTCTCTACAGTCAAGAATGTAAAGAGGGGGAGGTAGCCCTGTCTTTGATCAGCCTGCTCTCCCTCTTTCTTCTCCCACTTGGGGGGTTGTGCCAGGAAGCATCCTATTGGATTATAGGAGTCAAGATTCTGATTTTGTTTTTAAGTACGTGGATTTCATATAAGCTACATCCGTGCGCACAACAGCCACACACAGTACTCAAGTTTGTAATTTAAAAAGACATTATATGTCTCCCCCTGTAATAAAGGCAAGCTGGCGTTTCTGCATCTGAAGTGTCTGATGGTGTCTGCATGTTACTTTCACAAGGAACAAAAGGTTTTGATGTAGATGCTGCTGCAGTTAGTCATGAAGGTTAAACTCCATGAAGGTCAAACCCCAGTTCTGTTTGTCCTTCTCAGCCTTCTTCCCTCAAAGCCAGCAGTCTAGGAGAGAAAGCTGATTCTGTTTGTGCCTGGAGGCGGGCCTGGAACTCAACTGTATAGACCAGGCTGGCCTCCGACTGGTGGCAGTTCTGCCTGGGCCTCATGTGTGGTGGATTGGAGTCCCAGGCCTGTAATCATAAAAGCTGGAAGTGCAGTTAGTGCACTGCAGAATGGTTTAGCAACACAGCATAGTGCTCAGCAGAGACAAGAGGAATGATGGGAGTTTGAAGCTAGCCTAGTCCACACAGTGAGTTCTGGTCTATCCAGAGCTACACACTGGGGTGTAGCTCCGCGGGTAGAGTGCTTGTCTGCTGTGTATGAAACCCATGTCTTGTTCTTCAGTGCTGCATAAACTGCTCATGGTGGTCCATTCTAGCACAAGGTCATCTTTGCTACGTAGTAAGCCTGGTCTATGTGAGACACTGTCTCAAAAAAAAAAAAAAAAATTTTTTTTTTTTTTTAAGGAAGAGAATAATAGAGAAAGGAATCCAGCATCTACTTCTGCCCAAACATAGATAACTTCTTCACTCACAGGAACACACATGCCACACCTGAGAACAGGTATTAGCAGTACCAGGCAGGGAACTATTTGCATACCTCCTTTTTTTTTTTTTTTTTTTTTGGTTTTTCAAGACAGGGTTATATTATGCATACCACTTAGATGGCTGAGGCATGCGGGCTGAGTTTAAGGCTATCCATATATAGTGAGGCTATCTGGGAAAGAAGAAAAACAAACGAAGCATCCGACTGAGGCAGAGCTGGGCACTTGACTCCTCATGTCACAGACCTTCTGGACTTAACAGTGGGTAACATCCTGCTAAGTTGGACGTGCAGTTAGAACACTGCAAAACGGTTTAGCCATACAGCATAGTGCCCAGTGGCCGAGCGCTGCAGGCTGCATATTGCTAGCCTGGGACCCAGATGCGACCTTTATAGTCTCCGTCAAACATGTATTACTTTGATTTTGAACTGCTATATGAATGGACAAAAAGAAAATACTAGACCAGGCACCAGATGTGCACGGAATACCCAGAGCGGGAAGGATGAGTGGCCGCAGGGGATTGGAGGAGACCAGTTACTGGGCACGGAGTTGCCTAGGGGAGTGACCAGGGTGTCCTGGAAGAAGAAACTGGTGATTGCTACACAACATGGAGACTATATCCAAACAAACCACTGGATTTTGTGTTATTAGCAGTAGTTTTGGTTTTAAAAGTTGATTGCCAAGGATAAATACTATTAACTTTTAAATATTATCTACCAGTTTTCTTTTGCTTTGCTTTTATTTTTTTTTAAATTATTTATTTTATGTATATGAGTCCACTGTAGCTGTCTTCAGAAGAGGACATCGGATCCTATTACATAAGGTGGTGAGCCACCATGTGGTTGCTGGGAATTGAACTCAGGACCTCTGGAAGAGCAGCAGCCAGTGCTCTTAGCCACTGAGCCATCTCTCCAGTCCCTTGTTTTGGTTATTATATTTTATCTACTTTTGTGTTTGTGTCTGTACACACACCACGCTGTGCACATGGAGGTTTAAAACACGAGAGTCTTCTGCCATCATTTGACTTGGCTACATGCCTTTGCCCACCGAGCCATCTTGCCAGCCTTATTTTTGTTCCCTTTTGTCCCTGTTGAGATAGGTTCTCACTATGGAGGCCAGACTAGCTTTGAACTCCCTACTCCAACCTGTCCTATCTCTCAGGCAATGACCTAAGCCAACCAGGGAATCTTCCAGGGCCCACCTCCTGTGAGGAACTTTGCTTTGCAGCCTTTAAAACAAACCAACCAACCAGGATTCTGAGAAGCCCCCGCTACCTGCCCAGATACAATCGATATGTTGTGTGTTCAGGAGGAGGCAAGAGCTAGTGGCTTTCCAGGAGAGCCTGCACTGATGGCTCGAGAGGGAGTTTAAGAGAGAAAGCTTGAGAGTGGCTGACCTGAAGTACCCAGTCAGCAAAAAGAGGCCCATTAAGAATGACGGTATTTAAAGCTGGCATCAATGGGGAGAGTTGGGCTAATGCATGGTATTTGCAGGACTGACTGGAGAAAGGGCTTTGCCCTGTAGGCCATCCCCCCCCCCAGTCCCACCCCCAACCCAATCCTGGCATCCTGTGAGAAGCCAGGGCTTTCTCTGGGAGTTACACCCAAAGGCTTTGCTTTTTATTTCACCAAATGAAGGCCTTTGGGGGAATATTCAGATGGCCTTTTAAAGTTCTGTCAGAGCCAAGAAAGCCAAGGTGTGGAGCCAACAATGTCACAACTCTTAGAAGCAGTTCCTGCATTGTCCAAGTACCCAGAGGCTCCTTCTAAGTGGGCCCCGTGCCAGCGCCATCTGTCCCATCTGGCACTTCGGTCCTCTACCTGCCCTGTGGGATGTGCTGAGCTACTCCAGTGGTTTGTCCCAGGACGTGCTGCCCCCATCCTCTATCTACAGCAATGCAGGTCAGCCTGCCTGGAGGGATTCCTCTGCAGGTGCTTAGAGGGTTTGGGTTAAAGGGCCGGTATTGGGAATAGCCAGTCATTGTGGCCACAGTAGGGTCTCCAGAATTTTCTTATTCCACCTCCATCTTCAACACTCAAACACTCATTTTAAAACACTCATTTTTGTGTATATGTGTGTCTATGTACAAAGCCAAGGGTGAATTAGGTCCCCTGGAGCTGGTCTTATAACTGGTTGCGAACCACACCCAACATGAAAGCTGGGGCCTGGAAGAGCAGGACACGCTCTGAGTGATGTCTGGGCCATCTCTCCAGCCCCCTCCAATATCTATTTTAATCCCCTCTGCATATCTCCAAGGCAGGGATCCCTTCTGAGAGTCTGAGGTGCTCTGGAGAATTACCAGTCCAGCACTGTGGAGCCTCCATCCGATGTCCATATCCGATGTCCATATCCGATGTCCACGTTCGATATCCATGTTCTTAGCATTTCAGGGACTCGACTCTCTCTGATGCCCAGTCTCCAACCTGAGTAAACCCTGGCTCAGCCCACTCCTGAGTCTTTAGGGATGGGTCACGAAAGCAGAATAGCTACCCAGGGAACTTCCTTTTATGTCCACAGATATGTTTCCAAGTGGTCTGGGACGGGAGTGGCTGGCACGGACAGACACTGTTCCCTGTGGTACTGAAGCTTTGATGAGGAGGGGTGGGGACGGATCAGCTTCCCAAGAGCGGAGCTGTGCAGGCACCCCCCACAGGTAGGGGCAGCCACACCTGCAGGCAGGGGTGACCAAGGCTTAGGGTGTGCACTGAGGCCAGGCAGCTGGGTGCTCAGCCACCTAGGTGCCACCTACCCTGAGGCAGCTGCAGAAAATTCTAGTTCTGCCAATTGGGCCACTGCAGTGTAATCACAGCAGCAGTACTTAGTAAGTAGCTCACTTCATAGGCTCTCCCTTCGGATTTTTTTATAGTCTGTAAGAGGCAGTGACTCTGTTATTTTGAAACAGTGTTACTCTGTAGCTCAGGCTGGCCTAGAATTCACCATACAACTCAGGTTTGGGGCAGTTTTCCTGCTTCAGCCTTCAGAGTGACTTACCATCCACTGCCATTATGTCAATTTTTGTTTTTTGTATCCCAGATCATCCTTGAACCCTGTGTAGCCCAGGTTGGTCTCTAACTGGAATATTCTCCTGCCTCAGCCTCCCCGATGCTACTGTATCAGAAAGAGGGCGAGTGAGTTTTCCTGATGCCCCACAGCTAGTTAGAGACACAGTTCAGGCCAAAGTTGAGATTTATCCAGATTCCAACCAGCAGTGGCAGTAGCGTGGGGCACCTGTGCTAAAAAAAGAGCAAAGGGCTTTGGTCGGGGGTGGGGCGAAGTGGACTGGCCCAATCCGAGGTCAGCAAACGGGCCTTCAGGAAGGGGATGGTCCAATCAGAGAACTCTCAATACAGGAACAGCTCTGCTCCTTGAAATCTTTGTTTCCAGTCTCTGCTGGCCTTTCTTACTCGGGTGGCCTTGTGACTGGCCCTTCCTGGTGAAGTCAGCCATGTACTCTTAGCGCTCCCGTTTCTTCTCCGTTTCTGTCCCTCCCTTTGCAGAGGGCCACTTATTGTCATTACCCCTTTGCCCCGGGACTAGCTCCAGGGGTCAAAGTCCCTCTTAAAGCCTGACTTTTTGGAAAGAGCAGAACATCATCTATCATTTATGTCGTTAGATTGCAACCCTGAGGATGTTCTTAGCAAACCGCAAAGAATCAGATGGAACCCACAGGCTCCCTGTGTGTCCTTAATGTCTTTCGTTCGATAATGCAACTGAGACCCACGCTCAGGGTTTTGGAAGCCATGTCACCCAGTTGGTTGCTGTTGACCACAGGTTCCTCTTTGAGTTGGGCTCTCAGTTAAAGACAAGGAAAACATTTGTTGTATAAAGAGAGGAAAGCAATCGATTTACTTATTTAGATTGAGTGTGCACGTATTGTATGGTATGTGCACGTGAGAGTGTAAGTGCACGTACCCATGCTTACACACATGGAGGCTACCCGCAGGATCAGGAGCCTTTGCTGTGTTCCTTCTTAGCCTTATTGACTTAAGAAAGGTTCTCCGGTCTTGTCTACAAAGCCAGTTCCAGGACAGCCAGGGCCACACAGAAAAACCCTGCCCTGGAAAAAAAGAAAAANAAAAAAAAAGGGGGGGGGGAAACAAAAGTTTCCCTCTCTAAATGGAAAGCTGGTTGGGCAGCCAGAGAACTCTGGATCTGCCTGTCTCTGTCCACTCCAGTGCTGGGGTCACAGGCATGCCGTTATGTCCAGCTTCCTATGTGGGTGATGGGGATTCAGACACTAGGCCCTCAGGCTTGAAGGGCTGGTGCTTTGGCCCACTCAGCCATTCCCTCACCTCTACCCCCCAAATCCAATTTAAATGATACAGGAAAAGTCCCACTCCCTTTTGCAGTGGCGGGGCTTGAACCCAGGACCTCCTTTACGCTAGGGAAGTGCTTTGCTGAGTTGCACCCCACCCCTTTTAGCCTTTTTTGGTTAGAAGACATGGTCTTATTTGTAGCCCAGGCTGGCTTTATTCCCAATTCTTCTTTTTCAGTCTTCAGAGTGGTGGGTCACGGGTGTGCCGCCTTGTCCTTAGCTTTTCTCAGACAAATTCTTCTCATGCAGTTACATGCCATTACAGTGAGACCCTGTGTAGCCTTAGCTGTCCTGGTGCTCTCTGTAGACCAGGCTGGCCTTGACTTGCAGGGATCCACCTGTTTTTGCCTCCAGGTGTTAGGATTTTTGTTTGTTTGTTTTAAAACAGGGTCTTTGCTTATAGCCCTGGCTATCCTGGAACTCACTATGAAGACCAGGCATTTGCTACCATAAACAACCTAGCTGCGTCCTTTGAATTTCTGCATCCTTTCCTGCTGAATGTGTGATCAGCCCTCTGCCTTGCTGTTTATGTGGCACTGAGAGCAAGCCTGCCCTGATGTTCTTGCTCAGCTCCTCTAGGGCAGGTGCCTGAGTCTTGTGGATTGAAGTCTTGTAAATGGGCTTTGTAGGAAAAGAGGATTCGCACGTATAAGATCTGTAAGCATAGCCAGAATGGCCTCCAACCGCTAGACTGAGCCAGATGTGGTACTGCATTTTTATAATTCTAGAACTTGGGAGACCAGAGCAAGAGGCAGGAATATTGGAGAGTTCAACCCGGCTACATAGTGATATATTGCCCATGCTAATATGTGCTTGCTCCAGCAACCTGTGCCCTTGAGCCCACATCTGTGCTGGTTCAGTGCAACCTCTGTGCCTTACAGATGAACGCTTACCTAGGTAGGGTATAGGAGGAGCCAGGCATCAGACGTGACTACTGTCATGTTTCTCTCTAGACAGCCGGCAGCGGCCTGCGGTTCCCCTTTCCTCTTTGGCTCATGTGTGGGTCAGCCTCTAACTGCCTCACCACCCTGCAGATGTCCTCCCCCACAAGGGTTCCTCAGTCCTGTCTGTGATGCACAAATTCTAGGGAAGTTCTCAGTCCCCAGGGGGTGGCCAGGTAGGACCATGTGTGACTTGCTCCCAAGTCCTGAGCATTTGCGGAAAATGTTAATTATTCTGCTGTTTGTTTATTGAGATAGGGTTTCATTCTAAAACTCAAGGCTGGTCCGGAGCTGACCTGGAGCTTGTGACAATCCTCTTTCTGCCTCAACTTTCCCATTGCTGACATTACAGGCGTGAGCCACTGTGCCCAGCACTGACATAAGTATTAATTAGTGTTTATTCAACACCCTGGTGTGAAGAGCTTTATTTATCTTACAGCTGCATAATATTTTGCCCCAAGAAAATACCGTAATTTATTTAGTTAATCCTGCACAGATGGCTGCTTGGGTTGTACCCAGGCTTGTTCTTTGCAAACGATGCCTTAGTGAGAAACCGTGAATGGGGATTTGCATGTGTGCAAGTTTCCAATTCTTGATTACATCGGAAACCGGGAACAGATCAGGTAAAGGGATAATGGAGTCTTTTGAAAGAGTCGCAGGCATGGAGGTAAAAGGTTTGAGAAGCTCAGCTAGGGCAGAAGTCACAGCACTCAGACTGTGGTATCTTGAGTATGTGACCTGCGGCTGTACGCTGTTGTATACTAAAGCCTGCATCTGGTACCTACAGCTTGGTCTTCCTCCTCCTCCTCCTCCTCCTCCTCCTCCTCCTCCTCCTCCTCCTTTTTCATAAATATTTCATTGGTATTTTCTTTTTTT
>NC_034609.1:30045379-30059488 GCF_900095145.1 Mus pahari
CTCCTCCTCCTCCTCCTCCTCCTCCTCCTGTTGGGTTTGGAGATGACAGCCGCCCCTCGCCCCCCCAAAAGCAGCAGCAGTCTCCTTTTGAAGCATAAAATCACAAGCAGATTGATGCTCAGGAGACAATGAAGAAGGAATTCATAAATCGAGGGTTTGTCTTGCGATGTGACTCTTTACAGTATAGGCCCAAGGCCACTCTGAGGCAGGGGTCTTACCTCAACTTTTATGGGGTTAATGCAGGTCAGGTTTTACTGTAACTGAAAGGAATGTAGGGCTTGAGGGCTTGTAGTAAAAAGGGGGGACAGCAGAACAATAATACATGGCGTTACTCTGGGCTCTTCAGTGATACTTCTCTACCCCGACCCTGTTCTGTGCTACTGAGGTTTGAACCCAGAACCTCTGGCAAGCTAGTAAGCATTGTACCACTGAGGTATCGCTACAGCCCTTCCGTTTCCTCTTTTCACATTTTCTGACCTTGAATTCTTAGAATGAACGTCCCAAACGTAGATACCTTCCCTTCCTCTGCTCTAAGGGACACCGCTGTTGTTGTGGGGTTTATTTTCTGAGTAAATTACCTTTCCAGGCAGGCCGAGCAGGGTTAGCAAACACTCCTGGAAGCAGCTGCCTTTCCCATCAATGCTTGCTTGTTTTGGATAATGAAAAATGATGCTAGCATCCATTAAAGAAAAAGCCGCCTCTTAGAAGCGCTGGTGGACAAGTGGGCACTTGTCACGGAGTCATCCGCTGATGCATGTGACCTGGAGACTGAGAAACGGCCTCCCTCTGTGACTTGGACTCCTCGACATTCTTTGGGTCTGTTTAGGAGTTTTGTTTAAAGGTCGGGGGCGGAGGGTCTCCGCTTCCCTGGCGCAGCCCACATTTGGCAAGAGCTTGGGCCTCGTGCTCTTCCTCTGCAGAAGAGGTTTTCACATCTCATTCTTGAGCTACTGAATGAACTAAATATTCTGGATTTCCAATCTCAGCAACTCCAGAGCCTGAGGCAGAAGAACCACTTGAACCTGAGCAACACAGGCTATCTGAAACAAAAGTTCTTAATTCCGTGGCAGCTTCCCCTGTTCTCACACGGGCTTTGGCATTTCTGTATTCTTTTGTGCTTGGGAAGTACAGCCCTGGATTGATGAATATTTCTGGTTGGCTGGTTCTGTTGACTTTGAGCTGCCACCAGCAAGAAGGTGATCAGAAGCCCAACCTTAGCTGGGCACAATGGTGCATTCCTCTAACCACAGCACTTCGGAGGCAGAGAGGCAGGTGGCTCTTTGTGAGTTCAAGGCCAGCCTGAGTTCCATAAAACCAAAAAGAGGGGCCGGAGAGATGGCTCAGTGGTTGAGAGCACTGACTGCTCTTCCGGAGGTCCTGAGTTCAAATTCCAGCAACCACATGGTGGCTCACAACCATCTGTAATGGGATCTGATGCCCTCTTCTGGTGTGTCTGAAGACAGCGACAGTGTATTTACATGTAATAAATAAATAAATCTTTAAAAAACAAACAAACAAACAAACAGAAACAAAAAACAAAAAAAGAACCTGGTGTGGTGGTGTATCCCTTTAGTCCCAACACTCAGGAGGCAGGGGCAGGGGGATATCTGTGAATTCAAAGCCAGCCTGGTCTTCAGCATGAGTTCCAAGACAGCCAGAGCTATACAGAGAAACCGTGCCTTGAAAAATAAAAGGTATTTACAAACACCTATACAACCCCCAGAAAACCCAGATGGCTCCCAGTGTTGCCTGTGTGTGCAAGTGTGAGTGTGTGTGTGTGCACACACACGCCACAGTGGGATCTGGAGGTCATAAAACAACTCGTGGGGACTTGGGTCTCTTCACCTCATACATCTTAGGGGTTGAACTTGGGTTTTCAGGTTTGGCAGCAAGTGTCCTTGCCAGCCGGGCCATCTGTCTGACCTGCCTATTTTGTTTTACTGAGGCAGAGTGTCAGGTAGCCTAGATGAGCTTTAAATTGTCTGCAGACGACAATGATCTTGGTCTTCTTGCCTCCACCCCCACAAAGTTTGGATTACAGGCATGTGCCACCACACCTGGCTCCTCGGTACTCCTGTAATTACTGTTAATTAAGGACCATTTATGACCTTGTCATTCTCCACTTCTTCACAGCCTCAGTATTATTGGGTGTGTAGACTTTGGCTCTTACGGTACCCCTCATACGAAACCCTAATAACTATATTTCTTCGAGTTCGTTGAGTTGTAATTTGCACACCTTACCATTTGCCCAGTGGAAATGTGTGTTAATTTTTATAGGTGCACTCAGTGTCCCATCTGTCACCCTGATCCAGTTTTAGATTTGCATTACTCACGAGCCCCCCTTGGGTTTATTGGCAACCTAATGCCTGCCTTGCCTCAGTCCCAGGCCTCCCTGGGCCTGCTTTCTGAGACAGTGGTCCTGGCCGTCCTGAACTAGGCTGGCTCAGAGTTCTGCAAACCTCTGCCCTTTGAGTGCTGGGATCAAAGGTTGTGCGTGCCACCACACCCTGCAGCCTCTTAATTTTCTAGTAGCTGCGTCAACAAGATAAGTACATTTTTTTTTTGGGTGAGCGCTAATGCTTAGTGTAGTTAAGGCTTACTTACCTAAGCTTTTGGGAGGGCTGGGAATGTAACTCAAAGGCAGAGCGCTGGCCTAACATGCCCAAGGGCCCAAATGCTATCCTAAACACTGTAAGAGGAAAATGTGGCGTTTCTATTTTTTGTGGAGGTGTGAGTAGCTGTAGCTTAATTTATCCATCCTGGAAACAATAGATTCACTGTTTGTTTGTTTTTTTGTTTTTTGTTTTTGTTGTTTATAAAAGTATAGGTGTCTGCACATGTGCCTGGGTGTCTGCATGTGTCTGCATGTGTGCCTGAGTGTATGCACGTATACCACATGAGTGCATGAGCCCTCAGGTGTGAGAAGAGGGCATTAGGTCCTTCAGAGTTGGAGATACAGGGTGGTTGTGAGCTGCCCCAGCGTTCTGTGAACCAAACCCAGGTCCTCTGTAAGAGCAGTGAGCACTTTTAACTCTCCAGTTAACCCTCCAGCCAAGCCATTTCTCCAGTACCTTTTTGTTTGTTTTTGTTTTATAGGCAAATTTGCAAAAAGGAAGGGTGTGGGGGACGGGGCCGGGGAGGGAGAGAAGAGAAGAAAGGTATTGATTCACTTATCACATATCATACCCATTTCAAATGTGAATCAAATGCCTTTGGTATATGAATAGAATTTGCAACCATCCCCCATCAACTTTGGAGCATTTTCATGGGGACTAGAGAGATGGCTCAGCAGATAAGAGCATTTGCTGGTCTTGCAGAGGAACTGGGTTCTGTTTCCAGCACCCACATGGTGGTTCACCACCATTTATAACACCAGTTCCAAAGGGTCTGATCCATGTGATGTACAGACAGACAGACATGGAGCTAAAAACACTCACACATTGAACAAAATTAGTAAATATAACATTTAGTTATTAAAAAGGAATACACCCCTTGCCACCTGCCATCTCCCAAGTCCTATCCATAGATCTTTTTGATCTGGGACATTCTAGTGCGACAAAGGAATGGCGCGGGGCCTGTGTGGTCTTTTGTGTCATTCAGCATTTGCTGTCTCCACTCTGGCATGTTAGCTAAGACTACAATTTCACCTTGTAACACTCCCTCTCTCTCACACACAGAAGGCTTTGCTGTTGATCTTCAAAACTAAGCCAAACCCCAATCCGGGGTGCAAAATAGATGTCCTGACGGAGTGTAGGAAGAAGCGATGTATGTCTGTTCCTCCCGTCACCTTAGAACTCAGCCTTCAGGGATATTAGTAAATGGAAGGACTGGGTTCTCACTTTCCATCCCCAGACAAGGGAGTGAAGGAAATCCCCCAAACCCAGAAGGTCAGGCTGGAGAAAGACTGTGTGGGAGTTGTCTATATTCAACCAGTGTTTGAGCCCTACTCTGCCATTTATGCTGTGTGACCATGGAAGAGGCATTTAACATCTCTGAGCCTTTACTGAGTCATGTTTCTCTATGCCTGATACAATGCCTTTTTCTTTTCTTTTCTTTTTTTTTTTCTTTTTTCTTTTTTTTTTTTTGTGATTCTCTGCCAATTCCTGGGCTCTCCCATCTCTGGATATCTGTATTGAGTTAGTTGGAGTTAGGACATAGGCCTGGGCAGTTTTCAAAGCCCCAAGACAGTATGTGCACTGTACACCAGACACGAGAGGGTGATTATAGGCATTTTGGTCATCAATGCTTTAGTCCCTGAGTGGGACTGGAAGCCTGAGAGCCCGTAAGGCTGCATTAAAGACTAGAGAGGGCTAGGAGGGCCTGGTTCAGCAGCACTAAGGCCTGCCTGCCTGCCTTTTGTGGGGGGAGGCAGGGGTTGAAGGTGGGGGACTCAGCTGTATGGAATTTAGAACAGGATTCTCCCTGGGCTCGGGGAACTCCACAGAAGGGGAAAGTAGAGAGGCAGCCTCCTCTTCCTAATCAATAAGCAAACAAATCATGGAGTCGCCCAAACAGCCACAGGAATGCTCCGTGGGCTGCAGCCAGTGCCAGTGCCAGTGAGCACCCCTGTATTGAGGCAGTAGGGTGTGGTGGTATTGTCTGCTTGCAGCTAAAAGCCAGCACACCACAGCTCTGACTTGGCACGAAAGCCTGTTTTTTTTTTTTTTTTTTTTTTTTAATAAACCTGTATGTGTCTCTCTCTGTCTGCTGGTGTCAGCTGGGCCAGAAGAGAGGATATCAGATCTCCTGAAACTAGAATTACAGGCAGATGTGAGGTACCTGGTGTGGGTGCTGGGATTTGAACCGCGTCCTCAGAAGAGAGCAGTAAGTGCTCTTAATCGCTGAGCCAGCTCTCCTGGCCCATTTTTGACCCCCCCATCCCCCCACCCCCTATTATAGCAGGTAGGGACAAAGTCCCCATCCTCTTGCACCAGATTTCAGTTTCTCTCTCTCTCTCTCTCTCTCTCTCTCTCTCTCTCTCTCTCTCTCGTTTTGTTCGAGACAGGGTTTCTCTGTGTAGACCTGGCTGTCCTGGAACTCACTCTGTAGATCAGGCTGGCCTCGAACTCAGAAATCTGCCTGCCGGGAGAGCACCCAACTGCTCTTCCGAAGGTCCTGAGTTCAAATCTCAGCAACCATCTGTAACAAGCTCTGACTCCCTCTTCTGGAGTGTCTGAAGACAGCTACAGTGTACTTACATATAATAAATAAATCTTAAAAAAAAAAAAAAAAGAAAGAAAAAGAAATCCACCTGACAATGCCTCCAGGAACATTTAAACCTGGGTCTTAGACGGTGAAGCCACCCCAGGCCCTGAGCTGGCCTCGCAGAGTCCTGCAGGGCTGTGCTGAGATCAAGCCTCAGCCTCAGAAGGTCTTATGTGTGGACACTGGACTAAGAGGGGCCTGGAGAGGGAAATGACTTCAAGCTGCTGTTTCTTTTCCTTGGTCTTGACATGAAGCGCAAGTAGATGGAGGAGATCTTGGCTCTTCTGAACTTAAGGCACAGGAGCCATTGCTGGTTGCAAGCCTATGTAGACGTCAATATCTACCAACTACCGTAGCTTCAATTCCAGCACAGTGGTCACCTGCTGTGTCCTCACCTGGCTCTTCTGTGCTGCATCAGGGACCCGGGCTGTGACAGGCACAAGGGTGCCCGCTCAGGAAGCTGAGAGGCAGGAGAATTACAGGTTCAAGGCACCCCATTCTGAGGCCACAGAGGGAGTTCAAGGTCAGCCCAGGCAACTTAGTGAGATCCTGTTTCAAAATTTAAAAAAAAAAAATTAAAAAAGGACTGGGGATGTAGTTTTAAGCCTGCCATGTGGGTTGATCCATGGTACCCCTCAAAAAGGAAAGAAAAGAAACCCACATATGTTTGAGAAAGAATCCTTACATTCTTGGGGGGGAGGTGAGTGGGGACGTGCCACTTCACTTGGCAGAGGTGAGCTGTGGTGTAAGAGAGAAGCAAAGCTGGGGCCTGAACCCTTGCATGTGTTTAACCACATTCACCAAGCTGCAGCATGTTAACATGTCTCATGTCTGAGGCTGATGGGCAGTTTTTACCCTGTTGACTGTGGTTGGCTCGCCGGAGTTACCATGGAGCTTGGAACATATTAGGCTAGGTAGAACCTGGGCAGGGAATCATTGCCCTGGTGTCTACAGTCAGCATGAATGACCTTACATCTGGGGGACAGTCCTGGGGTGATGATGGATTGCTCTTTATCCTGGTTACTCCCAGAAGTCAGGGTTAAATGAGCCTGTGAGTTCTCTCCCTTCTGTGCCTTTGCTGGGCTCTCCGTACTGCACTCCTCTGGATATTATCCCTGGCCTCCTTTGAGATGTTTTTTGTTGCTGTTGTTTTTGAGACAGTGTCTCACTAGAAGTCCACTCTAGGCTCCACCTTGCTCTGTAGCCTCTTGATCCTCCTGCCTCCAAGGGTTGGGATTACAGGGGTGTGCCACCACACCTGGCCTCCTGGTTGGAATTAGTGAAGTTAGGGACTTTGTTTTGGACCAGGATATTTAAGAGAAGTTGAAAGAAAACCTGGTAACTTTTATGCAAATAAGTTTCCTGTCCTTGGAATCCCTTGGGAACTTACTTACTTACTTACTTACACTCTCTCTCTCTCTCTCTCTCTCTCTCTCTCTCTCTCTCTCTTTTTGGTTTTTCAAGACATGGTTTCTCTGTGTAGCCCTGGCTGTCCTGGAACTCACTCTGTAGACCAGGCTGGCCTCGTACTCAGAAATCCCCCTGCCTCTGCCTCCCCGAGCGCTGGGATCAAAGGCATGTGTTATCACACCCGGCTGGAAGCCTCCTTTCGACACAAGTGCACATATCTATGGCATTAGGAACACAGGCTGGGGGCTTGTTTGTGTAGTATCACCTTTTGAGCTCCTGGTTCTTCTAGGAGTGGGGATGGGTGACCTGTTAGGGGAAGTACAGCTTATTTCAGTTTATGACAAGTGGTGACATAATGTGGAGGTTTAGTTTGTTTGTTTTTTTGCTTTTTTTTTTTTTTTCCTTTTGGTTCTTCAAGACAGGGTGTCTCTGTGTAGCTCTGGCTGTTCTGGAACTCTGTATATATCGATCAGGCTGGTCTTGAACCCAGAAATTTGCCTTCCTCTGCCTCCCAAGTGCTGGGACTAAAGGCGTGCTTTGTAGAAGGTTCTTGAGCCTGGCTTTAGACTTCACCCTTTGTTCAAACCTCTTCTGTTAGTATCCTTGTGGTTCTGAGGCCCTTGTCTTCGGAATGGTCTTGTGCTAGTTGGTGTAGCTACTTCTGGTTAATCTCCACTTAGTAGCCAGGTATCGTAGGTGACTTGCCACAGTGACAGAGACCACAGCTTCTTGTCTGTCTCTAGCCATGTGGCTGGGCCACATCCTTTACCTATCTGTGTTTCTGCTATTTCATTTATGAACAAGAGTTGCTAAATGCCTCCTACTGTTTACACCTGACTAGGCGTATCCAACCCAGGACTGCTATATCTAATAAACAGTAAATTATAATTCTTGTCCTCAGCTTTCAAGAGATGGACACAAATAGCGACCTATCAGAGTGAACCCATGTGTCCTTGGCAACAAAGGATAGCTTGTCCATGTCCTATTTCTAAAGCGATGGTGACATCTCCTGCTGGTATGGTTGTTTCACAAGTCCTTTCTAGTTTTGTGGACACCCACCCATCAAAGGGATGGTCAACCTCATACATGAGACATGGTAATATTTTACGTCAAAGGAGGACATTCCAGCATTGCATTGTCCAATGTCATCTAAGAAAATGACCTGGGGGGGGGAGGGTTTCTGGGTGGTGACATCTGTGAAGACTTTAGAAAGGAATACCGAACCACAAAACAAGGGACTGTCTACTCTAGTCCCCTCATCCTGCCAGTGAAACTTTTTACCTTCTGGTCTTCAGAGTTTAAGTCAGAAAATATAGCAGTATTTTTGGGATACACCGTAGCAGTGTAGTCCCCCAGAGCTTGGAAAACTCTCTTTGTAACCTTGAGCCAAGCACCTGTATATAAATGGTCCTTCAAGTGTAGCTGAACAGAGAGAGGTCTCAGCATGGACTGTGGAACCTCTCTCCGCAAGGATACTCGGAGAAGAGGTTTGAACAAAGGAGGCGGTCTAAAATCCCTGTTCTTCATGTCCTGCCTTGAGCATGGTATGAGTAGGGTTCTATTTTCCAACAGTTTCCCAGATACCGGATCACCCACTAGTTACTACAGCAGTCAACCATGGTTGGCTGCCCTTGGTGACAGGACCCTGTCCTCGAGCCCCATCATTTTCTCTGATGCTCAGAGGCTTCTGAGATTCCTTGTCTCTACCCACTCACATTCCAGAGACGGCCACCCTAGTGGAAGAAGAAATGGGATCCTTCAAGTGAGGCTGACCTTGGCCCGATGGCAATTACTGGAAAAGAATGTAGCTGGGGCTCATGCTTGCCCGCAGGCCCGCGTGACCAGAGACTTTCACCATCCCCGCCTTTATTTGTATCAAATTGTTTCCCCAGGGTTTTCTGCATTTAGCTACTACTTCTGCCAAGCCCGCTAGAAGATGGGGTGCTTATGATGAATGCAAAACTTAGGCATACTAAAAAGACATTCTTACTCGTTTTTTTTTGTTTTTGTTTTTGTTTTTTGTCACTTAAAGAATTTATTATAATTGTAACCAGCAAAGAAACAATGTCACACACACATACCCTTCTTGGATGGATAGTTTGATGCAGTCTGGTCTATCCCAGGCTGGCCTCAAATCTGCTATGTAGCCCAGGATGACCTTGAACTCCTGGTCCTCTTCCACTTTCAAGTGCTAGGATTGAATCTAACCCTCCCTGCCTGCTATTGTTGGCAATTTAACTCAAAACTTTACACGTGTTATAGACAAATGCTCTACTACAGAGCTGTGCCTCCGAGAGAAGTTATATTTTATTTAGGGGTAAAAAGCCCACCTCTACCCCTCTTCTGTCAGTTTTTTCCGATTATCATTAATGCCCATGATAGAGGTACCAGCATGGGCTAGCCTACGTATGCAAAATTTTGGATGGTATTGCCAACAATTGGGGTGGGGCGGGGATAGTCTTGAATAGCAGTGAAGAGCCCTCATTTAGGGGTGAGCCAATCCAGCTCTGAACTCAGCAGTGTATAATTTCAGGGAAAGAAAGCCCCTGCTGAAGGGGCCTCAGCAAGGCTGGGATGGGGGCAGGGAGAAGTCGACCCATCCCTCCCCAGTGGCTCAGTAGCTCAGAGGCATATCAGTCCATGGAAAGTATGTAATAGTGGGAGGGTAAAGCTAACCCCATGAGGTGGTCCTCTGACCCCCATACATCCCCTGCTACATAACACACCCTGCCACATACACCCCTGTACACATATATAGTATTAAGTGGGTAAAAATGCTTGCTGTCCAGCCTGGCAGCCTGAGTTTGATCCCAGAGATCCACATGGAAGGGGAGGCTTAATGCCTGCAAGTTGTCATCATCTGACTCCCCCTCCCCCCCCCCCCACAAAGACAGAGACAGACATACAAAAATAAAAACCTAAGGAAACACAAGGCAAAGACCACCACCAGGGCAAGGACCTTCTATAGGGAGGCAAGAAGTGCATTCAAGGAGCATAAGATCTCAGACTGCCTGTGTCTAAATCCCAGCCTTGCTGATTTTCCCCATCTGTAAAAAGAGGATGTGCCAGAGGCGCGGTGGCTGATGCCTTTAATCCCAGCACTACGAAGCAGATAGATCTCTGTGAGTTCGAGACCAGCCTGGTCTACAGAGTGAGCTTCAGGACAGCCAGGGCTACACACAGAGAGGAGACCCAGTCTCAAAAAGCAAGACACAAAGCAAAGCATGCCCAAAACATCAACTGTTTAAAGTTCTGGGTTTGAATGGTTTAATGTTTGTAAAGTGCTGAAAATGGAGCCTGGAACGACAGGGTTCTGCAAATATTTAAAATGTGGCCAAAATAGTTGACAAGAATAATTGAAAGTATTAGTTCAGACTTTTCCAGTCATGGGATTGCAGGTGTGCACCAGCACACCCAGTTTGAGGCTGTGGGGTTTCCTGGTAATAATGGTGACAGTGGTGACTACTGTGGTAGGTTTTCCAATTAAGATATAGATGCTCAGGGGTCTTAATTACCATGGGGACAGCTGGTTAAGGAAAGGTATTCCACTGGGTGAGGGTGACTTAGTCCCTTGCCAGCTTTCTTTATTCAGTACTTTCCCCTGAGGAAACATCAGTGCACACCCAGCTCCCTGGGCTGATCTTGGTGTCCTCAGAGCTCTGCATGGCCAAGCCCTGTGGAAGACAACTTCTAGAACCTTCCTGGAGCCGGCGAGCCCCTCCAACTGTCCCTTATTTCTCAGCCCAGAGGATCTGGTTTTACAGAAAGTTAATGAGCCTTAACCAGCACCTGGAAATTCAGGTCGGGGCCTCTCTTGTCATACTTACAAGGTGTCACTTCTCCAAGGGTGAGGCCCAGCCACCATTAAGAGGTGCCTTGAGCAGGTTAATTGCCTTGCACCAGGTTATTTACCAAGCCTCTCGCTCTCTTTTGCTACCACCCTCGGCAGGTCCAGTCATGCTCCTCTTGGTTTTTCACTGCCTAGATGTGTGCGGGCTGGAGAAAGGCATCAAGGCCAGCCAGCCCCTGTTCCCTGCTTATGTGACAGGCCCCCAAAGATGACTCAGACGCCCCTCCCCTGCCCTCCCAATACTTGTGCTGCAGGTTGGGAGGGTTTCTTTGAGAGCATCTTTAAATGTTTCTAATCTGGACTTTAAAAGTGCTAACTGGGACCTAGGGAGATGACTGAGCCTGTAAAGTGCTTGCTGTGTCCCTGAAGAAAGTCTGTCACAGTGTAGGACTTGTAATCTCACTATGCGCAGGCAGATACCAGATGGAGTCCTGGTGCTTGCTGGCTAGCCAGCCTGTCTTACTTGTTGAGTTCCAGGCCAATGAGAGACTCTAGTCTTACAGAACAAGGTGGATAGATAGCATTGACTGCACTTTCTCTCTCTCTTTCCTACACACACATTCTTCCCATAAGAAAGGATAGTTGGTTCAAGTTTAGACAGCTGCTCCTGTGACTGTCATCTCTCATTTGCCTTTTGTTCCAAAGTGTGTATTTTGCCAGTCAGACTGGTGGTGCCTGCACCCTCCCTCTTCTTGCTCACTCAAACAACATTCATATCTATTTTGTCTGTCAAGTACAGGGGCTTTTGGCTTCAGAGATGTTTACAAGGGTGACCCCTGGTGGCAGAAATGAGCACTGTAGCACAGGCATCTCCTGGGGCAGAAAGTGTTCGTCCACCTGAATGTAGAGGTGCCTACCTTTGCAAAAGAGGCACAGAAATAGGGATTTTCATAAGAGAATGCTTAGACAAAGTAGAAGTTCTGTTGTGAGAAGTGATGGGCAATGGTTTGAAAGTGTGGAAAGTAAGCTGACTTCTGAGACTTGTGAATTCATTCAAATGTACCTGCTGGGATTTTTCTATTACATTTATTTCTCTTTGTGTACACACACACACACACACACACACACACACACACACACACTGAGCACAGAGTGTCCCATGGTATGCCCGAGGAGGTCTGAGGATATCTCACAAGTCAGTTCTCTTAGCTGGGTAGTGCTAGTGTACACCTTTAATCCTAACACTGGAGGCAGAGGCAGGAGGATCTCTGAATTCAAGGCCGGTCTGGTCTACAGAGTGAGTTCAAGGATGGTCAGGGCTATTCAGAGCCCAGTCTTGAAACCCCCCTCTCCACTCCCCCATACACAGTTAGTTCTCTTGTCATTTGAGTGAGTTCTTTCACTGTGGGGTTCCAGCAATGGAACTCAGGATTAGCTGTAAGTATGCTCGCCTGCTGAGCCATCTAGGTGCCTTGGGTTTTTGAGGCAGGGTTTCCTACAGCCTCGGATTTGCTCACCTCTGGAAACGTAACCAGTGTTCCTTGCCCCCATACCTGTTTTGTTTGTGTGGTGTATGTGTGAGGGATCTGATGTTTGTGTAAGTGCATTACAGATGTGCCATGGAAGGGCGTAAAGGTCAGAGGCCAACCTTGGGACTTGGTTCTTTTTCATCTTGCTTTGAGGCAGGGTCTCTTATCTCTGAAGACTTGGCTGCATACACTAAGCTAGCTGGCCCGTGAGCTTCTGGGGGAGTCTCCTGTGTTGCTGCAGGAGCGCCGGGCTTCCAGAGGCATACCACTACATCTTGCCCTTTACCTGAGTTCAGGGGTCTGAACTTTGGTAACCATGCCGCGCTGCAAGCACTCTGGCCCGATGAGACATCTCCTGGTCTGGTTTCATATTAAGTCATCTCTCTTTTGCTTTCACTCTGAAAATGAAAGATTGCTTTATAGACAAGATACCATTCTCATGGACGATTAAATGAAGAAAACCAACCAAACATAAAAACACCTGAACTCCGAATGTCAGTTGCCCTGTATTTGGGAAGAATTTAATGATGAGGCCAAGGCTCTCCGGGTAGGGTTGTTCATTGCCAGTTTATGGTTTGTTGAGCTGGTGTATATTTTGTATGATGTGCTAGGTGAATCAGGTTCCCTTTCTGGAGAAGAAATGTCCTGCCTGTGATCTGTCCAGTTTCCAAATCTTTGTGATCTCTATCCTGTAGTGAGATTTGAAGGATGCACCGGCCGACCAAGGACAGCCTTCTTCTCGGAAGACTCCCGATTCAAAGTGGCAACAGACGGTACCATCACAGTCAAGCGGCATCTGAAGCTCCATAAACTAGAGACCAGTTTCCTCATCCACGCCTGGGACTCTAGTCACAGGAAGCTGTCTACCAAAGTGACGCTGAAGTCCATGGGGCACCACCACCACCACCGGCACCACCACCACGTACGTGGGGGTATTTCTCGGATATGTGTATATTTTTCAGGGAGCTGTCTCATCTGGGGTCTCTAGTCTTGGCACTGGGAACTTGTTGGGTGAGATAATCTTATGGGAAGACTCTGGATGTTGCGTGGCATCCCTGATGCCCAGAATACCTGTCAGATAAGACAGGCAGAAGAATCCCCGAAAACTCATGACTCTTGGGGTGGGGGTGGCAAAAATACCCCCTACTGAGGACAGTCTTTCTTTCTGACTGAATTCACTCCTATTGGGTTTGGGGCTTGCTGTTGGGTTCTGGGGCTCTGGTAGGATGTGATAGTGAGGAAGACACTGGCCCTGCCTGGATTGTTAGCCCACAGTTGCTTTCTCTCTGGCGCCAACCCCAGTGACACCAGAGGGGTCATTTTACCTGTGCAGACTGAGTGAATTTACACACAGGAAACACTGAGAAAATATACATATACTTGGTATCCATAAGAACCATCTTCTTCCTTTATGAATATGAAAATCTAAATGCTCAAGTCCCTTCTAAAGGGGTGAGGATATTTGCCTATAGCCAGCATGTCCTCCTGTTAATGTACCTCTATATAAGATAATGCTCAATTCATTACTAGATGCGACAGTCACTGTTACACTCTTATTATTTAATGGCAGGGGGTAAGTCTGCATATGTTCTGCACGGACAGAATTGTTCTCATAGATATTTTGGTTTGAGCCCAGGTTGGCTTCAAACTCATAGTCTCTTGATCTGGGATTATGGGTGTGTACTAACATGTTTGATATAGGGTTGGTTCTTCCTCGTATTTCTTTTCTTTCTTTCTTTTTTTTTTTTTTTTGGACAGGATTTCTTATAGCCATGATGGTGCCAAGCTCACTATACAGCAGAAGATAACTTCTAATTTTTCATTTCCCAAGTGATAAGGATTGTAAGCTTGTGCCATCACACATGGTTTTGTGGGGTCCTAGGGATTAAATGTAGGGGTTCATGCAGGCTAGACCTAGCACTCTGCCAACTGAGCTATATCCCCTACTCTCGATACCTTAAAATTTTTTTTTTAATAGAATCCTTTCTGTCACCCTTTTTGTTTTATTTAAAGGATGGTTTTGTGTAGCCAAGGTTGTCCCCAAAATTGATATATAGCCCAGGATGACCTTGAACTCCCAATCCTCCAAAGTGTGGGATTACAGGCATGTACTGCCATATCTGGCTTTGAAAAAAATCATTTCGGGATGGTGAGATGGCTCAGTGGGTAAGAGCA
>NC_034609.1:30059698-30084350 GCF_900095145.1 Mus pahari
AAAAAAAAAAAAAAAGAAAGAAAAAAGAAAAAAATCATTTCTATCTGCTCTTGGTTGACTACATACGTGAGCCTAAGCTATGGAGGGAGAACTGAGTGGAAGGTTAGAGTCTTATCAAATGCTCCCCGTTGTTGTTGTCTTCCTGGAGGGAGAATGGGTGTCTTATTTAGCAAGGAAGGGGAAGGAAGACCAGTAGAAAGTCTTTGTCCCTTTTTAGAGCTGAAGAGACAGCTGTAGGTTTGTTTACCAAAACCTTCATCAGGTACCATAGAACAGCCAGGACTTCAGCTGTAGGAGACACAGGCTCCCTTTCGGGCCTCTGCGGTGCTTACATGTACATGGTGCCTTCAATTCACGCAAACATACACAGAGATGATAAACAGATTGCTTGTTTTAAGTCTTCTCTACAATGTTGTTATGTAAGATCCTTCTGATGTTTGCAGTGCCTGCTCTTAGGTCCTGTGAAGTTCAGAAAACCCGTGCAGTGAAGAGGCATTGCATGTTGTCTAGATTCTGCTCGGGGAATGTCCCTGGAGGATGTCACCAAAAGCCAAATAAATGCTTCTGTTCATTTTGAGAATGGTCTCTGGGCACTTCCTATCGTGTCTCTCTAGGGGGCATTCTGGACACACTTTGCTTCCTGCCTCCGAGGTGTGGATTGTGCCAAAGCCTTTAAAGTTGATTTCTTTTCTATTCTCTGAAGACTCTTGAGATTTGTGAGATTTAGTAATCTCCAGATGTAGTTTTTCTCTCTGGAATTAGAGAAGTGAAGAACTTAGTTCAATTACATTAGTCATGGCTTCCTGAGCCCCAAGCCCTAGCTTGCTGGCGGTCATGCACGCAGGTTCAGCACAGTAAGTCCCCACCAGGCAGTTGACGGTGGGAGCTTTCTAAGACCAAGAACAGTTTGGAGGCTGTTTTTCCCCTGGTCCTCACCCCCATCTTTCCCTCTGCTGACTTTACTCTCCGTTTCTGCTATATCATGATTTGATTCAAGTCTGCATTTTGGAAACCCCCAATCCAGGTGTGGTAGTGCACACCTTTTTTGCTTGGTTGGTTGGTTATTGTTTTTCAAGACAGGGTTTCTCATATATAGCCCTGGCTGGCCTGGAACTCACAGTTTAGACCAGGCTGTCGCTGAACTCAGAAATCTGCTTGTCTCTGCCTCCTGAGTGCAGGTTTACATAGCAAGTTTCAGGCCAGCCAGGGCTATGCTGTGAAGCCCTATCCCAACAAAACAAAACAAATCGCCACTTTAGATATTGGGACAGTTCTCATAGAAGGTTTGTGATCCTCTGGAGACAGAGGGGGAGCTATTCTGGTAGCCAGGTAGCCAGTTCCAGAGCCAGCCTTTAGCCCATATTGGCTTTTTTTCTGTAGGTAGCAGATACAGGGATGGTAAGACAGTGTATGGCAGGTATGTGAGACTGAGTTCTAGAATACTTGGTCACATTTTATGTCTGTCTGTCTTTCCTGTTTTGATTCTTGGGGGGCAGGAGGGGGACCAATCCAGGAGGTCTGAAAATGTAGTTCAGTTGATAAACCTAGAGTGCATGAGACCCTGGTTTCTATTCCCTACCATCACGTAAATGCACCCGTCGTCCTTTGTTGAGTGGAGGCAGGAGGACCCGAAGTTCAAGATCATCGATGGCCACATAATTTGAAGCCAGACTGGACTTCATGAGAATGTTTCTAAAAATGTTCAAATCAAACAACAGACAGACAGGGAAGAGGGCCTGGCTAGAATTTGGCAGGCTGTGGTCTGTGTTGATGAGTATCTTCCTGTGAAGGGTAAGGATGAAATCTTGTAGAAACGTTGTTACCATGAATCATTCTAAAACACTTAACAATTCATCTTTGGCTCTCCTGTTTCCCTGACTGTGCATGAAGTTATCTTTATTGCACATGAGAACTGTTCAGTGCGAGTCTCCAGGTAATTTTTGGTTCCTAACCCAGCTGCTTCTGTTAGAACAAATGCAACCCTTACAGAGATAACACAATAAGGTTAACATGTTTGTATCGATCTCAAAAATAGTTCTTAATAGCAATTCCCCAGTCTCGTTGATTGATAGCTCCACTTTGGTGAACTGTATCCCTTGGAAAACAAAAGAAAGGAAGTCTAGAACACCCAATTACTTCTGACATTATTAGTGTGTGGCTTATAGGGCATGTACTATATAAGTTTGAAATAACTTTTAAATAAAATTGTCAAATGTCGGAACCCACAAATTTTGCATGCGCAGTGATTATTTGAATGCTAAACATTAAGAGAACAACCTGGTGGTGATGGCACACGCCTTCAATTCCAGCACTTGGAAGGTAGAGGCAGGTGGATTTCTCTTGAGTTCAAGGCCAGCCTGGTCTGCAGAACCAAGTTCCAGGACAGCAAAGGGCTACACAGAGAAACCCTGTCTCAAACAACAAACCAACCAACAGACAACAAAAACAACAAAACAAACTAACACAGGGGGGAGTGGTTACTTAGGTTTTAGCTCTGGAGGTTCAAGCTCAAATAATACTTTATTTTGTTCTCTAGCAGGGGTAGCACACATGAGAGTAAACCACTTTTCTTATGATCCATAAAGCAAAGATGAGACTCGGGTCTCAATATCTTCTGTGATCTGAAGGCCTCTCATTAGCCACTAAGTTAGGAACCAAGCTTTTAGGCATAGGAACTATTGTGGGAAGTCAGTGTCCATACAACGACATGTTCATTTCTTTGGCTTATGCTTTTAACTGTTCATCTTGGCTGGTACAGATAAATTTATCATTGAGAATGAGTCACTGAATTCAAGATGGCGGACGTCCGTGGGATGGATGAACTGTTAGACCCGTATGTCTTCTGCATTACCTCATTTTGTTAATCTTCTTTTCTCTTAGGACCCCGTCTCTGAATCCAACCCAGAGCTGCTCACCTTTCCCATCGCCTATTCGGGTCTCAGAAGACAGAAACGAGACTGGGTCATCCCTCCCATCAACTGCCCTGAAAATGAAAAGGGCCAGTTCCCGAAGGACCTGGTTCAGGTAGGGGAGGAAGTTGGTGGCAGGCACTGCTATCTTGAAAGAAGAGAAAATGAAAAGACCCCGTGTTGAGATCTTCCCTGGCCAGTTCTGATTCCCTTCTGTTTTGTGTTCAGATCAAATCCAACAGGGACAAAGAAACAAAGGTTTTCTACAGCATCACCGGCCAAGGAGCTGACAAACCCCCCGTTGGTGTTTTCATCATTGAGAGGGAGACAGGCTGGCTGAAAGTGACGCAGCCTCTGGATAGAGAAGCCATTGCCAAGTACATCGTGAGTGTTTTCGTAGATACTTGTTGGCCACTGGGTAAAAGTTGTCATATTTTGGGAGCAGCTGGTGTTTTATCCCCAGTTTGGATGCTCTGAACTTATAAGTAGCTTAACTTATCTTAACAAGTTGGGGTGGTTAGTTGTTGATGTTGTAGGGATTCCTCACATAATACATGAGCTCAGATGGAAGCTGTCGGAGTAGGCCTGGAGGAAGGCCTCAGTGGGTAAGAACATTTGTTGCTCTTGAAGAGAATCAGTTCCCAGCAGTCACATGGGTAGCTCACAACCACTGGAAACTCCAGCTCTGGGTGTTCTGATACCATACGACCTTCCTTGATAACTGCACAAAAGTGTATGTGAACGTGAACACACACATACACAGAGAGGCAGGGACAGAAACATACATACATATACATGCCATAACAGGTATGGAGGTGGGCGAGCCTTGGACAAAGCTAAAGGCTGATGATAGCTTCATAACTCTTCCTTGCTGTTCTGGGGGTCAGAAGCTGATGGCGTCTAGCAATTTAACTCTCTCTTGCTATTCTGTGGCTAAAAGCTGATGATTTCTGGCAGTTAACTCCTGCTGATAGCAGCAGGCATGAAGAAAAGAAGTTAGTTGCTTGTTGCTTGGGCTGTCTCCTCTTTGACTCTGAGGTTGAGAGTTCTGTTAACTCTTTGTGGGCCAGAGAGAAAGGAAAAGGAAAAGTGTCAGGCACACAGAAAAGACACTCACTCACTCTTCTGATCCAGAGAAAAGAATCTCCAGCAAATCTTTATTTCTGTTTCTCAGTATTCACACATTCTCTGAAAATTACCTCATACAACTATCAGGTAGAATTGTTACAGCAGGATAATTGATTACATTATTTATTTATTTATTTATTTATTTATTTATTTATTTATTTATTTTTGGTTTTTCAAGACAGGGTTTCTCTGTGTATCCCTGGCTGTTCTGGAATTCACTTTGTAGACCAGACTGGCTTCAAACTCAGAAATCTGCCTGCCTCTTTCTCCCAAATGCTAGGATTGAAGGCACGCGCCACCACTGCCTGGCTTACATGATTTTCAAAACACTCTTACGTTCTATAAGTTCATAATAAATATAAGGCAGTGGTAGTTCATGATATAAGGTTTAAGGAGTTAGAGCAGAAATGTTTACATCTCTTCCCATTAAGATAGTATCTGAATAAAATCTGCTGTCTTCTAGATCTATAAGTTCAATATAAGTAAATTTTTTATCACAAATTAGCATAGTTTTGTCGATGAATCACCTACCTTGTGTCTTATTAATTTTGAAGTTTTGTTTAGATAAACTAGCTAATGTTTTATTTGTTGTCTTGCACCCACAATAAATTGTCTGTTCCCAGTTTATGACCTTTAGTTACCAGATAGTGACCTTGTTCCTAACCAGAAGGTATTTTTTCCTTCGTCATAAATTTGTTCCAGCTCAGAACTGTCTCTAACTCCAGTTCCTAAGGATTTGACACTCTTTACACACAGACATATATACAGACAAAACATCAGTGCAAATAAATAAATAAATCTTTTTAAATTGGCATTCTGCCTGCATGTATGCCTGTATACCAGTAGAGGTCATCAGAGGTCATGGTGGTTATGAGTCACCATGTGGATGCTAGTAATTGAACCAAGGACGTGTTGAAGAACAGCCAATGATCTTAACCTCTGAGCCATCTCTTCAGCCCCAAATAAATAAATATTAAAAAAAAAAAATGTCAACTTGTTCTTGGGGAGAAATTTCTTACCTAGATGATACATATTCTGATAATAACTATTGGAAGTGAAGCTCACTTCTAGGACTTGGTTGCAATGTGAACTTAGGAGGGAGATAATCTGTAGGTGCCAAATATAGAAAAATCTCAGGGAAATATTAGACTGGAATAGCCAGAGGGAAAATGACCCCAACTGAATTATGTGTATTGTGTGATAAATGGGCCATCTGTCTGGTGGTTGTCTCTAGCTTTGAGACTTCACCATGAGTTCATTAAGCAACAACACACAATGTGGAAAATTCTCACATGAAGATATCATAGTAGAAAGAGTGGAGGCAGATGGAGCTGTCTAGCCAGACTCACTACCCTGGATCTTCTTCCAAGTAACCCTCACTTGACTCTCTTGCAGCTATATTCTCATGCTGTGTCTTCCAATGGGGACGCAGTGGAGGATCCCATGGAGATAGTGATCACAGTGACAGATCAGAATGACAACAGGCCAGAGTTTATCCAAGAGGTCTTTCAGGGATTCGTTGCAGAAGGTGCTCTTCCAGGTAAATTAGTCTCAAGGAACCAAGTACCTAGAAAGACATTTGGGTTCTTTAGACCTTGAAGGGTGGGATTAGAACTTGAGGTCATGTCACTGAAGTTCAGACATGCTCTTTGAAAGCCACCCTGAGGAATGAGGTGGAGGCAAGAGGGAACAGATATAACATTCTACCTGTAGAAACACATATGAGCTTGGTGGTGCACGTATATAACTCCAGCTGTAGGGGATGTGATGCCCTCTTCTGGCCTTTAAGGGCATTTGCAAGTGTACATATAGATGATGATGATGATGATGATGATGATGATGATGATGATGATGATGATGGAGGAGGAGAATAATAATAAGAAATCTGAAAAGAAATAAAATAAGAAAGAAAAGGACTTGGTAGCGATATTTGTTGCCAACACCATCTTCCTTTCCTCCTCACATCTGAATTGTAGGCATTTAAAGTGAGTTCCCTGAACATGGCCCCTTTGGTGTGATGTCCCTTGACTGGTAGCTTGATGAGAATTTTAGAAATAAAAACTGTAACACAGTGTGCTTATCTCCTAGAAGAGGATTTTTCTGAAGAGTCGTGAGCAAATCCCAGGCTAGCCATTGCAACCCATTTAAGACCCCTCTCCTTTGACAGGAACCTCCGTGATGCAGGTCTCAGCCACCGATGCAGACGATGATGTCAACACCTACAACGCTGCCATCGCCTACACCATCATCAGCCAGGATCCTGAGCTGCCTCACAAAAACATGTTCACTGTCAACAGGGACACCGGGGTCATCAGTGTGGTCACCTCTGGGCTGGACCGAGAGGTCAGGCAGGGCTCAGGGGGATGACAGAGGGGCTCTAAGGCCAAACATATGTTAAATCCCATGGACAGTGTAACCCTCTGCTGAACCTAGTGATCAATTAGTGTAAGTGGCTCGGCTTTCTATCTAAATACCTATGCAGAAGCTCTGTGCGTGGGAGCAGGCTGCCTGGGCAGTTAATCATGTGGTCACATACTTTTCTATATGTAGTAAGAGGCACTGGGTTTGGGGGGACTGATGGAGTGGGTTCTGATTCCATGTGTTTTGGTGTCTACAGAGTTACCCTACATACACTCTGGTGGTTCAGGCTGCTGACCTTCAAGGCGAAGGCTTGAGTACAACAGCCAAGGCTGTGATCACTGTCAAGGATATTAATGACAACGCTCCCGTCTTCAACCCAAGCACGGTAACTCTCCAGCTATTTTGTTCCATGAGAGGCCCTTCATTGCTCACGAACTAAGTTTCGCCTCTGTGCCCTGGGGAACCCTTTAAAAACTCTTCCCTGGGGTTAGTGAATGTGAACTTCAGACTTAGAAACCAACATACTGGAGCAGCTACAATCTTTGAAATGCTTCTTCTGTCCTTTGCCTGGGGCCATTGGCGCAGGATCGTGTATTGCTGAAAGCTCCTGAGGCCCTGCTGTCCTTACCTGCATCTTTATAGTATCCGTGGGCCTCACGTATTACTCACATTTTCTAAGTTTATATTCCACCCTGTGTTACCGGAGACCTGTCAGCTCAAAGCAGTTGACAAGTTTTCTAGTCTGTTTAACTTACAGTTTATAGGAAATATATCATTTTAGGAGGTTGGGTGATTTGAACCAGATCTTACAGTGTAACCCATCCTGGCCTCTAGCTCACCAACACGCCTCCTAGATACGGAGTTACAGCTGTAAGATGCCATGTCCAGCTTTGTAAGAATTACTAAATGCCAAATAGCAAATGAGTGAATATCAGAAACTTTCAAGGAAAAGGTTTTAAGAGCCTTTAAAGGCTCTTTGTGGGGCTGGTGAGATGGCTCAGTGGTTAAGAGCACTGAGTGCTCTTCCAAAGGTCCTGAGTTCACATCCCAGCAACCACATGGTGGCTCACAACCATCCGTAACAAGATCTGACGCCCTCTTCTGGAGTGTCTGAAGACAGCTACAGTGTACTTACATATAATAAATAAATAAATCTTTTTTAAAAAGGCTCTTCGTCTGCAGATATGAGTGCGTGCGTGCGCATGCGCACACACAGACACAGACACAGAACTTAGTCCAATTAAATTTTTATAGCTCATGATGGCAGGCAGGTTTATAATGCCATGCTCAGCTTTTTAGCCTTAGAAGAGGAGACCATATTTTACTGAGTGAATTAGAAGTTGATATGGTGGTTGGTTAGTTAGCAGAGGCCCAAGTAGTACGGATTCAAAGGGCAGGGTTGAGTTTTTTCCTCTTCTGTCACAATAGGCCCCAGGGATAACCGATTTATCATATTTGTTTACTAATGGAGACTATAGCGATGAGCGTGGGAACAAATGGTACACGTGTCTTAAGATCACAGTAAAGAGACAATGGGACTAGCAGAGGGTCCGTGTAACCAGGGCCTCAGAAAGTTGCTTCAGGCGTGTAAGGAGGGCCTGTTCCCAGGGTTCTTACCTCCATCCTTGGAGACTCATGTGCATCTTTTGACCTCACTCATTCCATCTACCCCTCCAGAATTGGCCTCAGCATGTTTTCCATTCCTTTAGCCCAAGTCCTGGGTCCATGCTTACTGTCATCTTGTCACTAGTGACCCAATTTTTTTTTTTCCTTTTCTCTTCAGTACCAGGGTCAAGTGCCTGAGAATGAGGTCAATGCCCATATTGTCACACTCAAAGTGACTGACGATGACGTCCCCAATACTCCGGCGTGGAATGCTGTGTACACCATAGTCAACGATCCTGACCAGCAGTTCGTTGTCATCACAGACCCCAACACCAATGATGGCATTTTGAAAACGGCCAAGGTTTGTACGGTGCTTAGTGAACGATGTGCCACCGGCTGAGGGTCTCTCGTCCCACGGTGTCTTCTCGTGACTGGTTCAGCACTGGCAGGGGAGAGCTTGGGAGTCTGAGGGTGGCACTGACCTGCTAGGGCTTTCAGAAACTCTCATGGCTGTTTTGCTGGGTCGTTAGACGTGAGATTGGTATGGCTCCTCTGAAAAATATTCTAAAGCCTGAGGCTAGGCAGCAGAGCCTGTGGGTCATGACCCCTTTTGGGGTGGGGGGTGCTAAGACCACCAGAAAACACATTTACATTATTATAACAGTAGCCAAATTACTGTTATGAAGTAACAGTGAAAATAATTTTATGGTTGGGGTCCCCACCACATGAGGAACTGTATCAAAAGCTCGCAGCTGTTAGGAAGGTTGAGAACTACTGGGCCGGAAAGATGACAGTTCCGTGGTTAAGAGCACTTGTTGCTTCTGTAGGGGACCTACATAGCAGGTCACAACTGCTGGTAAATCTTTGGAAAATGTCCAAACTAAAAGTGGGGAAGACTACTGGTAAATTTAGCAAACGTTAGTGCATGCCTAGAGTGTCTATAGCACTTTAATGCCCTCTTCAGTGAGCAGCCATGTTTGAGAACTACTGTCAACCAAAAAAATGGTATCTGAGCCAGCTGGTGGTGGTGCGCATTTTTAATCTCAGTCCTCGGGAGGCAGAGACATACGGATCAATGTGAATTCAAGACCAGCCAGATCTACAGTGTGAGTTCCAGGATAGCCAGGGCTCCAGAGAAACCCTGTCTCAGAGAGGAAAAAATACAACAAGAACCCCCAAAGGTTGTAGCTGAAATTAAACCTCCCCCCCCCCCAAAATTTTTTTTGGACTAACCATTTTTTAAAGCTTATATATTTGTTCTGTGGCAGTGGTGGTCGAACACAGGACCTTAAGCATGCTGGGCAGGTGCCCTACCACCGAGCCACACATCCAATCCGTGGTATTTTAGTTTTAACTTCGTTTTTCTCCTGTTCTCTAGGGCTTGGATTTTGAGGCCAAGCAGCAGTACATCCTGCACGTGAGAGTGGAGAACGAGGAGCCCTTTGAGGGGTCTCTTGTCCCTTCCACAGCCACTGTCACCGTGGACGTGATAGATGTGAATGAAGCCCCCATCTTTATGCCTGCGGAGAAGAGAATCGAAGTGCCTGAAGACCTTGGTGTGGGTCAGGAAATCACATATTATACCGCTCGAGAGCCGGACACGTTCATGAATCAGAAGATCACGTGAGTAGGGTCACTTTCAGTGGCGACTATTGTTGAGACAGGGTCTCACTGTAGTCCTCACTGTCCTGGAACTTGCTTTGTAGACTAGGTTGGCCTCAAACTCCTAGAGCTCCTTCTTCTACCTCTCTATTTCTGGGACTAAGGGCATGTGTCACCGTGGCTGACTGCTTTGGTTTCTTAATACATAATTTATATATTCATTTATATAACTATAAATATAGCCATTTGTCATCTAATGATAATACATTCTGATTTGTGTGTCCACGACAAGGGGTCCGGAGTTTCACTGAAGAATTGCCATTCAGTGGGCAACCAGTGGGTCTCAGGTCCCGGGGTATCACACGCCCCACCTTTTTTACTAAAGGACCGGGGTTCACAGCAACATGGAAGCTTATAGCCATGTGTAACTCCAGTTCCTGGGGATCTGATACCTCTTCTAACCTCCTGCACCATGTGGTACACGTATATACACCCAGGCATACACACACACACATAGATAAAATTAATGTTTATAATATATATGCATATATGTATTTAGAAGGGGTAACTGTGTAACAAGCAAAGAGGACCTGCGACCCTCCGCAGCTCCTTTATTGTTCTTACTCTGACCCAGAGCTTGTGCCCTCAGGTATCGGGTTTGGAGGGACACTGCCAACTGGCTGGAGATTAATCCAGAGACCGGTGCCATTTTTACACGCGCTGAGATGGACAGAGAAGATGCGGAGCATGTGAAGAACAGCACGTATATAGCGCTCATCATCGCCACGGATGATGGTATGGACACCATGTGGCCTGGGCTCCATCCCTCTCTAGCTTGCTTGCCCCCTCTGCCTCTGCCTTGCTAGGGGGAGGGTATTTCCTTCCTTTTCTTTTATCTGTAACAAACAAACAATCATAACATGAAAATTTTGGTAACTGAATTCCAAACTTTAGATGAAGTAGGCTTTCCTTCCCTCTTCTCCCGTTCTGCACTTGAATCTCACTCCTTCCTGCAGGAGCTTTGGTTTGTCTCTCAGGTTCATGGTTGTGAACTTATTATTACTTAATGCTTTTAATCTTCAATTTTTTTTTTCTCTTTTATTTTGAATTTTATATGTGTCTTAGGGTTTCATTTCTCTGAAGAAACACTATGACCAAGGCAACTTTTTTTTTTTAAGATTTATTATTTATTTTATGTATATGACTATACTGTAGCTGTCTTCAGGCACACCAGAAGAGGGCCTTCGATCCCATTAGAGATGGCGGTAAGCCACCATGTGGTTGCTGGGAATTGAACTCAGGATCTCTGGAAGAGCTATCAGTGCTCTTAACCACTAAGCCATCTCTCTGGCCCCCAAGGCAACTCTTACAAAGGAAAACATTTATTTGGGGCTGGGTAAAACTCTCAGAGGTTTAGTCCATTTTCGCCATGGCGGGAAGCCGAGAGGCATTCGGGCAGTAGTGCTAAAGAAGGAGCTGAGAGTTATACATCTTGATCCAAGGGCAGCCAGGAAGAGGGTCTGATTTTACACTGGGTGGAGCTTAGGCACAGGAGACCTCAAAGCTCACCCCCACAGTTACACACTTCCTCCAACAAGACCACACCAACTTGAGTAAGGCCACACCTCCTAATAGTGCCCCTTTTTTTGTAGGGCAAGCATTCAAACACATGAGTCTATGGAGGCCAACCTTATCCACACTGCCACAATGTATATGGGTATTGGAGCCTGCCTGTGTTCCTGGTATCCACAGAGGATGGTCCCCTGGAACTGGAGTTACAGACACTCAGGAGCTACTATCAAAGTGCTGAAAACTGAACTCCAGGTCTTCTGTAAGACCAAGCATTCGTAGTCACTGAGCTGTCTCTTCAACCCCTTTTCCTTTTTGTATGGATACGAGAACTGAACACAGTGCTAAGCATAGACGTGTGTTCTCTACTACTTACAGCTCATGTGGATGCCTCAAGATTTTTTGATTTTTTTTTTTTTTTTTTTTTTGATACAGTTTCCTATATATAACCCAGGCTAGTTTTGAACTCAGGATGTAGCCCAAAAGACCTCAAAATTGAGGTGCACCCCTCCCCCCCCCATCCTGTGTGGTTCTAAGATTCCAACAAATTCTACTATACTCTGCTTTTCCTAACCTTCCAATAAGATCTGCCGGAGCCAGTCTTCTGTAGGAGGTTGGGGCGGGATGATTGTAATTCCAAAGGCAACATGCTAAGGCTTTGTCTCAAAAAAACAATAAACTCCCAGATTGGAATGTATTAGTAATGTACTAGGAAGAGGGGAAGAAGAAAGCTGCCTTTGAACTGAGAGGTAATCTAAGACATTGTACACAGGGCGTGCTTGTCAGAAAGCCAAGACAAGGGCAGAGCGCCTGTGGTTAGTGTGGAACCTGGTGAGGCGTCATGGACAAACTAAGAATTTGACCTGCTGGGAGGTGACACTGTCTTTAAGCTGTGACACCCTTTATGTTTTCCCGTAGGTTCACCCATTGCCACCGGCACAGGGACTCTTCTCCTGGTCCTTTCAGACATCAATGACAACGCTCCCATCCCAGAGCCTCGAAACATGCAGTTCTGCCAGAGGAACCCACAGCCCCATATCATCACCATCTTGGATCCAGACCTTCCCCCCAACACGTCCCCCTTCACTGCTGAGCTAACCCACGGGGCCAGCGTCAACTGGACCATTGAGTATAATGACGCAGGTGTGAAGGCTCACTGTTTTTAGAGAGGCTCTGCCTATCCCGCTTCACCCTTCGCTTTGCTATCTGGCCCCGGTTCCCTTTGCATTCGCGACCGCTCCTTTTCCTCTGAGACATACAGCGAGGTGATATGAACCCCACGTAGTTCCTTCCTCCAGCACTCGATGCCTCTGGTTCCCTAAACTCTTCGAGTCACTGAGCCTTTTGCTCTGTCCCCTCTTCCCGGTCTCACCGTGTGCCTTTGTTTTCCTTTCCCCAGCACAAGAATCTCTCATTTTGCAACCGAGAAAAGACTTAGAGATTGGCGAATACAAAATCAATCTCAAGCTCGCGGATAACCAGAACAAAGACCAGGTGACCACATTGGACGTCCATGTGTGTGACTGTGAAGGGACGGTCAACAACTGCATGAAGGCGGGATACGTGGAAGCAGGATTGCAAGTTCCTGCCATCCTTGGAATCCTTGGAGGGATTCTGGCCCTGCTGAGTAAGTTCAGGAGGCAGGTGCTTCAGCCAGTGACCTCTAATACCAGGAAGGACCATCTTCTAGGAGGAGCTTTTATTTGGGGTACAGGGGGTGCAGGATCCTTCTGTTCTGTCTCTTTGTGCTCTCCTAGACTGAGTGCATGTAAGTAACTCAGTAAAGTGGGACTTCAGACCCAGGATCCCTAGTGAGGCTCCCCAGAGGCTTCATTTTAAACCAGTCCCCAAGGAATGCTGAGCTGGCAGCCAGGTTATGACGTATGGCACACTGTTTTCGTTAGCACAGGCAAGGCTGGCAGCTCCCATCACCTCCGAATTCCATCTCATTGGCCCAAGTGTAGCCATGACAAATTACAAGGTAGTCAGGGGAGATGGATGGAGGGCCAAGTGAGTATCGGATGGTATCCATGGCTGAAAAGATGAAGGAGAATGGAGATGCTTGGAGGGAATCTGTCATTTCTGTCCGTGGTCTTTGTTCTGATTTTACCTGTAAGAGAGTCCTGGACTTGCTAAAAGGCCCTGAGGATTTCAATGATTCAAAGAGTTTTGTTTATTGAGGCTATACCTTGACTTTTGGGGGGGGGGGGGNGGGGCAGTAGATAAAGTTGGGAAAATTCTCAAATCACACATTGGAAGCAGAAGTGGTATCAGGAGCCAGGTGTCAAGCGTGTTTATTATTTTTGTTATATTGTTTTTTGAGAAATGACCTCATCTGGCTGGACAGGAGATGGTCCTAGTTTAGGTGGCTACCCACCTGCCACCTGCCTGGTGGTGTAAGGCTGTGGCGTTCCAGGACAGTGGCTTCCCCTGGTCTTTCTTGCGTGTGACTCATCGCTCTTCCCTGCCTTCCTCCCTTGTCTCCAGTTCTGATCCTGCTGCTCCTACTGTTTCTACGGAGGAGAACGGTGGTCAAAGAGCCGCTGCTGCCGCCCGACGATGATACCCGGGACAATGTGTATTACTATGATGAAGAAGGGGGTGGGGAAGAAGACCAGGTGGGTTCGTTAGTTTTGGTTTTGGTTTTTTTTTTTTTTGTTGTTGTTGTTTTTTTAATTTCCGAGACAGGGTTTCTCTGTATAGCCCTGGCTGTCCTGGAACTCACTTTGTAGACCAGGCTGGCCTCGAACTCAGAAACCCGCCTGCCTCTGCCTCCCGAGTGCTGGGATTAAAGGCGTGCGCCACCACGCCCGGCTGACCGGGTGGCTTTTAAAGATGGGGAACTTGAAGCCTGACTAAGGGGTGTCTGGTAGGCTCTGTCAGTCACCACCCTGCTGTACTGCTATGGAGGACAGAACTCCGTGGTCACAAGAATTCTAATTTCTTCCCCAGACACTCTTGTGTTCCCTGCACTGTTGGTTGATTACAGTGACAGCATCTGTGAATTAGTGAGGGGCTCTCCCAACCAGGCAGAGTTGTGAGGAAAGGCCCTCAGCTGCAGCCTGTGCTCAGGTCTGCTGCATGGGAGCATCCTGTGAGTTGAAGTAGGCATACGTTATTGCTGTCTCAGTGCCTGAAGCCCCTCACACGCCGGAGCCCGTTGTTAACAGACAGGACACTACTTGTATCAGCTGTGGTGGGGAGGACTAAGCAGTTTGCCAGGTGATTACCTGATTATCATGTCCTGTGAAACGAGGAAGACTCAATAGCTTGAGCTCATGCAGTCCCCGAGGGCTCCTATTTCTTTCAGTTTGCATCAGGAGACTTTTAGTTTGGAAAATGCCATTTCATAGCATTTGGGCACTTGGGGGTCGTTTGTCTTTTCTTTGTCCATCAGCATAGCGATGCCATGAAGCAAACCCCGCCCTGCCCAAGCCGCTGCTTCTTTCTCCCAGGCTCTCATGCCCTGCTCTTCTGTCTAGGACTTTGACTTGAGCCAGCTGCACAGGGGCTTGGATGCCCGACCGGAAGTGACCCGAAACGATGTGGCTCCCACCCTCATGAGCGTGCCCCAGTATCGTCCCCGTCCTGCCAATCCTGATGAAATCGGGAACTTCATCGATGAAGTAAGTAGGCAGAGCTGTGAGCCAAGTCACAGTACATCTCTTAACTCCAAACCAAGGAGAAAAACATTCCAAATAAGGAGAGCCTTCCAATTGTTGCCTTACTGTGCCTACGACCCTGAGACAAAGGCAAAATCTACTTGCAGAGATTTAGTAGACCTAGGAGTTACAGAGCAAATTTGCTTTGCATGAGTTCCCTGCATTCATTACACCTGTTTGGGGGAGTGTCATAGGGAGCCAGAGGCTGCTCACTCAGCAGGTAGATAAAGCCACCCCTCAGCCGCTACCTGAGGACCGGAGCCTGCGTCCAAGGCACTAAGGTCAATGCCGAGCAGGCATGGTGGCCTGCTTATTCCAGTATTCAGATTAGAGCGTCCTGAGTCAGCAAGCTCTGGGTTCTGTTGAGAGATCTTGTCTCACTCAGTAAATGAGGTGAAGAAAAGTTGAGGAAGACCCCTCTGATACTGTCAACCTTGGGCTTTCTTATGCACATGTGCACACAAATACATGCTATACATAGCACACACAATGTTTCCCAGTTTATCTAAGGCCCATAAAAATAGCACCCATCATGTAACGTATTTGTATGTGTCAGAAATGTATTCAGCTCTGATCAAAACACTTAAGCGGATAGTAGGAGATACTGGGTTCAGCAGTCTAGTCTGTTGAAAATACATACATACGTGTACATACATGTAAATTCTTCTAACATCCTGCTCCATTATCTTAGAGTCTTAGTTATGTTTCTTTTTTTCTCTTTTTATATTTTATTTTTCAAGATAGGGCTTCTCCATGTAGCCCCAGCTCTCCTAGAACTCTTTGTAGACCAAGCTGGCTTCAATCTTAGAGCTCCACCTGCTGCTGCCTCCCAGTGCTGGGAGTGAAGGTGCAGGCTGCCACTGCCCGGTATTGATTATGTTTTTATTGCTGTGCTAAGACACCACGCCTAAGGCAGTTTGCAGAAGAAAGAGTCTGATTTGGGGTTCTAGAAGGTTAGAGTCCATGACGATCATGGCTGGGAGCCCGGCAGCTGGTAGACATGCACAGCTGGAGCAGGAGCGGCAAGCTCATGTTTTGGTCTGCAGACATGAAACACCTGGAGGCAGAGAATACAATACAGAGAGAGCTAATTGGAAATGACTGGTCTTTTAAAACGTCATGCCTAGGCCTTGCCTTTAATCCTTGCACTTGGGAGATAGTAGGTAGCAGGTGGATCTTGGAGTTTGAAGCCAACCTGATTTATAGGGGGAGTTCCAGGATGTCCAGGAAAAACCTGGATTCAAAGAAAAGCAAAAGTCTCAAGTCTGTACTCAGTTACACACCTTCTCCAAGAAGGCCACACCCCCTAATCCTTCAAAATTGTTCCAACTGGGGACCAAGAATTCAGACACGAAACCTGGCTGGCTTTGTATGTACTCCCTATGTAGACCAGGCTGGTCTTGAAGTATGTAGCAGAGGATGACTTTGAATTACTTGATTCTCCCAACTTCATCCCTCAGAATTAACATTTAACAATAACAGTTTGTCATCTATCCCTTGAGGATTTTCTGGGCTGAACTGTTACCTATGCGTATTAGTATGACGACTCTCGTTGCTCTTACCCTCTGTCCAGCCTGGTATCATGACTTGACCTTCTGTGCTTGGGGGGGGGGGTGTTTGTGTGTGTGTGTGTGTGTGTGTGTACTTTGAAGGAGTTAACTACTCCTTGATTACCTTCTCATGTTTGGGGTGCTGCCTGCCTCTGATACATAGTGATAATTACGGTCCTCTTCCTTTCCTTTAGAACCTGAAGGCAGCCGACAGCGACCCCACGGCACCCCCTTACGACTCTCTGTTGGTGTTCGACTACGAGGGGAGTGGTTCTGAAGCCGCTAGCCTGAGCTCCCTGAACTCCTCTGAGTCGGATCAGGACCAGGACTACGATTATCTGAACGAGTGGGGCAACCGATTCAAGAAGCTGGCGGACATGTACGGCGGTGGCGAGGATGACTAGGGGACTAGCAAGTCTTCCCCCGTGTGGCACTGTGGGAGATACAGAATAATGATATCAGTGGTCTTTCAGCTCCTTCCCTGAGTGTGTAGAAGAGAGACTGGTCTGAGAAGTGTGCAGATTGCATAGTGGTCTCACTCTCCCTGCTGGACTGTCTGTGTTACGGTGGTTTTCACTGATTGTTGAAATCTTTTTTTTACTTTTACAGTGCTGGCATATGAACTATGCCTTTTTTGTTTTGTTTTGTTTTTGTTTTTGTTCTTTTGAGCTATGATCTGCCCCAGACACACAGCCCAAGCCCTTCACACCTCACTAATTTTTTACATTGTGTACGTTCCCTCAATCACCATGTTTGCGTTCTGTATTCTAATAGCCACTCATGTTCCTGAATTCTCTTGCCCTGCCCAGGTGATATTCTAGGATGCAGAAATGCCTGGGCCCTTTTGTGGTGAGAGACAGGTATCTCGGTGTGGGTGCAACTGCACTGGATAGTGTGTGATCCCAAGACCTTTCCTGGTGTTCCCTCTCCACCCCCAGAGAACTCACTTGGCAGTGGCATTCCTTGTTCGGCTGTGTGTCTGGGGCAGAACAAAAAAAAAAAAAAAAAAAAAAGGGACCACTATGCATGCTGCACACGTCTCAGATTCTAAGGTACACACCTGATTCTTAGGTGCATGCCATAGTGGAATATATTGCTTTGATCGGAAGCTGCTGGGAGGTTTTCTGCACCGCTTTGGTTTCTTGCGTTTTTTTCAAGCCAACACTAAAGAATGATTGTTCTCTGAGAGAGACCGGAGTACCGGAGTACCACCACCAAAGACGGAGGAGAGACAACGAGAGAAACCAAACTTGGGGACAGCAGCATGTCAGTGAACCCAGCCAGTTGGCATACCGATGGTGAAGGGTACACAGGTGGCTAGACCTATCCCACAAAATTTCTGGAAGAATAGGGGTATCTCAACTAGTGTTTTCTGGCTGGAATCTTTGTCCATGTATTCCTGAAGCCCAGGAAATACACCCCTCCAGTGCCTGCTCTTGATGGTAACTACAGAAAATGCTGGCTGATTTAGACCCAAGTTGCCCAATTCTGAGTAGAAAACTGAGAATATGCTGGGTGTGGTGGCGCACACCTTTAGCTCTCAGGAGGCAGAGGCAGTAGTTCAAGCCCAGCCTGGTATATATAAGCGAATTCTAGGACAGCCAGGGCTACACAGAGAAACCCTGTCTCTGGAAAACCAAAAGACTGAGAATATTACAAATTGTGTATTTTCTCAGGAAGCAGGAAGAAAACACCCTTTTAATGGGGAAAAAGGAGACAAGACCCTTGAGACTTTTCTTTTCATTCAAAATGCAAGTCTCAGCTTTTTAATAACCACTGGAAAGAATTTAATGAAAGTGCTGTACTTACCTAACTTTGGAAGAAAATGATGACCCGCAGTCAACTGTGAGAACTGTTGATTTCTCTGTAGTTTAATCATGTAATGTTGATAGAGTGTCCTTTGTACGTAGTTTTGAGTGTGTGTGTGTGGGTGCTGATAATTTTGTATTTTGTGGGGGGTGGAAAAGGTAAGCCATTGAAACCGTTCTCTAAGATGCATTTTTATGAATTTTATTAAAGAGTTTTGTTAAACTGTTGTGAAGCTCACTTGATTTGGCTCTGCCAGGATTCCTAGACAAAAAGGACAGAGGTGAACTCAGATCATGGGAGATCTGGCTGACGTGTCTTCTCCATGCTTTGGGGTCCTGCATGGGGAGGAAATGCTTCCACGGGGGTCACTGCTCAGAGCCCCATCCGTGTGGTGTGTGGTGCGAGCAATAAGTTCCAAGGCCATTGGGACATGTGGGACCTGCGAGCTTCGGGGCTGTCAGCGGACATTTTCCAACAGTAATGGAGGCAGTGATTCTGTGCAAAGGAAGGCTGGCCTCCCCTGAGCGATGTTTGTCCATTCCTTTCCGCTGCCCTCTCCATGTTCCGTGTAATAATACAGATTGAACCTAGGACCTTTCTCGTGCTAGACGAGAGTTCTGCCTTTCAGAAATACCCCAGCTTCTTCATGCTTTGTACTCTTTCATAAATCAATGTTTTTTACTTTTTAATAACGATTGTGTGTGTACACATGATTGCTGGTGCCCATGAAAATCAGGTGTCAGATCTTCTTCAGCTAGTTATAGGTGGTTGGTTATGTGCCACCCTGAGTGTGCTAGGAGCTGAAGTTTGAGTCCTGGAAGAGCAGTGTGCACTCAGTCACAGAACCTTCCTCTCTGCTCTCCCCTTTTTAATGTATATGCAGTTTGTGGTATTGGAAACTGATCCTGGGGTTATAAGACTGAGTCAGTTGACCCAGATGACATTTGACAATTTCTGATTGACAGTAGCCAGCAGATACTGCTGTAAGCTTGAAGGATAGTCCTCACAATAAGAAATTGACCAGTTCAGATATCAGTTTACTCCTGTGGAAAAACCTGGTGATAGGAGCCTAACTTTTTTTTCTTCATACATGAGCAGTTTTCTTTTCTGAAGGGTGCATGCCATGTGTGGTAGAGAGAAGGCCAGAAGTAGGCATCAGATCCCTGGAGCTGCCAGTTGCAGGCCTTTCAAGGTATTAGTGTCTGCTTCAGAGCCTTACTCCTTCATAGGGAAAAGTAAGATCCCAATGCACATAGATGCCACATTTTTTTCCATCTTGGGTTGGAACGGCATGGGCATGGACACCTGTTTTAGTCCTTGCTTTGGATTCTTCTAGGAATAAACCATGAGGTGGAATTACTAGGGCATCTTGGGATCCTGACTGTTCTCTTAGGCAACAACAGCAATGTGATTTTGTAGGAGAACCTTTGTTCCTGGGACACAAATGCTGAAAGGGTTAGCATATCTAGAAGGTAATAGGACAATGGTTAATGATTCAGAAATACATACTGAGAGATACCAAGAAAGCAAAGGCAGAAATACAGTGATTGGATCCAGACGACAGGCTGCATGCCCTGCCCCGGGATTTTTGCTGTTTTTTTAAAACTATAGCCTGAAGCTGCCATTGTAGTTCACACTGTTCTTGAACTTGCAATCCTGTCTCAGCTCTGGAGTGCTGGATTACAACCCCGTACCTGCCTACGTTAACTGTTCTTTATTCTTTGAACTTGGGAAGAAGTAAGGAACCCAGTAAGAAATCTTACAAAACTGGCTGTCCTAGAGTCATTTTGTTACTGTGATAAAATACTGACCAAAAGCTACTTGGAGAGGAAAGAGTTTATTTAACTCCTACTTCCAGGCCATAGTCTTGTCACTGACGGAAGTCAGGCAGGGACTTGAAGCAGAATACACTGAGGAATGGAGCTCATTAGCTAATGGTCAGCTGGCTTTGGGTGGGGGGAGCAGGAAGGACTTAACTCTGCAGCTCTGGATAACCTGTGACTTGCTATGTAGATGTCGCTGGTAGATGTCTCTCAAGTGCTGGGATTAAAGGTATAGATTACTCATACCTAGCCTCGGGTAGCTTTCTTGCCCAGTTCAGGCTTACCAGTTTAGGGATGGTGCTGCCCACTGTGGGCTGCTCCCTTTCACATTCATCATTGTCAGACAGTCCCTTACTGTATTGGCCAATTCAACCGGAGTAATACGCTTTGAGTCCCTAGGCTGTGTCAGGTTCACAGAAGATGCTAACTAGGACGTCTGGTCAAATGATGTTTGAGTAGTTTCGAAGCCATTCGGTGATGGGACGGAGATAGTCTTTTTTACACATGGGCTATGAAGATTGGCTGACGTGATGCAAAGGGTTGAGCCTGAGCCTTCTTCCTTCCCTTTCCTAATAGAGCGATTGCTGCTCAATGGATTCAAGACTAGATAGAATGGCTAAAACTATAGAACTCTTAGAGGACAGCGGGGAAAGTTTTGCGATGTAGGACTGATTCTCTGAACGTGAGAGCGGATGCATCAATACCAGAAGAGACTAAGGTAAGGGCTGGAGTGTCATACAGTAAGAGAATGCCAGCCTAGCGTGACTGAGCCGGGAGATGTTGCCAGGAGATAAGGAAATGCAAACGTTCTAGCTATCACGAATGGCTCTCAAAGATGGTTTTCCCCAAGAACCCTTCAAATGCTGACATCTTTCCTGGAAACTCTGTGCTTGTACGACAGCCATTGATCCCCTGAAAGCTCTTAGGTTTGTTAGTTCTGAGTTTAGCCAACAGGGGACAAGCAACTCCTGTGTACTTGGATGGTTTGTGCAGCTGTTGCCCCCCTCAAGTCTTGATAATGGGATCCTTGTTGGATGGCTGTCAACAGAATGAGTTTTACATGAATACCTCCCAGGGTCTATCTTAAACACCCCCAGATGTGTCTTTGCACAGGGTGGGTCTTCTGGGTGTAGTCTTGTGAGGATTGGCTGTGGAGGATGCTTATATTACTGCGGAGCTCCCAGATGTAGGTTTATGTTTGTTTTCTAATTTCTTTGCCTTTTCTTTATTTCTCCTCCCCTCCCCTCCTCCTCTTCCACCTTTTGTTGTTTTTTTGTTTTGTTTTGTTTTTTGTATTTTCAAGACAGGATTTTTCTGTGTAGCCCTGGCTGTTCTGCAACTTGCTTTATAGACCTGAAATCTTGCCTGCCTCTGCCTCTCTGTGCCTCTGCCTCTGCGTGCTGGAATTAAACACATGCACCATCACTGCCCGACTGTTCAATTTCTCTTTTAGATAATTTTATTTTATTTTCTTATTTTTATTTTTATTTATTTATTTATTTTGGTTTTTTGAGACAGGGTTTCTTTTTTTTCTCCAATTTTTATTAGGTATTTATTTCATTTACATTTTAAATGCTATCCCCCAAATCCCCTATACCCTTCCCTGCTCCCTCTCACTCCCCCTTCTTGGCCCTGGTGTTCCCTTGTACTGGGGCATATAAAGTTTGTAAGACCAAGGGGCCTCTCTTCCCAATGATGGCTGACTAGGCCATCTTCTGCTACAAATGCAGCTAGAGACATGAGCTCTGGGGAGTGCTGGTTAGTTCATATTGTTGTTCCACCTATAGGGTTGCAGACCCCTTCAGCTCCTTGGGTACTTTCTCTAGCTTCTCCATTGGGGGCCCTGTGTTCCATCCAATAGCTGACTGTGAGCATCCACTTCTGTGTTTGCCAGTCACTGGCATAGCTTCACAAGAGACAACTATATCAGGGTCCTTTCAGCAAAATCTTACTGGTGTATGCAATAGTGTCTGCGTTTGGTGGCTGATTATGGGATGGACCCCTGGGTGGGGCAGTTTTTGGATGATCCATCCTTTCGTCTCAGCTCCAAACTTTGTCTCTGTAACCTCTTCCATGGGAGTTTTGTTCCCAATTCTAAGAAGGGGCAAAGTCTCCACATTTTGGTCTTCCTTCTTCTTGAGTTTCATGTTTTTTTTTTTTTTTTTTTTTTCGAGACAGGGTTTCTCTGTATAGCCCTAGCTGTCCTGGAACTCACTTTGTAGACCAGGCTGTCCTTGAACTCAGAAATTCGCCTGCCTCTGCCTCCCGAGTGCTGGGATTAAAGGTGTGCACCACCACTGCCCAGCTAATGGTTCATTTCTTATGCCAACTAAAAAGAATTAATTTTAAAAACTTGCGTTGGGCCAGGCACATATCTTTAGAGGAATCTCTGTGAGTTGGAGGTTATGCTGGTCTGCAAATCAAGTTCTAGGACTGCCAGGACTATTACATCCCAAAACCCTGTCTCAAAAAACAAAAGAAAACAAAAAAATCCCCCAACCAACCAACCAACCAACCAATAAACAAACAACATTGTCTTGAGATCTTTGACTGTCCCATCAGGAATTATGGGAAAAAAACCTTTAGATAATTATCTGAATCTCAAACTTAGTTTCATTTTCATATAAACATAATGGGGGAGGGCTTATGGTTTTAATATTAAATGAATCTTTTAGTAATGCAACAGCCATATAAATAGGACAAAGAGAGGGCTGGTGAGATGGCTCAGTGGGTAAGAGCACCCGACTGCTCTTCCGAAGGTCCTGAGTTCAAATCCCAGCAACCACATGGTGGCTCGCAACCATCCATAACAAGATCTGACTCCCTCTTCTGGAGTGTCTGAAGACAGCTACAGTGTACTTACATATAATAAATAAATAAATCTTTAAAAAAAAATAGGACAAAGAGGAATGTTACCTAGGCCATCTCAAGGCCTCATCACTGGTCATGCCAATGCAGTTTATTGGTAGAGAGCATGCACTAGAGGTTCTGGCTTTAAACACGAATCACCCAACAGAACTAATGTACACCTACGGGGCTGTTTGTGGCTATCACATTCACAGAGCATATGCATATGTGCATATTTATATTTAGATTTTTAAAGGATTGTTTATTTTATTTTATAGTTATGAGTATTTTGCCTGCATGTGTGTCTATGCCCCACATGAGTGACTGGTCATCTTGGAGGCCAGAAGAGGGTATTAGATCCCCTAGAATTGGAGTTATACATACCTTGTGGGTGATGGGAATTAAACCTGAGTCCTCTACAAAAACAACACATACTCTAAACCACGGATCCATCTCTCTATCCCCCTGTGTATTTACTTTTACATGTCAGAAAAAAGGAATCAGTAATACAAAGTTGAATATTTTTTGTTACTATTAATTTTGGGGACAAAATTATGAACTTATCTTGCCACCTCAGCTTCCCTGAACTCTGGTGTCACTGGTGTGAGCTTCTCTTTCAGGGTCTATGTACATCTGTGAGCCTTATTTTATTGTGTTTCATTTAGTACTTGAAAATTTACGGGACGCGGGGGCGGGGCGGGGCGACTAATCGGTTGGCGGGGCAACCTGGAATTGGTTGCTTGACTGGGGCGCAAAGCAGTCTAAAGATTTGGTCTCAGGTGCGCGGAAGTGAAACGATGCGGAGATGGAGGTGAGCCAGGCATCTGGTACCGACGGTGTCTGGGAATGGAGGAGCCTGTTCGAAGCTGGAAGGAGGAACCAAGATGAGGCACCTCAGTTTGGGATGAACGGACTTCCGAAACACTCCTACTGGCTGGATCTCTGGCTCTTCATCCTTTCGACCTGGTCTTGTTCGACTTCCTGTACCTCTTGCCCTGACCGGTTCGCTGAGAATCAAGAATGGAGTGAATCTTGAAAACTACTATAGACTCTTGAATGAAGAGGACTTCCAGCAACTGACTTCCACACCTCTAACTTTTCCTTCAGCCCTTGACCTCCCTAAAGTAGTACCATATGTTTAAAACCTGTTTTTAATGGTTGAATTAATGATTGTAGCTAAATGATATATATATTTTTAATGATGCCTGTAACTTAAGTACTTAAGGGAAATGTATACGGTATTTACTCACTCGACAGATATTGGGCCCCTCACTATTACCCAGACATCAGTTAGGACACAGCAGTGATCATCAGCAAAAAAAAAAAAAAAAAGTGTTATCTTTGTGAAGTTTACTTTCTCAAATATTGTTTTAAAACTATGCTATTATAAAATAGTTATCTAAAGTTGTATAGGTAGCATTTACTCAGTAAGGCCACAGTCCCAAAGCAGCTACTAGAAATATTTTGGAAGCTGTTCCTTTTCATCTTAAGACCTGGGTAATGTAGAAATTCTTTACTGTTGGTTTTAGTGCTATTCAGTATATGAGAATTGCCTAAAATACTCAGAGGGGGTGTTTTTCTCCCTTATAATTCACAATATTTGGAAAACTGTTTACAGTTGTCTTAAGACACTGTTGCATTTGCTTGGATAATTTTTGTGCAAGATGTAACTGAAGTGTGTGTCTTAGCACACAGGGCTGGGGTGACTCTGAGTTTACCACACTCTGGGACCTGCTTACTAATTTTCTCTAATAAACGTTGAATCACTGGAAAAAAAAAAAAAAAAA
>NC_034609.1:30085695-30092254 GCF_900095145.1 Mus pahari
GAACTCAGAAATCCTCCTGCCTCTGCCTCCTGATTGCTGGGATTAAAGGCGTGCACCACCACTGTCCAGCTCACATTGTTCTTTTATTTTACCTTTTCAATTATATTTTCTTTTAAAAATATTTTTTAAGTTATGCTTGTGCATGTGTGTGCATGCGTATGAGTTGTTGGACCTGAGTTTGCAGCACGGTGTCTGATACGGATGCTGGGAAGTGAACAGGGGCTCTCTAGGAGAACAACACAAGAAACTGTATTTTGTTTCTTCTTTTTTTTTTTTTCGGAGAAGGGGCGTTCCAGACAGAGTAGGCCCCGCCCCAGGTCTTGAGCTCCGCCCTCCATCCGCGGGCACGCCTCTGCCACATTCAAAATGGCGGCCGCGCTGGCCCAGAGCGCATCGTAGGCGCCTCGCTCCACTCCAATCATGGCGGCCTCGCGAGCGGCGGCGGCGGCGGCTGCGCCGAGTGGCGTTCCGGTGACATGTGGTCTGGAGCCGACTCTGGAAGCGCTGAAGTTGCTGCTGAGCCCGGGAGGTGAGAGGACGAGTCTCGGCGCGGGGCTGGACCTGAGGCTCGCGGGGTGGCGGGTCACCCAGGCTCGCCCTGGCTGCCACCGCATGTTTCCCGCAGGCCCTCCCGGCATCTCCATCCCCACTCCCGGGAGCGTTTGGGCCCTGTGCCGTCTCGCTTAAAACGTAAACCGGAGCTCCAGGAGGGCCCGCAGTCCGCTGACCGCTGAGGCCGCCGGCACAGGTCCGTTGGGCTCCTCGCTGAGCAGAGACTTCGGGCCACCGTTGGCTCCTGCGCTGCCCTGACACGGGGACCGGAGACGCCTTCACGCAGGTGTAATGTGACGTCCGGACCGCTTGAGGGCTCCGAGCCTGGTGTGCACGCTTGAGATTTGCACAAAATGCCAAGGGACCAGAGATGCCCAGCAGGGACGTTTTGACTGAATTTGAGGAAAAGTTTTAAGGGTTTCCATTTAGGTGTCAGAGGTGCACAGGCACCTTTAATCACTTGTGTTGCTTGACTTCCCAGTTGGGAGTAGTGAGTCAACCTTGCTTTCTCACTGTTGAGTCCCAGTCTGTGGTGGTTTGACTGCCTCTGTCTCTCAAATGCTGGGATTAAAGGCAAGCATGACCGTTCACACCTCCTGCCCCTTTCTCTCTCTCTCTCTTTCTTTCTTTCTTTCTTTCTTTCTTTCTTTCTTTCTTTCTTTCTTTCTTTCTTTCTTTCTTTCTTTCTTTTTTAGACAGGGTATCCCTCTATAGTTAAGGTGCGTTCTGGAGCTCACACCCCAAATCAGGTGGTTATATTAGGGGGAACGACCATAGACCTAGAACTCAAGTTCTGCCTGATCTATGTGTCAGACTAAGGCAGATTTTTCAGAACAGAACTTGTGATGGCATCTGGAAATGTAGAAGGGTGTAAGAAAATAGGATCCTACTTATAAACACAGCATGTCTGGGTGCGTGTAGAATTATCAAGGTAAAGGCACGTGTAAGATCACAAGGTGAACACTCAGTTCAGTCTTTTTTTTTTTTTTTTTTTTTTGGTTTTTCAAGACAGGGTTTCTCTGTATAGCCCTGGCTGTCCTGGAACTCACTTTGTAAACCAGGCTGGCCTCGAACTCAGAAATCCCCGTGCCTGTGCCTCTGCTGGGATCAAAGGCGTGCGCCACCACGCCCAGCCTCAGTTCAGTCTTAAATGTCTACCCCCAAACTACAGCTGCAAACATTACAGCATATTAAAGCAATTAGTAGTAGATGATTGCCTGCTAGGCGCCAGTCCCCATAGTCCATTTACGTGTATGTCATTTAGCCCTCACAGAAGATTCCTAAGTATTAATAGGCATTCCTTTTTGCAGAGGAAGGTTCATCTGCATTGGAAATTGCCCAAAGTAAATCAAGTGCGTGACAAACCTCAGCTCCTTCAGTAAAAAGCTTGGAAAATATACTCTGTTGCCCCAATTAAGAGTCAACGACAGGATACATATTTATTTATGTTTGTATGCCTGTTTCTGTGAGTGAGTGTATGTATACTGTGTGCATGCAGTAGCCCACAGAGGCCAGAAGAGGGCGTCAGATTATCCAGATTTGGAGTTACAGGCAGTTGTGAGCTGCCACATGGGTGCTAATTCCCGAACCCCAGTCTCCTCCAGTGCAGAAAGTGGTCTTGCCCAGTGAGCCATCCTTCTGACTTCCATATTAAAAGGAAAAAAGATTTATTTTATTTTTTTAATCATATGTATGTGTGGGTATGTACGTGTGAGTGTACTAACCCAGAGAGACCGGAAGTGTCAGATCTCCCTGGAGCTGGAGTTATGGGCAGTTGAGGCATCTGAGGTGTGCTGGGAACTGAACTTGTGTCTTCTGTCTTTTAACTTACTAATGGAGAGAGTCCTTGTTCAGCAGTTGGCAGTTGTAGCTATCGGGTTCGTTTAGTTTTGATTTGTTTTTCCCCCCTGTTTTGAGATAGGGTCTCATGTACCCCACATAACTAAGGGTAATCTTGAATTCCTGTTCTGTAATATGAATTTAAATTTCTGATTCTTTTACCTCAGTCACCTGAATGCTGGGATCACAGGCCTGCACTGTCACACCTGGTTTATGTAGTACTGGGGCATCAAACCTAGGACATCTTGCCCGCTGGGCAATCAGTCTACCAGCTGAACTACATCCGCACTGCTGTTTAACTTCTGTCCTTTCAAGACAGGGTCTGGGGCTGGTGAGATGGCTCAGTGGGTAAGAGCACCCGACTGCTCTTCCGAAGGTCCAGAGTTCAAATCCCAGCAACCACATGGTGGCTCATAACCATCCATAACGAGATCTGACGCCCTCTTCTGGAGTGTCGGAAGACAGCTACAGTGTACTTACATATAATAAATAAATCTTTAAAAAAAAAAAAAGACAGGGTCTAGCACTGTAGCCCAGGTTGGCCTCAAACTCAAGACAACCCTATTGCTGCAAACTTTCCAGTTTCATTTAACTCACACGAATCTAAGCACTGTTGTTTGGGAGGGAATAAATAGTATGCTAAAATCCTTCGTTTGTAAAGAAGATTTATGATATCTTTATTTATGTGTATGTGTGTGTGTCTTTGTGTATGTGCATGTGTGGGGGTGCCCATGGAGACCAGAAGAGGGCATTAAATCCTTTGGAAATGGAGTTATATGAGGTTGTGAACCCTTTTATGCGGGAGCTGGGAACTAGACTCTGGTTCTGTGAGAGAGCGCTAAGTGCTCTCGGCCGCTGAGCCATCTCGGTAGCCCCCTCAATTATTCTATGTTGTGTATGTAGACTCTTGTATACTGTGTGGATCTGGATGTGGCTTTTTTGTTCTTTTCTGTCTTTTGTCTTTTCATTTTTCATTCTTTTTTTTTTTGGAATGACTTTTTAAAGAGAACGTTTCATGTTATAGCACAGGCTGCCCTGGAACTCTCTGTGTAGTCCAGGCTGGACTCAAACTAGTGGCAATAACTGTCTTAGTCTCCTGAGGGGCTACAGGTGTGCATCCCCAACTAACTGTTTCGTTCGTTTGTTGTGGTGTTGGGGATCATGCTTGCACATGCTGTACCAGGTTTAGTGTATTCCTGCAGAGTGTGTATGTGTGTGTGTGTGTGTGTGCGTGGGGGGGGGGAACAGGGTGTAGCTCTGTGCCCTTGACACCTGCTTTGTAGAACAGGCTAGCCTCAGATTTGGGGGATTTGCTTGCCTCTACCTCCCAAGTTCTCAAGTCTGAGTGCCTGTACGGGTCATCTGGCTCTCTTTTGGTGAGGGTAGGATTTTTCCCTCCCCCTAGGCTTGGGTCAGGATCTTACTCTTTAGCTAAAGCTAACCTAGACTTTACTGTGGAGACCAGGCTGGCCTTGACTCGCCGCAGCAGTCTGTGTGCCTCATTGTCCTGAGTGCTGCGTTAACAGATGTGCAGCACTATGACTTCCTGTAGTAACACTTTAAAGGAGAAGTGACTGGTAAAGTGCGGCATTGTTTTATATGTTTAATCTCTGTGTGTGATGCTGCAGATCAAACTGACATATGTACCTGTGTACATCCCCAGCCCTGGCTCACAGTTACTGTACTAGTCAGTCAGTCAGTCTGTCTGTCTGTCTGTCTGTCTGTCTGTCAACTTGACACGACCTAGGGTCATCTGCTAAGAGGGAACCTCAGTTGAGAAAATGCCCCCATCAGATTGGCCTGTAGGCGTGTCGGCAGTGCATTTTCTTCATTATGATTGATGCAGGAGGGCCCAGCACACTGTTGGCAGTGTCCGGGCAGGTGGTCCAGGGTTGTATAAAAAGGAAGAGGAGCCAGCCATGGGGAACAAGCCAGGAAGCAGCATTCCTCCAGTTATTAGGGAATTGTTTTCTCCTTGCAGACTTCTTGACATCGGGTCCTTCATGCCACATTTTAAGAACTGCTACTTTAGCTTCAGTGCTGGCATATTTATTGTTTTATTGGGTTCTTACACCTCTACCTCTCTTCCAACCCCCCATCACTACCCAGCAGGTAGGAGAGAGAGGGGTGTAGACCGTTATAGGCTACTTCCTGCTGATTAGGGCTGTTGGGTTCCTTGGGCAACCCATCATCGTCATAGCTCCAACTTCTTCTGTCAAACCACAACAACAGTAACTAGGAAAAGTAAGGGTTCGGAGGGGAGCTGGGGTGGCCGGTTGGGGTGGGGGAGCAGCAGCCACCTTCTTCTTCACCTCCCACCAATCCTGGGGCTCTGGTATTTATATCCTCCAGAATACCCAGAACTAAACCATCTGCAGCTGACAAAGCTCATGCCCCTCGTAGAACATTGAGATAGTCAGAGTTAACAAACGGAAGCAGTCCATCCCATATCCCACACCAGGGATTCAACAAAAAATATATTCATGTAACATAACCGAGTTTTTAAAGAAATCAAAATTCTCAGAACTCATCAGAAATGGTGCCTGTAATCCCAGCACTCAGGAAGCAGAGACCAGTCTGGGCTTGAAACAGCTAGACCCTGTTTCAAAGTTAAGTTGGCGCTGGGGGAACGATGTGGGGTTTGCTGCTGAAGAAAAACAGGAGCCAAGCCAGGTGGCCCATGCCTTTAATTTCAGCACTCTGGTGGTGGAGGTGGGTGGATCTCTGTGAGTTCAAGGCCAGTCTGGTGCTCAGAGCAAGTTCCAGGCTAGCCAGGGCTACACAGAGAAGCCCTGTCTCAAAAAAAAAACCCACCAAAACAAAAACACCCCAAACCAACCAAGCAACCCCCCCCCCCAAAAAAAAAAGAAAAAAAGAAGAGAACATTTTGAGGTATTTTATTTTGTCATATGGCCAGTAGAGGGCAGTGGAGACTGCTTTATCACAGGGTCTCCAGCACTGCACTCTTGCTTTAATCACTGCCTGTTTGGCCATGGAAATGGGAGAAAAATCACAGGGAGTCATGTAGAGATTAGTTGCTGATCTGAATGGTTAGTATCCATTACAAGCTCACATTTCTTGTTTAGGTGTGCATTTGTTGAAGGAACCTTGCTAGTGGGCCAGGATACTTGGTTTGGTCAGCCCTAGTTTTATTTATTGTTTTTTTGTTTTGTTTTTTCCCTCGAGACAGGATTTCTCTGAGTAGCCCTGGCTGTCCTGGAACTCACTCTGTAGACCAGGCTGGCCTCGAACTCAGAAATCCACCTGCCTCCGCCTCCCAAGTGCTGGGATTAAAGGCGTGTACCACCACCACTGCCTGGCTAAATAGCTTTTTATGTACAGAAGCAATATGATTTACTACAGAATAATTTCAAATGTAATTAAGTGAAGAAAGAAAAGCTGTGCAGGGTGATGGCTCATTTGGTAATGTGCTTGCTATGTAAACTTGAGGACCTGTGTTCGTTTCCCGGCACTCATGTAAAATCAGGGAGACAGAGACCCAGGGATCCCCAAGGCTTCATTGTCTAGCTAGTGAAACCAGATTGGGGAGCTCTAGGTTCAGAGAGAGACCCTGTTTCAAGAAAATAAGTTAGAGCACGCCTTTAATCCCTGCACTTGGGAGGCAGAGGCAGGTGGATTTCTGAGTTGGAGGCTACCTGGTCTACAAAGTGAGTTCCAGGACAGTCAGGGCTACACAGACAAACCCTGTCTCAAAAAAGAAAGAAAACACACACACACACACACACACACACACACACAGTGCTCTCTAGATGCTAGGGTTACCTGATTCTTTTTCTTTGTGTGTGTGTGTGTGTGTGTGTGTGTGTGTGTGTGTGTGTGTATTTTGTTGCTGTTTTTAAACCATCCCAGGGTGGCCTGACACTCACAATCTCCCTGCCTCTGCTTCTCAAATGCTGTGATACACTTGATTACATCTTGAGGTTTAGAGGGAAAGAAGAAACAGAAAATTTCCATATGCCTGCTTCATTATCCACCTGAATCCCAGGTCTGTTATTTGTAATATGTTTTAATGTGGTGAGGAATGTTCACACATGGTCATTAACCCAAGTCTATGGCTTACATTAGGTCAGTCTTCCTGGTGTACACTTTGGGTAAATATATACTACTGTGATTCTACCATAGATTGAATTTTTTTTTTTTTTTTTTT
>NC_034609.1:30092269-30111844 GCF_900095145.1 Mus pahari
AAGACAGGGTTTCTCTGTGTAGCCTTGGCTGTCCTGGAACTCACTTTGTAGACCAGGCTGACCTCAAACTCAGAAATCCGCCTGCCTCTGCCTCCTGAGTGCTGGGATTAAAGGCGTGTGCCACCATGCCTGGCTGTTAGATTGAAATTTTTTGTTTCATTATTACTGCGTGCCTGTGTATGGTCATGTTGGCATGGGCACATACATGCCACCACCACCTGCGATGTGGAGGTCAGATCTCCACAAGAGTTGTTCTCCACCATGTGGTTTCTGGGGAAGGAGCTCAGTTCTTTTCCACTGACCCACCTTGCCAGCCTATAGAGTTTTTTTCTTTCTTTTTTTAAAAATTATTATTATTATTATATATATATACTTTTTTGTATATGAGTATATTGTAGCTGTCTTCAGACACATCAAACGAGGGCATCAGATCTCATTACAGATGGTTGTGAGTCTCCACGTGGTTGCTGGGAATTGAACTCAGGACCTCAGGAAGAGCGGTCAGTGCTTTTCACTGCTGAGCTACCTCTCCAGCCCTAGAGTTTTTTTCTTAAGGTTTGGGATTAGAATCAATGTTTAATGGCAGAACATTTACATAGCATGTACAAGGCCCTGGATTTGACCCTCATTACCTCACGAATGACTCCCCCACAAAAAGAATATTTGATCCTGCCCAACAGTCTTATAGTCAGCACCTCCAGTTTTTCCCTTCTTCACTGGCTGGAGTGGGCAGTATATTCTACAAAGAAGGACGTATTATTTGTTTTCTTTGCTTGTTCTTTCCCCCTCTCCCTTCAAAAGGATCAGGCTCAAGTTCACTACAGAACACAAAACACGATGTCCTACTGGAGACTCTAAAATCTAACCTGTCTGCTTTGGAGGCCAAGTTTCTGAAGGATGCTCAGTGGGAGAAACTCAAAGCCCTCAGAGATGAGATTGCTGACAAGGCCGAATGGCCGCAGAGCTCCGAGGACATCACTTGGAGTTTCACCTTTCAGGCCTTGTTGTTGCTGCTGTGTCTGAAGGAAGTCATGGCCCGCCTCGTAGCTGATTTCAATCCTGGCAAACCTAACCCCAGGACTCCAGAAGCCGCTCCCGCCCTCAGTCCGGATACACTCAGCGTCTCTCAGCAGAAGACCTTCCAGTCTGCTCTGCAGTTTGTAGTCACACTGGGTGTCTGCCCCTACCTCACGCCTGGCGTGGGAGTCCCTCTGAGAGACAGGACTGAGTTCGGAGCTGTTGTACAGGATGTTGTACGTCTGGAGGCTGCCCCCCATGCCACCCGGAGACTGTACATCTGCTGCAGGGTCCTCCTCGACCTGGCGCAGCATGCATCTCTGGGGAGCTTGATTTTTTGCCGCCATTTTGGGGATATTGCAGCAGGTCTGTGCCAGCTGGGATTCTGCCCAACCAAAAAAACCCCACCAGGACCTGTGGAAGAGGTAAATATACGGTGTGGTGTGGGGGTGGGTGGAGGGAATATGAATGCTGGTGTGTATTTTTGTGTCAGGTTCTGAAAGGCATTTTTTTTTTTTTTAACTATTATTTATTTATTTATTTATTTAATGAAAGTACACTGTAGCTGTCTTCAGACACTCCAGAAGAGGGCGTCAGATCTTGTTACAGATGGTTATGAGCCACCATGTGGTTGCTGGGATTTGAATTCTGGACCTTTGGAAGAGCAGTCAGTGCTCTTACCCACTGAGCCATCTCACCAGCCCCTGAAAGGCATTTCTTGGTTCTTTAGAAATGAGCTGATTGAAGGCTGGAGAGATGGCTCAGCGGTTAAGAGCACTGACTGCTCTTCTGAAGGTCCTGAGTTCAATTCCCAGCAACTACATGGTGGCTCACAACCATCTATCTGTACAGCTACAGTGTACTCATATACATAAAATAAATAAATAAATCTTAAAAAAAAAAAAAAAAAAAAGATNATTGAAAGATACAGAATTTCTGTCTAATGCCAAGCACACCCAGAGTTGTAACCTGTAATCTTTTGGGAGACGGGGTTATGGAGGCCTCATTCTTTGGGGGCTATCCTTCTGTACACTTTGAGAGCCGTCATTTGAACTATTTCATCTGTCTGTTTCATTCTGTGGGACAGCTATTTTAGGCTATTTCTTTTGTTTATTTGTTTGTTTGGTTTTTTTTTTTCGAGACAGGGTTTCTCTGTGTAGCTCTGGCTGTCCTGGAACTCACTCTGTAGACCAGGCTGGCCTCGAACACAGAAGTCTGTCTGCCTCTGCCTCCCAAGTGCTGGGATTAAAGGCGTGCGCCACCACGCCCGGCTTAGGCTATTTCTTGGAACATCTATTCTCCCTGCCCCCTCGTTTGTTTTTGTTTTGTTTTATTGAGACAGGGTTTCTCTGTGTAGCTCTGGTTATCCTGGAACTCGATCTGTAGACCAGGCTGGTCTTGAACTCATAGAGATCTGCCTGTCTCTGCCTCCCAAGTGCTGGGATCAAAGGTGTGCACCACCGGACTCGTTTCCGTTTTTAACTTATTTTTTATTTATGTGTATGATGTGACTCTGTGAGTGTATATGCCTACGTGTGCAGATGACCTTGGATCCTTTTGAACTGGAATTATAGGGTACTGGATATGGGTGCTGGAAACCAAATTTAGGCCCTCTAGAGAAGAGCAACAAGAGCTCTTAATTGTAGTCTCTCCAGTCCTTTTATAAAGTGAATATAATAATATAAGCCTTAGAATATGGTGGACAGGATAATGATGAAGTGCTTTAAGTACCTAAACCAGTTCCCACTAGTGCTAATTCAGAAAACAGTTCCAAGTCATGCAGTCTTTCTCAGGAGGTCCAGTGAGATGAAGGATGAGAAGCTCAGTCCCTGTTTATTGTATTAGATGTTGGGGAGGGGGGTGTCTATGCTCATACCCCATGAATGCACTGGACCTTGTCTGCTAGTTGGAGGCTAAGCAAGGTTGTGCCTGCTTAATACTTGGATGGGGGTGCTGGGGGGACGAGTCTATTCCTTGCTGTCACTCAGTCAGTGTGCAGTTGAGTAGCAGTTTGTATCTGGAGCACAGAATTTGTGTGGAGGTTACAGGAGCGTGAGACATTGTCCTAGTTAGCGACGACTGACAACTTACAGCAGCCCAGAGTCATTTAAGGATGTCTCAACTCAAGGGTTGCCCAGGTAGGCTTGGCCCATGGTGACATCTGTGAGTGAGGGATTGTCTTTATTAATAGGTGATGTGGGAGAGCCGGCCCTGCCCACTGTGGGTTGTGCCATCCCTGGGCAAGTGGTCCCAGGGGGGATACAAAAGCTAGCCGAGCAGAGACCAGAGAGCTAGTTAGTAAATACAGTCCTCCATGGTTTCTGCTTTAGCTCTTGCTTGAGCTCCTGCCCTGACCTCCCTCGATAATGGATGGTGACCTGGAAGTGTAAGGCAAATAAGCCCCTTTCTCCTCAACTTGTTTTTGGTCAGGGTTTTGTCACAGTAACAGAAAGCAAACCAGAATAGATAGGTTCTTTCTCTTCATATAACCCAAGCTCACACAATAACTGAGGAGCTAAGATTTACAAATGGGATGCCATTGTGTCTCCAATTAGTGGGCCAGGCTCAAAAGGTAGCCAGAGAAGCTGCTGTTAAAATATAAATGGGTCAGGAGTCACCAGCACTGGCTCACTCCTTCCTGTTCACTGCCCACCCTTGTTCTTACTCCTTTGTGTTCCTTAAAATCCTTCTGTTTATTCTTTTTGTATTCTCTGTTCCACCATGTGCTGGCCAGTTTAATTTCACTTGACACAAGCTAGAGTGATCCGAGAGGGAACCTCAGTTGAGCAAATGCCTCTATAAGATCAGGCAGTAGGCCAGCCTGCAGAGCATTTTCTTAACTAGTGATTGACAGGGGGAAGGCCCAGCCCACTGTAGATAGTGTCATGCCTATGCTGGTAGTCCTGGATCCTGTAAGAAAGCTGACTGAGCAAGCCATGGGGAGCAAGCCAGTAAGCAGCTCCTGGTCTCCGCATCAGCTGCTGCCTCCAGGTTCCTACCCTGCTTTAGTTCCTGCCCTGCTGTCCCTGATGATGAACAGTGATTCGGAAGTGTAAGCAAACTAAACCCTTTCCCTCCAACTTACTTCTGGCCGTGGTGTTTCATCATAGCACAGTAACCCTAATGTGACCAAGCAGTGTCACTAAACGTGTTCAGAACAGAGCATCTGCTCTTTGCTTCCGGATAGTGTGTACTGGCAGTACCAGCAGTGCCTGTAGCCTGAGGTCTTGTGATTGCCTTTGAGGCCCTGCAGTGTCCCAAGGGTCTCAGAAAAGAGACAAACATATAGAAAACAGACAAAACATACAGAAAGTACCCAAGTATGAAGGGTGGCTTCAGAGTTGACAGGGACACCCCATGACTGTACGCTGTGAAGTTACTCTGCATAATACCCACATCTCAGTGTGCTACAGGGTAATTAGTGGGCAGGACCCGAGTGTGAGCCGTGATCACCTAAGGTTATGGTACTGTTGGATGTTAAGAGTACCCAAAGTAACTTGCATCCCTCTTTGAGAGTCAAGTCCTGAATTCATGAAAAAAAAAATCATCAGAGTAAGAGATGAAAATTCAAAATATGGGGGTGACAGTGTAGGTGGGTAATGGCTCAGTGGGTAAAGATGTTTACCATGCACCCCTGGTGACCTTAGTTTAATCCCCAGAACCCACATAAATGTGCAAGGAGAACCAGTTCCACAGTGAAGTAAAAACATCACCACTGTTGCTCATAAAGACAAAGGTGGAGGGGGCTGGCGAGATGGCTCAGAGATTGAGAGCACTGACTGCTCTTCCAGAGGTTCTGAGTTCAAGTCCCAGCATCCACATGGTGGCTCACAACCATCCGTAATGAGATCTGACGCCGCCTTCTGGTGTGCAGGTATATATGCAGGCAGAACACTGTACATAATAAATAAATAAATTAAAAAAAGAAAAAAGGACAAAGGTGGAGGCGAGATCTCTTAAATAAAGATGGAGCTCTTCCAGTGTACTCTGGTCAGAGACACATACTGCTCGTCCAGTCTCAGGAGCCCCGAAAAACTGTGGCGCCTGCTGTCTCCCCATGGCAGGGGGTCGACCTCTGCCCTGGCTCACTCCCACAGAGGGAAGAGGAGCGGGCTGAGCGGCCTACACTCACTGGACAGTCAGCAGGTGCACCCCACAACCATCGGGAAGGGAGTCACAGCTCCTGCCCAGAATGGAGGAGGGAGGGATGGAGGGGGAGCCGGCCGTGAGTGTTCACGTAGTACAGCCTCCTCCAGTAGAAGGAATAAGAGGAAGCCTTCCTCCTCTCCACTCTCAAGCTGTGCTAAAACATTACCTTCTGTTCTCTGTTGGTCTGTATTCCATGGAAGCCAAATGCGCATTTCTTTTAGGTTTTAACAGAAGAGGAAAGAACCCTATCGAGGCGGGCCTTGAGAGACATCTTGGATCAAGTCTATCAACCATTGGCTGTCCGGGAATTACTCATCCTCCAGGGAGGGCCACCCCAGGTACTCAGGCCTTGGGACCTGGTCGGGGAGTTGCTGTGTGGCGCTGTCTCCTTTGCCTGGAAACTTAGCTGGCTTTAGTTTCCCATACAACCATCTAGTTGAGCCTTGCTGCTGCTGTTGCTCCTCTTCTTCCTCCTCTCCCTCTTCCTCCTCTTCTTCCTCCTCTCCCTCTTCCTCCTCTTCTTCCTCCTCTTCCTCCTCTCCCTCTTCCTCCTCCTTTTTCTAGTAGTGGTGGTGATAGTAGTAGTAATAGTAGCAGCAGCAGCAGTATTTTGTAGATAGGGTTTCACTATGTAGCCCTGATTGGCCTGGAACTCTCACAAAGATGTGCCTGTCTTTGCTTCCCAAGTGCCAGGATTAAAGGCATGTACCACCACACATAGCCTGTACTTACACTTTGTTTCATTTGTGTTTATCTTTTTGCCTACATGTTTGTTTCTGTACCACTGTGTCTAGTGTCAAAGAGTCCAGAAGTGTGTGTTGGATCTCCTGGAGTTAAACTGGTGAAGGGTGGTTGTGAACTGACATGTTGGTGCTGGGAATTGAACTTGGGTCCTTTGGAAGAGTGGATAGTGCTCTGAAGTGCTGAGCTATCTCTCCAGACCCCTACAGGCTAGTTTTGAATTTCGATTGCTTCTGTCTCCTAAGTGTGGAGATTGCAGGTATAAGCCACTACACCCTACTCTTAGTTTATTAGATCATTACGTGGTATTTATAAAACAAAGTGGCATTAAGCTTCAGGGTAATTTAAGATGTTTTTGTTAATGGAATGATGCATACTTTCCCAAGATTACAACCACTTTTTAAGGGCTTATGGCAATTTCATGTGAACACAGACAGACACACACAGACACATAGACACACACACACACATATACACATAGACACACACAGTCATGTATATTTTTGTTTTGTTTTTGAGACAGTCTTAAGTAGCCCAGGCTAGTTTTGTACCTGTGGTACTCTTGCCTTCTAGCTCCTGAGTGCTGGAATTCTAGGTCTGTATACTATGTATGCCCCCATAAAACTATATAAACATACATATATTTTTTTTATAATTTTAAAAAATTTATTTTATTTGATGGGTATGAATGTTTTGCCTGCACATGTACCATGTCTTTCTTTTCTTCTTCTTTCCTTTTTTTTGTTTTTTTTTTGTTTTTTCGGCACCATGTCTTTCCTAGTGTCTGCAGAGGTCAGAAAAGGGCGTGGGTGTCCTGGAACTGGGATTGGAGATGTTTTGAGCCACCTTGCAGATGCTTGGAACTGAACCGAGGAGCTAATGCGCTTATGCCATCTAACTACCTCTTAAGTTCATATACTTGTTTTGAGACAGAGTCTCACTCTATATAGTTCAAGCTGGCTGCTCACTATGGCTACTTAAACTAGTGGCTCTCTTGCTTCAGCGGCCTAAGTGATGCCTGACTTTGGATCTTTTTATTTGTGATGAACCCAAGAGATTGAAACCAGGTTCTTTTTTTTTTTTGTTTTTTTTTTCCGAGACAGGGTTTCTCTGTGTAGCCTTGACTGTCCTGGAACTCACACTGTAGACCAGGCTGGCCTCGAACTCAGAAATCCGCCTGCCTCTGCCTCCCGAGTGCTGGGATTAAAGGCGTGCGCCACCACACCTGGCTTTGAACCCAGGTTCTTGTACATGCTAGGTAAACAGTCTGTGGTGGAGGTCGCAGCAGAGGTAGCAAACACTTTTAATCCCAGCAATCAAGAGGCGGAGGCAGGCAGATCTCTGAGTTTCAGGCCAGTCTGGTCTACAAAGAGAGTTCTAGGATAGCCAGGGCTACACAGAGAAATCCTGTCTCAAAAGCAACAAACAAACCCAAAACAACAACAACAACAACAACAAAACCCTAGTCTACCACTGAGTTACATTGTTAGCCTCTGTATTAATTTTTAAATTACATTTATTTGTTTTGTTGGGAGTAGGGCGTGTATGCCATATCATGCAGGCCATGGAGAGCTTGTGGAGGATGGTCCTGCATCAGCTAGCAGGAGTCGGGACTTCCTGTCTACCATGACTCAAGGCGTTAGGCTTGGTGGCGGGTGCCTTTACCCTCTAGCCATCCTTTTGGTCCTGAGTTTTTGTTTCTTAACTACAAAATTTGGCTATTGAACAATGTCTTTTCTGACAGAAGTATTTGGGTACCTTATGCTTTGAATGGAATAATTTGAGCTCAAGAAATTTAAACTAGAGCTGCTACTATAGTTCTCAGCGTCTTTGTTTAGAGAACATTCTAATATATATTGTTGGCATCAAGGTAGCTTACTTTTTTTCTAAGAGAGTTTTGATAACTTACCAGGCTGGCCTTGAGTTGGGTCTGTAGCCTAGACAAGCTTTGAATTTGGGAATCCTTCTGTTTCAACTTTTAAATGGCTAGGATTATAGGCCTGTATCATTAGGCCAGCTTAGTTTTTCTCTCAAAAATAATTATTGGAGAGACTGGCTGTGGTGGTGCACGCCTTTAATCCCACCATTTAGGAGGCAGAGGCAGGTGGATCTCTTGTGAGTAGGACTGCGGCTCAGTGGTAGGGGGCTTGCCTAGAACTCACAAGGCCCAGGGTTCACTTACTAGCACTTACAGGAGAGAGTAGGGGGAATATTGCACATGTACTCTCCCCACCTCTGTGGTGTGGTGTGTGTGTGTGTGAGAGAGAGAGAGATCAAACATGGTCCTTGCACATATTAAATACATGATATACCACTGAGCTACCTCCCCAGCACAAAAATAAAAAACAGCGTCTTCATACCATATGTTGCATTGATGCTCAGTTTATACCCCCCCTTTTTTTTTTATCAGCCCTGTACAGATGTGAAGACACAGCTAAGGTGTCAGGCCCCAGCGTGGCTCCGCCGTCTATGTGGGCAGCTGCTCTCTGAAAGGTTGATGAGACCCAATGGTGTTCAGGCAGTAGTCCGGGGCATCCTGGAAGGAGCAGGTGGTAAGAAGTAACATGTTTCTGTTACTTTGGTATCGGTTTCCCTTTGATACAGGGGTAAATTGCTGGCCTTTGCCTTAAAATTTCACTGAATGCTGGCAGTAGAGCTCAGCCTCGTCCTCTTACCTGGCATCTCTGAGGCCCTAAGCTGAGCCCCAGTAGAGCATGCTCCAAGGCATGCAGATGGCGGCTGTGCTAAGGATACTGTGTTTCCAAGTCAGGTGTGTCGGCACATGCTCTGACCTCCCAACTCAGGGCTCTCTAGAGTTAGAGGTTAAACTGTTTTGGTAGTGAGAAACAGTCTCAACACAAAACACCACAGAACAAGTAAAAGAACCAGGAGAAATGGCTTAGTGGTTAAAAGCACTGGCTGTTCTTGTCCAGAAACTAGGTTCAGTTCCCAACACCCTCATGGAGGGTGGCTCAAACCATCTGTAACTCCAGTTCCAGAGCATCTTCTAGCCTTATTGGTGCATGTACATCATGCAAGCTAAACCATTATACAAATGATAGAAAATAAATAAATCTTTGAAAAATGAACTTTTCAGTTCATATTTTCTTCTGCTTAAACTTAAAAATAAAGCTTCTTAGTGCTACTAGCAATGAATTTTTCTTTTCTCTATGTAACCCTAGATGGAACTCTTTATGTAGACCAGGTTGGCCTTAATTTTGTGACATGTCTCACCACATCTGGCTTTTTTTCCCCCTTTAGAGACAGCTTCCCAAGCACTGAGATTGTAGGCATGCACCACCACACCCAGTTTAGAGGGTTTTTTGGGGGGGGAATTTTTTTGGTGGGAGGTAGAAGAAATTAAGACAGGGTATGGGAGGACTTTGATAAAACAACATTTTATATATTTATGAAATTAAAATAGAATAAATAAAATATAAAAAATAGTGTTTCCAGCAGAGAAAAAGAAACATTTCTTATCCCAGATTTTAAGGCAGCTCCATCACTTAGCACTTTCTGCGAGGACTGTTGTGAGCATTTGATGTCTCTTTCTATGTGACAGCGGGGGCGGCTGGTGGGAGTGATGCTGAGGCCACAGCTGCCGACTGGAGGAAGTGTGACTTGATTGCAAAGATCCTGGCCTCTTGTCCCCAGCAGTCCCTTTCCCCAGAGAGCTACTACAAGGACATCTGCCCGCAGGTAAATCACCTTGTTACTGCTGATCCATCAAGTGTGTCTGCTCATTCACCCACGGCAGCGAATGCTCTGAAACTGAAGCACGATAGTTTTTCATTTCGCTATTTATCAGGTGACTCTTTTATATTGTTTGAGACAGGGCAGTCGTAGGCTAAGACTGGCTCAGAACTTGATGCACTACAGCCCAGGTTGGGAGTGATCCTCCTGCTGTATCGTCCCTAGTGCTGGGGTTACAGGTGGGAGCCGCTGTGCCTGGTGGGGCCCAGCACCAGTACAGCCACTTCCCCTGTGTGCACGTGCATGCACACGCCCACATCATCCTGTGTCCTGGAGCTACAGTTATTTGCTGGTCAGTTGTCAACTTGACACAAACTAGAGTCACCTGAGAAGAAGCCTCAGCTGAGGAATTGCCTCTATCAGCTTGGCCTATGTGCATATCCCTGGGGCATTTTTTTGACTAATGATTTTTGTGGAAGGCCCAGCTCACTGTGGGCAGTGCCACCTGTGGTCATCAGCTGTATAAGAAGGCGAGCTGACAAGCCAGTCAGTAGTATTCCTCCTTCCTCCCTGAGTTCTGTTTCAGTTCCTGCCTTGGCTTCCCTTGATGAAGGACTGTATAACCTGGAAGCTATAATAAACCCTTTCCTTCCACAAGGCGCTCTTGGTCAGAGTGGCTACCACCGTAACAGAAACCAAGCTAGAACAAGGCAGTTGGGAGCTGCCTGGAGTGGGTGCTAGGAACCAGGCTCTGGTCCTCTGCAAGAGCAGTCAGTGCTCTTGACTGCTGAGTCAGCTCTTCTTTTTTCCTTTTTTTTCTTTCTTTCTTTCTTTCTTTCTTTCTTTCTTTCTTTCTTTCTTTCTTTCTTTTTTTGTTGTTGTTGTTTTTTGTTTTTTTTTTTCGAGACAAGGTTTCTCTGTGTAGCTCTGGCTGTCCTGGAACTTACTCTGTAGACCAGGCTGGCCTCAAACTCAGAAATCCACCTGCCTCTGCCTCCCAAGTGCTGGGATTAAAGGCGTGTGCCTCCAGCGCTTGGCCCCAGGTCTTTCTTCATAAGTAAATAAAAGCCTGTGGACTAATACAACCTGATTGTTAGGTTTGAGAATGGCTCACCAGATGGGCCTAGTGACTCACAGTTAAACTCCCAGGGTTGAGGAGGCCAAGGCAGTTAGATCTCTTGAGTTTGGACTGCACTGTTGGGGGAAAAGCCGCACCAAAATTTCATCTGGTTGTTTCTTTTTTCCATGTTTTTAGTTTTTAAATTCAAATGAGCTAAGTGTTAAATTAACTTGGTAACAACTTAAAAAGAAAAAAAAAAAACTATACTGGAGGGTTGACTTAAGGCTTAAGAGTGATTGCTACTCTTTCAGATGACTCAAGTTTGGTTGCCAGCATCCATCTCAGGCAGCTCACAAAACCCTGTAACTCTAGTTCCAGAGGATCTGACATTCTCTGCTAGCCCCCAAGGGCACTCACACATGTACACACACACACATACACACACACACACACGCACACACTAAAAATAAACCTTGGCCAGGGATGCTGGCACACACTTATAATCCAAGCACTTGGGAGGAAGAGGCAGATGGGTCTTTGAGTTTAAGTGGTATATGTACATGTGTATCTCTGATCCGGGTAATCATAACAAGTTTCAGGCCAGCCAGGGTTATACAGTAAGACCCTGTCTCAGACTACCTACGTCCCCCAAAGCAAAAAACAAAACTGCAAATTGCCCCCATTACTACCGCCAATAGCTTGTATCCTTTGATGTTTGGTTGTTAAATTAAAACAGTTCCGTCAACTCAGTATTCAGTAGTCTCTCGTGGACTTTATAATTTTGGCTTAAATAAATGCTTTTGGGGGCTGGAGAGATGGCTTAGCAGTTAAGAACACTGGTTGCTCTTCTATAGGACCCAGGTTTAATTTCCTGCACCCACATAAGGATTCGCTCTCGGGAAGTCCAGTCCCAGAGCATCCAGCACTCCTTCCTTGCGTCTGTGGCAAGGCATGCATGTGGTGCACAGACACACATGCATGTGAAATACCCATAACACACATGCATGTGGAATACCCATACACACATACATGTAAAATACCCATACACATTTTATCGTTTATTTCTATTGTTGTTGTTGTTTTGCTTTTTTGAGAAAGGATTTCTCTGTGTAGCTCTGGCTGCCCTGGCACTCGCTCTGTAGACCAGACTGGCTTCAAACTTGCAGAGATCCTCCTGCCTCTACTCCTGAGTGCTGGGATTAAAGGAGTGCGTAACCCTGCTTGGTTCTCATACACATTTAAAAAAATTAAAAACTATAAATAGTTTCTCCTCTTATTTGATGTTACTTTTTATTGTAGATTCTGGACTTATTCCATCTTCAAGATAAATTGACAGCACGGCAGTTTCAGAGAGTGGCCACTACCACCTTCATAACTCTGTCCAGGGAACGCCCAGAACTGGCTGCAAAGTATTTGCTTCAGCCCATGTTAGCACCTCTGCAGCGCTGTTTGAGCACCGCAGGTAAGGGAGGGAGCTGCAGTGTCATCTCTACAGCGCAGACCTAAAGGGTTTAGTCTGGGCTCTTTCCATCCTCAGTTTTCCCTCTTCCTCCTAGTTTTCTACTTGGAAAACTACTTCCCCCAAGTTCCAAGAAGAGAGCACTGAATCCCTCGGACACACTTCCCCAGTTACCAACTGTTCCCATTTTGATCCCATTTGCTTCGTTTCTCTCTGCACACATGAATGTGTTTTTTCTGGAACACTGAGAGTTGGTTGTAGACGTGATGACACATCACGCCTAAACCCTTCAGCATAAATCCTCAAAGAAAGATGTCAGTTTCTGTTTTTTAAAAAAACTTTAAAAACAACCGTCCAAATTTCAAAAAGAGCCAGCCAGATAGCTCAGTGGGAAAGGTGTTTGCTGCCAAGCCTGGGGACTTGAGTTCAGTCCCCAGGACCCAGCTGGTAGAAGGCGGGAAGGAACTTCTGCAGGTTGTCCTCTGACTTCCTCACATGGGTTGTGGCAGGCAGGTGCACAGGGATGCACATACACATGAGTCAATGTAGCTTTAACAATTAGAGAAAGTCCATAAGCATTTTTGCCTGCATGTATATCTGTGTACCACGTGCATGCAGTGCCTTAGGGGGCCAGAAGAGGGCATCAGATCTCAGGAATTGGCATTATGAATGGTAGGTAGACACCAAGTGATTGTTGGAACAACCTTGGTCCTCTGCGAGAACTGCAAGTGCTCTTTTCCACTGAGCCTTATCTCTAGCCCTAATTTTGGATTTTGGTGACAAGGTCATGCTATAGAGCAACAGAGCACAGAATGGCTTTGCTCTCAGCTGTGTTGTCTCAGCCCCAAATGTGCTGTCTTCCTTTGTGGCTTTGCAGTGCTAAGATAATAGGCATATGCCTCCAAAAGCCGGGTATTTTAATACTCTGTTAAAAAGACAAAAGTCCACTGTCTTGGAACTCGTTTTTTCCTGAACAAGAGCTGACATCAGTAACGTCAGAGGTTCCGTGAACATCACATATAAATGCACGTCATACAGTGGAGATACATAAATGCATGTCATACAGTGGAGATATTCATTTCCTGGCTCTACCTTGACTATCTTACTAATAAGACTTTGCTTTATTAGTGTCTTCTATTCAGAAAAGTAATGAGTGGAGTTAATTTGATTTCTTTTCAAAGAGATTCCAGAGAGTGACATGGTGCCAGGAGCTATTTTGGTGACAGAAGAGGAACTTAGTCGATGTGTCGAAGATGTGTTTAAGGTTAGTAATTCAAGTCGCTGATGTTGCTAGTTAATGTTCATACTTGAAGACCTTTTGTTTTTGGAGGCTCTGGACTTTGAATACAGGCCTTCTGCTGGCAAGCACTCTGCCACTGAACTGTATCTATAACTTTGCCTCTTAACCAGTACTTCCAGAATTTGAATGAATAGGGGCTAGATGACTCAGGGGGTAAAAGCACATACTGCATAATCCCTTTACAGAGGACCTGAGTTCAGTTCCCAGCACCCACATGCCTCTGGGCTGCTCAGGCACCTACACCTGCACCTGCACATACCCCCATATACAGGTGTGCACACAATACAGATAATTAAAATAATGAGTCAGGAAGAAAGAAAGAAGGAAAGAAGACAGTGGGTAGGGTAGGAGGGTCATTGTAAAGCCAAAGCCAGCCTGCTGCTGTAGTAAGTTCTAGCTTCGAGGGCTTCTAGCGAGATGCTGGCCGTCACCATCTCCTTTCCCTTCCCTACTGCTAGGTCTCTATTTATATCTATATTTTAGAAAGATAACATGTTATGCTTCATCATTGGACAGAGGTTTGGTTAGTTTATGAACGGCAACATTTAGCCACTTATTTCTATAAGAAAAGGAAGGAGGAAATGTAGTCACTGGAAGTTGAGACTGTGGTAACCACCATATATTGCTCATTTTTGTACCTTTTTACTGCTAAATTCTGTTGCATGATATACCACATTTTTGCTTGTTAGTTGGTAAGCATTTGGATGTAAAGTAAATTTTTTCTTTTAACAGCTTTACTGACATATGCATACAGTTTGTACATTCAGAAATATAAGTAACAGTCAATGGCTTTAAACTCATAGATTTGTACACGCATCATCATCATCATTAATATTAGCGCATTTCATTGCCTCAGAGAAGCTCCCAGAACTGCTTATCTGTCATTCCTGAATCTCTGTATTGCCACTTCCCAATCCTCTGGGCCTGGAGAGGAAACTACTTGCCTGTATTCTGCCTCTCGATTCACCTGTTCTAGACATTGCCTATAAATCAAGGTGCACAGTCTGATCTTTGTGACTGGCTTTTTTCACTTGGTGTGTTTTAGCGTTATTCTGTATCATATCATAGCATGGATCTTTCTGACTATCAAATATTCTTGATTGTATGAGTAGGCCACGTTTTCGCTTATCCACTCTTCAGCTTTTGTGACTAGTGCTGCTTTGGACAGTTCATGTACACATTTCCGTATGTGCTGTGCTTAGGCTGTGGTTTGAGAGCATCCTTCAGGGTTTCATGTGGTGGGAGCTTTGTCTTTAGTGTGGCAATATTTGGGAGGTGTTATGGAATCCTTAAGCAATTGTGCCTAGAGCCGGGCTTGGTGGCGCATGCCTTTAATCCCAGCACTCGGGAGGCAGAGGCGGATTTGAGTTCGAGGCCAGCCTGGTCTACAGAGTGAGTTCCAGGACAGCCAGGGCTATACAGAGAAACTCTGTCTCGAAAAAACAAAAAAAGAAAAGAGAGAAAGAGCGAGAGAGCGAGAGAGCGAGCGAGCAAGAGAGAGAGAGAGAGAGAGAGAGAGAGAGAGAGAGAGAGAGAGATTGATTGATTGATTTTGTGCCTAAATTTGAGTGGTGACACATGTTTATACCCTAGTATTATTTGGGAAGCTGACACAGGAGGATTAGAAGTTCAAAGTTATCCTCAGCTACATAGTGAGTTAGAGGCCAGCCGGGTACATGAAACCTATTTTAAGAGACAGAGAGGGAGGGAACACACACACACACACATACACACACAAAATAACAGAGAGAGAGAGAGAAAAAAAGTTTGAACACAATGAAAGGCAGATGGGTAAACTGAGCCAGTGCTCTCAGAAAGCACTGATGCAGTTCTGTGGAACCCTGGCTAGTTCTTAGAGAGGGTTGTTAGGAAAGATGAGGCTGGGCCCACCCTGGTGATCTGGTCACGTCTTCTGTTGTTCCACTGTGTGCCTTATCCCATGTGATGAATGGAGCTCCAGCCCCCTCCTCGGGGCCAGCACGATGCTGTTGGGACCTTCAGTTTCCAAAAGTGATTGCTCAAAACAAAACAAGACCAAAGAGAGGGCTCAGCTGTTAAGAGCACTGACTGCTCTTCCAGGGGACCTGGCTTCGATTTCCAGCATCCACATGGTGGTTCATGACCATCTGTAACTCTAATTCAGTGGATCTCAACCTACCGGTCACAATCCCTTTGGGGCTGAACTACTCATCCACAGGGTCACCCAAGACCCTTGAAAAATACAGGTATTTACATATTTCATAACAGTGGAAAATTATAGTTAGGAAGTAGCAACACAAATAATGTTATTCTTGGGAGTCACGTAACATAGGAACTGTATGAAATGGTGGCAGCATCAGGGAATTAGACTTAGACTGCTCTAATTCCAGGAAATCCAGTGCTTTCTTTGGGTTACCTCAGCCACCAGGCACCAGGCGTGTATGTGGTGCACAGATACACAAAATGCAAGGAAAACATGCATACACATAAAATAATCTTTTTAAAACTTAAAAAAAAGCAAACCAAAACAACAACCCCCAAACTCCTGGGCTGAATGTTGCAGTACAGTCCTGTAACCCCAGCATTTGGGAGGCAGAATCTGAGTTGGAGAGTAGACTGGTGTACGTAACAAGTCCAAGGACAGCAAGGCTGCATATTGAGATCCTGTCTCAAAAAATAAACAATAGCTAGGTACTGGCGGTGCATTCCTTTAATCTTAGCACCTAGGGGCAGAGGCAGGTGGACCTCTGTGAGTTTGAGGCTAGCCTGGTCTACAGAGTTTGTTCCAGGTAACCAGGGTACACAGTGAACCCTTGTCTTGTAGAAAACAAGAAACTGTGTAAACCTTCCCCAGTCATGTGCATTTCATTATAGTGTCATGGTTTCCATTCTCCTGGATAAGTCCTAGGGACAGGAGGGACTGCTGGACCTCTGGTTACTCTGAGGGACGGCTTATGAAGCTGCCTGACTGCTTTACGCTTCTAGCAAGATGTGAGGGCAGAATGAATGCTTTTTAATTTTTATTTTTTGAGACAGGGTCTGATTGTGTAGTCCTGGCTGTGCTGGAACTCACTATGTAGACCAGGCTGGTCCTGAACTCACAGAGATCTACCTGTCTCTGCCTCCTGAGTGCTGGGATTAAAGGCATGTGCCACCACATCTAGCCCCCAGAGAGTGAATCTGAAATCATTGTCTTTCATGTAAGTGGATGAATAATTTGGTTGTGTTTAAAATCTTACATATGACACTAATAACTGTAGACATAAGATGCACGCTTAAAATTTTGAAAATCAGCCAGGCAGAGGTACCTTACGTCTTTAATCCCAAAACTTGGGAAGCAGGGCCAGGTGGATCTCTGTGAGTTCGAGGCCAGCCTGGTCTGGGGAGCGAATTCCAGGACAGCCAGGGCTACACAGAGGAACCCTATGTCACCCCTCCTTGTGCCCCCCTCCCCTGCCCCCTTATCCCTACCAAAAAACTTTCGAAAATCAGCTGTGCATGGTGGCTCATGTCTTTAATCCCAGCACTCTAGAAGCAGAGGCAGGCCAATCTCTGTAAGTTCAAAGCCAGCCTGGTCTACAGAGTGAGTGACAGTTCCATCCAGCCAGTGCCACACAGTGAGACTCTGTATCAAACCTCGCTTCCCCAACCAGAAAGAGAAAGAAACAACAACAGCATTAAAGCCCCTCTCTAGGAGAAGAGTCGGCCCTCAGTTCTCTGTAAGTGCTGAGTGTGGCCTGCACTGTAGTGAAGGCACAGGGACACGGCAGACAGTTATCGCTCCCTGCGAGGACTTGGCAGCCCAGCTGCAGTCAGAAAACAGAGGAACTGTGTATGCTGGAGGAAAATGGTAAACACTGTGTGGAATTTAGCAACAAAGGCAGTGTAATCTTTATTAACATTCTGCTAATGCTAAATTATAGTGTACAGTTTACACGCAGGAAATGAGGAAGACATCTGGAAAGCGTGAGTTGATCCAGCCACTCTGTGGGTTACAAGAGGCTGTTTAGTTTCCAAGAGGCATCTGGGAACGTTTCCAGCTGTTTTCTCTGTCTTTTCCTTCTGTGAATGGATTTACTGAAATAAAAGCCACACAACATACAGTACACTCATTGAAAGTGTACAGTTCAGGGTTGTGCAACCGTGATCACAATATAATCGTAGGAAATCTTTTCCCCAAGGGAAGCCTCCATCCTTACCCAGCGTTCCTCACTCCCCGCCCACCCGACTCTAGCCCTAAGCAGCTGCTATTCTACTTCCTGTCTCTGTAGACTCTCCTATAGGAGACCACACAGAATGTGGTCTTAGCATGACTTTCTCCCTCTGAGGCAGGATCTCCCAACTCATAGTCAAGGCTAGCCATGAATTATTATCTTCCTATGTTCTTATTCATTCTTTTCTTTCCTATTTTGTAAATATAGAATACATTTTTACAGTGATTTTAACGTCTTTGTCTTCTTCTTTTTTTTTTTTTTTTTAAAGATTTATTTATTTATTTATTTATTATATGTAAGTACACTGTAGCTGTCTTCAGACACTCCGGAAGAGGGAGTCAGATCTTGTTACAGATGGTTGTGAGCCACCATGTGGTTGCTGGGATTTGAACTCCGGACCTTTGGAAGAGCAGTCGGGTGCTCTTACCCACTGAGCCATCTCACCAGCCCACGTCTTTGTCTTCTAATTCTACTGTTCCTTTAAAAAATTTTTTTTGTGTGTGTGTGTATTTAGGCATTTTGCATGCATGTATCTGTGTACCTCATGCACGCAGTATCCTCAGAGGCGAGTAGAGAACATTGCATTCCCTGAGTCTGCAATTATGAATGGTTGGTTGTGAGAATTAAGCACAGGGCCTGCTCTCCAGCCTTCTTCTGGTGGGGTGGGAGGAGGTCAATCTACTTATGAGGGAATTAACCTCCTTTTGGGGGGTAGTCAATCCTATTGATTTTTTTCTCCCTTGAGACGAGGTGACAATGTAGCCCTGGCTGTCCTGGAACTCACTCTGTAGACCAGGCTGGCCTCAGACTCAGAGATCTGATCCATCTGACTCTTTGTATCCTAAGTGATGGGATTAAAGGTGTGTGCCACCACCTAGCTTCGAGTGGTTTTGTTGTTTCTGGTTATGGGTCCTAGCTTCTAGCTTCCTTGCGTATCCACTGATTTCTATACATTTTGAGATATTCACGTCATAAAATTCCCTTGGTTTTGGTAGTGCTGAGGTTGTAACTCAGGCTGTCGGGCGTAAGCTGTGTCAGGCGTAAGCTGTGTCTGAGCATCCAGTTTACCTGTATTTCTTAAAAGATAGCCCAGGTGACCTTGCGCCCTTCATCCCCCTGCTTCAGTCTTCCAGGTGCTGTGCCACCACACCTAGTGAATATTTTTGAGGGCCCTCTATAGGGATCTGGCATGCACCCCCAGAAAAGGCCAGAGACTGCGTGCTAGAAATGTGTCCTTCTAAAAGCTTAAACTCTTTAAACTCTGTTTTTAAAAGACTAAGCGCTCAACTCTCTCACTTAATTTTGTTTTGATTTTCCTGTGGCACATCAGAATTGTGTGGTGGGAGTGAGGGGAAGGAAGATCTTTTGACGTATGTATCCTGTTCTATAGCAGAGAGAGAAAGCGCTTGATTATGGTAGATAGCTCTGGAGGACCAGGTGAAGCGCTCTCAGTGGCCATGTAGGTGCACACTTCATCCTGTAAATTATCTACACCCAGGAAGGACTAAGGGGCAACTCCAGTGACTGAGTTGAGTCGCTCCTTAAAGAGGGTCTGGGACTGGGCCCCTCCCTAATGGACCCCGTGGTACTTGCATTCTTTTGTCCTTCTGGCACAACTGATTTCATGTTTTCTTTGAGGGGAGACGAGAAGAGGCCCAGGTGTCTTGTTGGCCCCAGAACTCACTGTGTTTTCGTATGTGTCCGTGTTCTGCTCTGTAGCAGACGGGCTGCATTCTCAGATGGGGACGGGGTTGTCCTGAAGTATTAATCACAGCATTAGCCCAAGGCTTCTGAAGAGCAGAAGTGCAGTGCAGGGAAGACTGGAAGATAGTTGATTCCTTTACTCTGTACTTTCTCATTTCCATCTTATCTCTGTTTCCCGGTTTGGCGAACCTCGACTTTAATTACCCAGGTCATTTCCCACCCGGTGCAGTGGGTCATTTCCCACCCGGCGCAGTGGGTC
>NC_034609.1:30112689-30117230 GCF_900095145.1 Mus pahari
CAAGGATGCTTAAGTCTCTCACGTAAAGGGCTAGAATTTGCAGATAACCTGGGCATATCTTTCAATATAAACTTTTGTCCCTTTGTTTGAGCCACTCTTGGGTTGCCCAGGCTGGCTTTCAACTCAACTCAATGTGTGTGTGTGTGTGTGTGTGTGTGTGTGTGTGTGTGGGCGCGCACACGTGTGTACGTGTTTAGATTACCTTGAACTTCTGATTCTCTGCCTTTCAAGTGCTGGGATTGCAGGTGTCCACCACAGTGCCTGTTTTATGCCACACTAGATCTGAACCCAAATTCATGCTTGCTAGGCAAGCTAGCCTACACCTGAACAACATCCTCAGCCCGTTTTTTGGGGTTTGTTTTTAGGATAGGGTCTTTAGGCCCAGGCTGGCTTCGAACTGACAATGTGGCTTGCTTTAAACTCTTGATCTTCCTGCTATCACTTCCCAGATTCTTCTTGTTATAGTTGTTGTTTGTTTTTGTTTGTTTGCTTGTTTGTTTTGTGGGGGTAGGGTTTCTTTGTGTATCTCTGGCTGTCCTGGAACTAGCCCTGTAGACCAGGTTGGCCTCAAACTCATAAGACATCCCCCTGTCTGCCTCCTGAGTACAAGGATTAAAGGTGTGTGTCCCCATCACTTGTCCCGACTCTAATTTTTAAGGGCTAATGACAGGGGAAATGTCTGTCTGTATTCAGTACATGTGCACCTGCCCCAGTGTTTTTGTCTATTATTGACACTGCAGATGCGCAGTCCATGAGTATGGACAGCTGATTTCTTTCCTTCTCTTCTGTTCCTTCCCTCCTCCCTCCCCATCTCTCCCTCCCTTGGTTTTCATCCCCTCCCCACCTTCCTTTTCCTGCCGCCCTCGCCCTCGTTTTGGTGTTTTGAGACAGGGCCTTGTACATAGCCCAAGCTGGCCTCTAACTCACCGTTCTCCTGCTTCAGCTGGCTGTATGTTTAGAGAAGTTTTAGTTTTACAGAGTGCCTTATACCCCAGCCCTCACATAGCCTTCCCCACTAGCCATGCTCCCTCTGTGGTATTACATCTGTTACAATTGATGAACCTACATTGACAATATCAATACTACAGTAATCTACAGCTTATTAGTAGAGCTTACTCTTGACACTACATTTTATGACTTTTCATAAATTAACTTTTCCTCCTATAGAAAAGAAGCGGGTGAGCTGGTGAGATGGCTCAGTGGGTAAGAGCACCCGACTGCTCTTCCGAAGGTCTGGAGTTCAAATCCCAGCAACCACATGGTGGCTCACAACCATCCGTAACAAGATCTGACGCCCTCTTCTGGAGTGTCTGAGGACAGCTACAGTGTGCTTACATATAATAAATAAATAAATCTTTAGAAAGGAAGGAAGGAAACAGGTAGACTACAGAGATGTGGTCGGGACTAGAGAGTGGTCAAGTTGTTCTTGCAGAGAACCAAGTTCATTTCCCAGTACCCACATGGTGGCTCGCACCCATCTGTGTAAAAGTAACTTTCTTTGGTTTTTCGAGACAGGATTTCTCTGTATCACTCTGTAGACCAGGCTGGCCTCGAACTCAGAAATCCCCCTGCCTCTGCCTCCCAAGTACTGGGATCAAAGGCATGTGTCACCACTGCTTGGTTAAAAGTAACTTTGATTTTCCTGTAGTACTTGTTGTTTCCGAGGCTTGCTGCCCTGTCTGCTAACCTAGGCCTCGTCCTGGAAGCTTCTAGCCTCCGTGCAGTGTTTTCAACCTGTGAGATTCACTGCTGAATAAACTCACCCTTTTCAGTTCTTTTTGAACTCTGCCTGGTTCAGCTCAGCTGTTCTGGCTCAAACTCCTCTCAAGGCTGATTGATTCAATCTAGTCCCTCCCTCCCTCCAACATCACCCCCCTCTCTCACTCTGTCTGCGTCTCCTGAATTGCTCTGCTTGGCCTCATACTGACTTTGGCAATCTATTCTAATCTTCTGGTTTCTTCTTATTCTCTGGCTCATTCTATCTTCACCTGTGTCTAGCTTGTTCTTGCTTTCTACCTGCCTGTGTACAACTCTCCTGGTAAAGCTGCCTCCTCTTTGTCTGTCTGTCTGTCTCTCTCTGCACTGCCCCTTAAGTAGCTTCCTTTCTTCTCTCTCTTCTCATGAGTCTTGGGCGTATCCTATTCTGTCAAATCTTTCTCGGATTCGTCACTTTGTCTGCCACCCCATTAAACATTACTTTCTAACATGGGTGCTTCCTTCTACAAACTAACTTTGGGATTAAAGGTGTGTGCTTAAAAATGAAAACAAAACAAACCCCAGAAATAGTTTTTTTTTTTTTTCTCAGTAAATAACATAGTCTCAGTGTGATCAAGTACCCTACGACTCTAGTTTCAATGGACCTGATGTCTACTTTTGACCTCTGTGGGTACCAGGCATGGACCTGGTACACAGACATGAATGCAGAAAAGCTGCTCATACACATAATGTGTGTGTGTGTGTGTGTGTGTGTGTATGCGTATGTGTATGCGTATGTATATGTATATTATATATTATATATTATATACTTTAAAAATAGTAAAGAAAAAAAATCCAGAAACTCGAACTTTTTTCCCAGAGCTATGAGCTAGATAGATAATCAAGTAACCAACGTGCCCCCCCCCGACCCCCTGTGTGTGTGTGTGTGTGTGTGTGTGTGTGTGTGTGTGTGTAGGTATGACAAATTTGAGAAGTTTTCAGGCTTTCTAGGGAGCCTCTTCCTAGAAGCAGACTTTTCTAGAAATGTCATGTGATTGAGCTGTGAGCGTTCATTCCAAGCAGAGGACCAGCGGCAGTGTCCTTGAGTGCTATGGAGTTACAGGTTTGGGGTTATCAGCTCTGACGCTGTGGTGTAACGTAGTGCGGATGCTGGGCCCTCCAAACCTGTGCGGGCTCTGGTTGGTCTAGCCCCCGGAGGACTTACTGTGTGACTTTAGGTAACGTATTTACCATTGAGTTGTAGGGATGAAAAAGGCAACTTTTTCTTGTTTGAGAGGTGTTCTCATGTAGCCTAGGCTGGCCAGAGACTTGCTATGTAGCCAAGGCTGGTCTTAAACTTCTGATCCCTTTCCTCCACTTTCCAAGTGCTGGTTTTATAAGCATATGCCACTCTGCTCGGTGAAATAAGGTAACTTTCGGTGGGTTCATAGCATACTGCAGCACAGAAGCGCTCTAAGCTGTCAGTTCCTTTTTGGCTCAAAGAAACTCTTTTAAAAAAAGACTGTTTTAGGCAATATGTTCCAAGAGCTTGCACAGTGCAAAGTACTTGCTATATTAGGTAACAGTCTTGTTCTTTTTCTTCTCACATGTCTTAATTAAACTCAGCAAGTGCATTAGAAGTTCTGGAATGCCACTATCAAAGGGATCCCTGTTCTGCAGTCAAGGGCAGCATTTGACTAGCTTAGTCTTTAACAGGTAAAATCAAGGTCCGGCCTGTTCTAAATGACAACTTTTTTTTTTTTTTTAATGTTCTTTCAGATTTTAATAACCACAGAGTCATTTCACTACAAAATACAGTTTAAATTCAATCCACTGGCTTTCTAGGCTTCTATGCTCTGACTTACTTTTCAAGTTCATTTTTAAGTGATTCTGCAAGTTTCAGTTCATCTCTATACAGTTTTTTTTATATAATTTCAGTTCTGTGTTCAAAGAAATTGTACAAGATGTTGTTGCCATAATCTCAGCTTCAAGATCATTAATTCTGTGCTCCATTGACATGATACACTCCTGTCTTTCCTGGTTTTTCTGTTGGTCAGAGGCAGCGTTTTCCTAAAGACCGTTAAAAAGACACATTTTAAAATAGAACATCCAAGGAGAGTTCAAAGGGATTAAGAGGAGTGGTTGGTGTGATCAAAATACCTAGTATTCATGTTTGAAATTACCAAGATCAAACTAAATGACGTCACACAAAAGAAAAATTCAGTTTAAATTACAAATATCACTGTACTTATTCTAAATAAAGGAAACACTTATTTGAAACATAACCATCCAACAAATTATTGTGTAATTTTCTTTACATTTAAATCCACGAGGCAAAGAATATTTTAAATGAAAGAGAAAGGGGTTGGAGCTCAAATACTTTATCAACAACATCAAGTGCTTTTAAGCAGATTTTTTTTAAAGAATTCTTTCTGTGGTGCTGCAGACTGAACCCAGGGACTTGTGGATGACAAAGAGCTATCCAACCGTAGCACTACATTCTCATCCCTGAGGTTTTCAGATAATAATTCAAAAATTAGTAATGTAGTACAATTTTATAGTAAAGCATGAAATTTATAAACAACTGAAGTTCATTATCATATCCACATTACAATTATTTTCTTTCTCACAATTTTTCAAGTATCTCAAAGATCACATTATTCCCTATTGAAAACAGGAATTCTGAAAGATGAATTCTTTTTTGTACTAACAATCAAATCTAAGATGATGATCAATAAAAGTGGATGGCTTCGCCGGGCGTGGTGGCACACGCCTTTAATCCCAGCACTTGGGAGGCAGAGGCAGGTGGATTTCTGAGTTCGAGGCCAGCCTGGTCTACAGAGTGA
>NC_034609.1:30117310-30122525 GCF_900095145.1 Mus pahari
TTGAGACCACTTTAACTTTCTATCCTTGATGTCCTTGGCTATCCAGCAAGATCTTGACTCAAATAAAAAAAAAAAAAAAAAAAAAAAAAAAAAGTGGATGGCTTCTTTTTCCAAAATTCTACAACAGAAGTTGCTGTGAAACCCGGAAGAAACACATACAATCATATACACAATACATTGAAAATAAAATTTGAGGTGGAGTTAATTACAGCACATGACAGATGACTGTAGTCACCTGTAATAATTGATTCACTTTATTTATTTCTTCCATTACTTGACGCCTGTGTTGCTCTTCAGTGGCTTTCCTGTAATTTTCTATCTCACTACGTTCTACCATGTTCTGGTCCATATAGGTTTTGAGGCTGAATATTTTCTGTTCATGCTTCTGTATTTCATGCTCCAGCATTTCACACTTCTCCTGGTCTACTGCTCTCCTTGCTAATTTCTGCTGCAGGGCATTATTTTCATCTTTCAGATATTGCCAGCAGAATTCTTCTTGTAGTTTTGTTTTGATACTTTCAAGCTCCTCTCTTAGTTTAACTACCATATCCTTTTCACAGAGAGTTGTACTTGAAGCACTGTAATGTGAAAGCTCTCCATTTTCTTGTACATCTGAGTCTTCCTCCATCATTGTGCACAGATTCTCATACCTGGATATTTCTTTTTCTAGTTTACTACTAAATGGCCACGTTTTATTCAGCCATCTTGATTCCATCTGATCTGAATAGCCCCATCATGATTGTATTAAGATAAATCCATATGTTAAGGATGACAGTTTTATTTACTATAGTATCAAAAGTAATTTTAATAGCATAAAACTAAATTTGCATTGCGTACAGCTGTGCATTTGACCTGAAGCATGAACTGTCATGATCAACCCTTTTAATAGCTATATGGTAAGTGTAAAAGCTGAGATATGAGGGCTGGAGAGAGAGCTCAGCAGCTAAGAGCACTGGCTGCTCTTCCAGAGGACCTGGGTTCAATTCCCACATCGTGGCTCACAATTGTTTGTAATTTCAGTCTCAGGGATCAAGACCCACCCCTGACTTCCTCAGGCATGGGCACATTTGTGGTGAGCATACATATGTGCATCCAGGCAAACATACACATAAAGTGAAAAGTGAACAAAACAAAACAAAACATCCCAGACGTTTAACTGCCTTAAGACCTGGGAGGATAATTCAGTGGTAGATTATTTGCCTAGCACGCAAGAAATTCTGAGTTGGTCCCTAGCACTACATCAAAACAAATATCATTTTCATGATAGTATAGGTTGGACTCCCAGCATTTAGGAAGCAGAGGCAGGAGGATTACTGTGAATTTAAGGTCATCCTTGACTACCTAGTGAGTGTTAACCCAGTGGGTTCTACATGGTAAGAACCTGTTTCAAAAATACCAAAGCATAAGCCAGGTGTGGTGGCGCACGCCTTTAGTCCCAGCACTTGGGAGGCAGAGGCAGGCGGATTTCTGAGTTCGAGGCTAGCATGGTCTACAGAGTGAGTTCCAGGACAGCCAGGGCTGTACAGAGAAACCCTGTCTTGAAAAACAAAAACAAACAAACAAAAAATACCAAAGCGTGCGGCTACATAGATGGCTCAGTGGTTAAGAGGAATACTGCTCTTCCAGAGGACTGGAGCTTGGATCCCTGCACCCATAGCTGGTGTCTCAAAACTTCATGGGATTCCAGCTGCAGGGGTTCTGATCCCCTTTTCTAGCTTCCACGCACGTATGGCACACAGACACATTTACATACACATAAAAATATCACTAGAGAAATTCCAAACAAACAAGCAAAGAACCTTCCAAAAGTGTTTGATCCTTCAGGCATCGCAGCATGTGCCTCTAATGCCAGCATTGCATAATTAGAAGTAGGTCGATCTCTGTGAGTTCAAGGACAGTCTGGTCTACATAATGAAACCCTGTCTCAAAAAAAAAAGGTCTTATCCATGTTTATTCATACACATATACATACATATATAATCATGTGTATGATTTTGAGCAACCTCATAGGTGGCAGAATCAAAATTCATACCCAAGTTTGCTATCCTCTGACTCCCTAGTTAGTTCTCAGTAGCTGTAGTGCTCCCTGGGCTGTGCTCCAGGCTGGAGTCACAAGGCTGGAGAATGGCTCTGCAGTTCAGAATCTGTACTGCAAGTGCAGAAGGCCAGGGTCAGATTCCCAGCACCCATGTCGGGTGACTCACAACTGCCTGTAACCCCAGCTCTAGGGGGATCAAGCCGCTCTGGCTCCCATGGGCACCTGCAGACCCACTCAGACACAATTATAAGGAAAGGACTGTAGTGACAGTCACTGAAATGAGGGGTGGAGCTTGTGATGATGCCTTTCTGTTTTGTTTTCTCTGAAACAGAAGAAGCACATGATTCTTCTACCTATTTTTTTTCTTTGTAATTTAAGTTTTTAGCAAATCTTACTGGAGATCCTCTAGCAGCCAGAAATATAAATGGATCAATAGAAAATTTAGCCTTATGTTCAGATTTTTCTTCTGTAGCTGAGGTTCTATAATCCTGTTAAGTTAGTTACTACTCAGTAGTCTAGCTATAGGTTTGATAGAGAGAGGGCTGGGGAGTGTGTCCAAGTTGCTGGGATGCTTGCCTAGGAGGTGTGACGCTATGAATTTCATCTCCAACATAGCATGTATGCGTGTGATGGCCCATCCCCAGTCCCAGGACTGGAGAGGGTGACTCAGGAGGATTAGAAAGTTCATAGTAAGTAAGTAAGTGAACAAATGAATAACAAAACAAAAATAGCCTGGCATAGTTGTACAAGCCTTTAATCCCAGCACTCAAGAGGCAGAAGCAAATGGATTTCTGAGTTTGAGGCAGCCTGGTCTACACAGTGAATTCCAGGATTGGCAGGGCTAATATAATAAGACCCTGTCTCAAAAAAAAAAGAAAGAAAAGAAAAGGTGGTTCATAATGAGTTAGAGGCTAGTCTAGGCTACATGAGCCCCTACCCATCCAAACAAAAAAAGATACAGGATATTTTAACATCTCCACATAAGTAGATTGTTGTGAAAATAGAAGCCAGACTCTTTTGACCACTGTCTTTTCTCCAGTCCTTCTCAGGAATGTGTGCCAGGACCTACTGTGTGCAGGCACTTTGCCAGGTTGATATAGGCATGGCTGAGGGCCAGCCACTGTCCTCGGGGACCTCCCAGTGAAGCAGAGAGTGGCAGTAGTGTTCAGTGTGTACCTACTGAACAATGTCCAGAAATGTGGATCTAGCCTCTCTTGTATGGCAGCCCTCTGAACCTACATAAGGACGTGAAGGCCTGTAGAACTTAACATAGACACCTTCGAAAGCTGAGGTGCAGTCTCAGGCACGTGGAAATCTCCTGAAAGGGGCAAAGGAATCCCAGACTGCCTTCAGGGTCATCTGCACAACTCTATTCTCAGTGTAATCTGCTTTGAGCCATAACAGTTTCCACAGCTCCCTTCTGGTCTCTGCGTTTTAGCCCGCAACCCTCTGACTAGACCACCACAGCCCCTATTCCTTCACCCTCGGAAAGCATTTCCTGAAGCAGAGTTGAAACTGGCCTTCAGAGCCTGCTCCCTTGCTTGCTTCAGCATTAACATCCCTTTGAGTTTTATTAGTGATCTTTACTTCTGTAAACACTCCAGTAACCAGGAACATTTTTAGCCAAATAGGGTTTTATTTTGAGTACCAGGGCTGATAGGGCAGAAAACAGAAATTTGTTACACTTCAATCAAGTTGAAAGTTTAGATGTTTCAATAAATATTTAAAACAGTCAAGTATAAAATAGGTTCATAAAACCAAGAGAATATGAGCTCGAGCTTTAATTTTTTTAAAAAAAATTTTTACATGCTTGAATATTTTGCCAGCACGTAAGTATGTGAAGCCACTGCCTGTAGAGTCCAGGAGAGGTCTTTGGATCTCATGGAACTGGAGTTAAACATAGTTGTGAATCATCATGTGGGTGCTGGGATCTGAACCATACTTTGCTAGAGCAACAAGTGCTCCTAGTTGCTGAGCCATCTCTCCATGCCTGAGCTGGGTCACTTTAATATGTTCTGTTGGGTGCCAGCAAGATGGCCAAGGGAGGCAATCTTAGCTTGCTGCTATGTCTGATGCCCTGAGTTCACTTTCCCTGAATTCATGTGGTGGAAGGAGAGAACTGACTCTTACAAATAATAATCTGATTTCTAGATATTTCTTTTTTGGGGGGGGGGGGNGTTTTGTTTTATTTCGAGACAGGGTTTCTCTGTGTAGCCCTGGCTGTCCTGAAACTCACTCTGTAGACCAGGCTAGCCTCAAATTCAGAAATCCACCTGCCTCTGCCTCCCAAGTGCTGCGATTAAAGGCGTGCGCCACCACTGCCCCGCTAGATGTATGTTTTACATATGTGTGTGTGTGCATACACGCAAATGTATACATACACACATATATACACACACATGCACAAATGAATGAAATTTAATTGAATACAATTTAATTAAAAAATTAATTAGTTGTATTGCTGACTTTATATTTACAAAATATCAGGATGTAGCACAGTTTTTACAGTACACAAAAGAAGTTGGATTTTGATTATTGTTTTTCTATTTCTTTCTTCTCTTTTTGGGGGGAGTGAGGTGGGAGGGTATATCTATGTAGTCCTGGAGTTCTCTATATAGACCAGGCTGGCCTTGAACTTATGAAGCTCTTCCTGCCTCTGCCTCCTGAGAACTGGGGTTAAAAGCATGAGTCACCATGCCAAACTTTTTATTATTATCTTTCAGTGAGTCCAAACCTTGTCATCAAGAAAGTTTGACAGATGTAGATTTGAACTCAGTACAAGAAAACATAATGATATTGGAAAAGAGGCAGTCGTGTCTGAATCAGACAGAAGCACTGGAGTCTTTGACTTGCCACAGAAGTGTCATTTATGGAGATTAGCCAAAAGGCACATTGACTCTAAATCTTTCTACTTTAAATATTGCTATTCTTATATTCTTATTTTTCTGTATAGCCCTTCCCTCTACCTAGTGGCTGTTTTCCTTCTCCTTCCTGGGAATGTAAGCTTCTTTGAAGCCATCTATGCCCTGTATTCTCAGCACCTTGCCTTTGTATAAAAATTAAATAGGTGTGACATGGTGGCGCACACTTTTAATCCCAGCTCTCGGGAGACAGAGGCAGGTGGATCTCTAAGACCAGCCTGGTCTACAGAGTGTGTTCCAGGACAGCCAAAGCTAC
>NC_034609.1:30122696-30147743 GCF_900095145.1 Mus pahari
TAGCCCTGGCTGTCCTGGAACTCACTTTGTAGACCAGGCTGGCCTCGAACTCAGAAATCCGCCTGCCTCTGCCTTCCGAGTGCTGGCATTAAAGGTATGCGCCACCACCGCCCAGCTGAAAAAAAATGTTTTATTAAAGAATATATTTATATAAATAGCTGTACTTTTCTTTTTCTAAATATAAAATCACTTTTTTTTTTTTTAAATTGGAAAAGACTTGAGATTGAAGCCATGTTAAAATTTGAGTTCAGGATGTAGCTCAGGGGTGGAGGGCTTAGCAAGCTTGAGCTCTGGGCTCAGTGTCTATCACTGCAAGAACAAAACAAAACAAAAATAGTCAAATTCGAAGTGTGGTGGCCTTATCAAAAGGTGCTGGTGCAGAAGGAAGGCTCCACAGTACTCTGAGAACAGCGCCCCAGAGCAAGACAATAGGCCCTTCCGCTACCTGGAGATCTCCTCTTTCCCTCCTGCAGTTGGTGATGCTGTAATTAGGCCTGCATATTGCCTCTGAACACAGCCCTACAAGGCCCTTCATTTGCAGCTTATGGAAATTAGATCATGCACAGGAAACAGGCTCTTTAGTTATCAGGTTCCTCAGAGGAGGAGTCAAGAGGCGTGAGGGGCGTGGAAAGTTAGGGTTTGTTTAAAGGGACAGGGTCTGCTGGGAAGAGAGAGCTTTTCCCACTCTACACGGAGCTCTCTACAGACTTTCTTAGAAACGGCACTGATTTGTACCCCAGTGCTCTCTTCAAGGGTCCATCTTCATCCTTAAATAGACCAGCTAAAACTAACGGGGAGAGTTAGATATGCATCTACATTGTGTGTTCATATGTATGTGCACGTGTATGTATGTATGTATGTATGTATGTATGTATGTATGTATGTATACATGCATGCATGCATGCATGTACCCCTGTGTGATATGTAGCCCTGACTGGCCTGGAACAATATTGACAAGGCTGGACTTGAACTTGTGTGAGGCAGTCCTCCCACCTCTGTCTCCTGAGTACTAGAGTTACAGGCATTTGGCACCATGTGCAGGTTCAGATTGTTACAAGTTTTTAAAATACCAGAGTGATTATTACATTTACTTATTTTTGTTTGTTGTATGTATGTGTACATGCTCATGGGTGTATGTGCACATTCAGAGGCCAGAGATCAGTGTTCGCTGGCTTCCCGAGTCGCTCTCCACTTTCTGTTTTGAGATAGGGTCTTTCACTAAGCTGAGCTCATTGAATTGGACAGATGGGGTCAGCGAGCCTTGGGGGTTACTCCTGTCTCTGCTTCCTAGTACTCGGGGAACCCTCATGCCTGTGCCCGCTTTTTATGTGGGTGCTGGGGACCAAATTCAGGTGCTCCTGTTCTCAAGTGCTTTACTGACTGAGCTCTCTCTAATATCCACACCTCCCCCCAGTCCTTTCCTGTCTTTCTCTTACAGACAAGGTATTGCTATGTAACCCAGGTTAACCTTGAACTTGCTGCTTAGTCCAGGCTGGCCTAAAACTTTCAGTGATCTTGCTCATTCTGCCTCGGTGATGCTGAGATTATAGACATGAGCTATAGCGCCTTTGTTTTTTAAGTTTTTAATTTATTATTGTATGCATATGAGTACACTGTTGCTGTCTTCAGACACACCAGAAGAGGGCATCAGATCCCATTACAGATGGTTGTGAGCCATCATGTGGTTGCTGGGAATTGAACTCAGGACTTCTGGAATCGCAGTCAATGCTCTTAACCATCTCTCCAGCCCCCCATAGCACCTTTTTTTTTTTTAAAAGACAGGGCTTCTCACTATAGCCCCAGCTGGATCAAACTCACAGCAATCCTTTGCTTTGGTCTCTTAATGCTGGGATTTCGAGTTTGAGCTACTATGAACATATCTTTTGAACAATTCCTAATTTAAAAAGTATAGAGCAGCCATGCAACATCATGGTTTGGAGCCATGATGAACCACAATGAGCTGTTTTGTTTCTAACCTAGGTTTTAGTTTGATTTTTCCTTTTCTTTGAGCCCCAAGGACAGTCCAGCACGGACCCCACCACTGAGCTCAGTTCTTTGTCCTCCAGACTGGATTTTAGTTTTCCTAATTGATAATAATTAACTGTTACACCAGCCTTCTGCAGTGGGATAGTTACTGTGAAGATTATAGTAGCCACATCAGGAGGCTCAGAGGCAGCCGGACGCTAGGAAAGCAAGGGTCAGGAAGTGGGTGAGTTGCCTTGTCTTTGGGCTGTTTTTCAGTCTGTGTGGGAGAAGGTGCTGGAACCCACCCTTCCCTGCTTTCAACCAGCATGGCTCCCTTGGCAGGCTGAGCACAGACTAGAGCTATGTGTCTCAGAAGAAAGTGCTGTTTAAGATAAACTGCAGGTTCTGTGTAAGGCTGGCAATGAGCTCTGGTTACCCTGGCCTGGTCTAAGTATGTCTCACCTTGTCCTTGTCCCTAGGTGTATGTGGTGGCAAATGCGCCTCTCCCAGTGTTGCTGGATTCGCTGCTCCCGCTCCTCCGGGTGTTCTTTTCTCTCTACTGTTTTACACAGCAGAGTGTGTCTCACATAAGGTAAGCAAGCGACTGGATATGCTTAGAATTAGAACCCTGTTTGTCTGTAAACAGTGAAGTTTAAATTAGGGCGCGACTTTCTTTCAAAGTCAGGAAGATATTTGGGGATTCTCTTATTCGGCTTATACAGAAAAAAAGAATGAGGATTTTGTAGGTTGAGGGAAATTGGGTGTAGTTTTGGGTATGATTTTCCATAGCCTGTTCTGTACAGCAGAAGGGAAAGGTATGTCCATGGATCAACATGCCATCGTTTGATCAGTAAGAAATCCTGTGTTATATTGTTTCTGGGAAGTGGGAAACCAGTGGTAGATCATAATGCCCTAGTGGAGTGTTGGAGAATAAGTTTGAAAAGTAAGTGTGGATTTGATGTGACTGCATAGTATAACCTGGAATTTGGCCTTAATGTGAAGAGTTTTCAGTATAGAAGAAAGGGGCTTCTTAGTCATTCAGAAACCCCTTTCTGTGTTACTTTAAAACTGATTCAGTTAGGGGCTGGAGAGATGGCTCCACGGTTAGGAGCCCTGACTGCACTTCCATTCCCAGCACCCACATGGAGGCTAACAACTGTAACTGTAGTCCCAGGACATCTGATACACAGACATACATGCAGGCAGAGCATGTAACATTAAATAAATACATTTTTAAAAAGATTTAATTTAATAAATACATTTTTGGATTAGCTCTATTTTCAGTCATTTGTGGCATTTCTTCCACATGGTAAGAATTTATAGTTACATCCTTTCCTGGTTCACTATGAAGACAGTGTGTAAACTGGAGTCCCTAGCAAGATCTCCGACAAATTGTAAGCTCAGTAACTTATAGCAGTCATTAGCATGGCTGCTAATGATGAAGAAAGACACTCAGCCCTGGACTAAATGTCCAGCCTAAAAATAAAAATAAAATCTTTTTAAAAAGTAAAAAAAAAAAAATTAAGTTCTCATAGCACCGTTCCATCCTCATCAGAGACTGACAGGGGGTGCATGTGCCTACCCCAGCCCCTCCTAGTGAGTGGGGGTGCTTCTAGAGCCAAGGGTTAAGCTGTCCCTGGGTGACCTCCAGGGCATTTGCACTCTGAAATTTGCAAGATGCATGCTTCCCTGTCATGTGTCAGCAGCCAGGGCAGCATTGGGATCAAGTGGAACCTGATGGTCATCGTGTCCCCCCACACCCCCAGCATAGCTTGCCTTGCTAGCTTCATGGAGTAAGATGATAAGCTCATTCATTCATAACTGCTCCATCTACCAGGTCGCTTTGCCAAGAGATCTTGTTATGGATCCTGGTGAAGCTGGAGAGGAAGAAGGCAGTCGCCAGCTTGAAAGGATTTTCGGGGTTGGACAAAGCCGTGCCCACTCTCCACCCTCAGTGTCAGTTTAGAGCCGCTACGCACGGTGGCATCATGATTACCGCCAAAGAGGCTATTAGGTGAGCTTACCCACCCCCGATTTTCACGCCTGACAAGTTTTTATACAACACTGTTCTGTGGGTCAGCCGCTAAGAGGCGCTGATGGAAAGGAAACCAGAAACAGGCAGCCAAGGCGCTTGCTATTTATAATCTTTAAAGAAACCAGAGCCTTAAATGATCCTCTGGGTATTATTCCAAGATGCCAGCTAATAGTAGGTGTGGTTTGCTGGAGCCTCCCGGCTCTACACCACAGCAAGCCCTGTTACTGCTCAGTGCTCGCCAGTGACTCAGAGCAAAGGGCAGCACATGTTCATCCGTAGCTCCAGAGCAACCCAGTCTGCTTCTGACTCACAGAGCAGCATGGATCTGTGGGCCTCATTATTATTATTGTGTTTGTCCTGTCTGTGTCTGTACATTGCTTGCATGCCTGATGGAGCAGAGGGTGTCCAGTCCCTGGGAACTGTGTGGACACTGGGAATCAAACCCAGGTCCTCTGCTCCCACCCCACCCTTATTCTTAAGGGGAATTGTCCCATCACTGTCCTTGGTAATTTTGTAATGAGGTTTGTTTCTCATAAGAATGGATTAGAAAGTACTAAATAGTCTTTAGTAGAGTGGAAAATTTATTTCCCCAATGTCTCACAAGTATTTTATTGTATTTTGTTTTGTTCCATTTTGTTTTATTTTTGTTGTGCTGAGACTGACCTTAGGGCCGTATCCATACTGGGCAATGCGCTGTGCTCCCAGCGCCGTGTACATTTATTTTACACTGTTTCTGCTTTCTGAGATGTGTGGAGGGCGTTGTTATCTCAGAACCCAGACTTCCCTTGGCTGTCGACATGGAGTATGTCCTGGTCCAGCTGCTGGCTTCCATCACATGCAAAGAGTAGCTGTTTGTTGAAGTCCTTACATTTAACTTTATAGTCAGGATTCATTTGGTGAAAATGTAAAACATAAACGAACATGATCAACTTGACAAAAGTAGAAAAAATATGTATTAAAGTAGAATTATCAGAATGAATGGAAGCTTCCTAAGAACTGTTGAATTTTAGCAGCTTTATTACTGTGCCCCATTGAGTATAAAAATTTAGAATTATTTGGCATGCTTAATTACTGCACATGTATATGAAAACCCGCAGTTCTCACTGAAATTATTATTTTGCTTCCTGATGAGAATATAGTTAGCAACTAGTGATTAACTGAATCTCCATCCACTGCCAGAAGCAACCACTCCTTAAAATCTGGGGTGTCTGTTCAGGTTAGGGGTATAGTCCTTTTGATGTTATACACACACACACACACACACACACACACACACACACAAAACACCTGGGTTAAAAAAAAAATAGGGCCCATAGACACTTAAAGCAGTCAAGAGTTTCCAAAAAATTAAAAATTTTATGTGTGTGTGTGTGCGCGCGCGTGTGTGTGCATGTGTGTGTGCGTGTGTGCATGTATGTGTGTGCATGTATGTGTGTGTGCATGTGTGCGTATGTGTATATATGTATGTGTGTGTGCATGTGCGCGCACGTGTATGTGTGTGTGTGTGTGTGTGTGTGTGTGTGTGTGTGTGATCATTTGTTCCCAAAGCAGCCAATCTGTTTCACCACTTTCCTTTCACTCTGCCATTAGCCCAGCAGAAGTTTCCAGTAAGAAATTGTTTTAAAGAACATTTAAGCCAGGCACAGTAGCATACACCTTTCATCCCAGCATTTAGGAGGCAGAGGCAAGCAGATCTCTGTGAGTTTGGAGCTAGTCTGGTTTTCCTAGCGAGTTCCATGCCAGCCTGGGCTATATAATGAGACTGTCTCAGAAAAAAAAAACAGACAAAAACAAAACCCAGCTCTATTTGAGCACTTAGATAGGAGTTTTAGAGGCAGATCTTTTTAAACTTTTTTATTGTTGCTGCTTGTTCACTATGTAGCTCAGGTTGGTCTAGAATTTACTAAGTAGTCCAGGCTGGCCTCAAACTTGAAGCAATCATCCTACTCATCCTACATTAGCCTAAGTATGTGCCATAGGGATGAACCACTACACCCAGCATCAATGATCATTTCTTTTAGACACACCTGACCTTTTTTATTTTATTTTTTAATTTTTCAATGAATCATGTCTAAAGCCACTTCCTTCACAAATCTTTTCCTATTTGAGAAGTAAATGATCATACAGACTAAAGCAGTTTACCTTCTAATAATAAATACCTTGCATTCTTCAGCCTGGAGATAAAGGAAAATATTTTCAAGATCTGTCTGAAGAATACCTATATGGAAATATTGTTACTTCAGAATGTCACTCTGAGGTTTCAGCTTCCGAGGTGGCGCAGCAGGTGAAGGTGCTTGTGCGCAGGCCTGAATCTGAGTTGGATTCCTGGATCCCACAAGGTGTCAGGAGAGAACTGATTCCTGAGAATTGTCCCCTGACATCCACATACACCCTTGTGCCAACACACGTGTGCCCCTGTAGCCACACATAGAGCATAAAATAAACCTTTTAAAAAAGATTTCTAGGAAACATGCTGCTTTGTCGACACTGACATGGGTGATCTTGCCCTGTGTTGCAGCGATGATGAAGATGAAGCCCTGTACCAGAAGGTGTCTTCAGAGCAGAGCCAGGTGGAGCATCTTGGGGACTTGCTGCTGCACTGCCAGCAGTGTGGGTTGGCAGGAGATTTCTTCATCTTTTGTCTGAAGGTAAGAACTCACACAGTTACCCCAATCCATTCTGGGAGTAGCTAGAGGAGAGCCTTTGTCTTTAGAAGCGGTCATAATTTCAGGTCCTAAAATGTAGCTTCCAGTTTAGGCCAAACGAACAGAAGACAGAGAATAATTAACTCAGCTGCTCCTAGGCTCTGGAACAGACAAGGGAAGGACCATCAGTGGGACTGGTGTGCTCTGCCTCCTCTGCTAGCTCATCTGCATTGAAATGTTAGACATGAACAAAGCTGCCTTGTTAGTCTATGAAAGGGTTAATCTTTGCTCCGTGTTGACAGTAAGATCTCTTTTGAAGTTAATAGCAGGTTCTGCAGCCGCAGAGTAATCCCTTATCCTTTCTCGGACTGTTGTGCAGTCAGGTATTTGGAAGGGAAACTCAGCCATTCTGCCTCCCTCCTTTCGCTCTGTAACCACTTAAAACCTTTTCCCATCCCTTGCCGAGTGCCGGTTGTTGTGCTTCCCCTGGCCCCAGTCTCCAGTAGTAACTTGTACTCTGTAACGTTAGCTCTGCCTGGTATCTGCTGGTGTCCGCTCTCTCAAGTGTGTCCTGAGAGAGTGTCTGGAGTTTAAGGATGAGTGGTGGCTGGCAATGGGAAGCTGATGTTTCTAGAGCTTGAAGTAGGGATGTTTCTTTTGGTGCAGTCTCATCTCTATGTTCAGGCCCTTCTCTGCATCAGCCACACCCTGCTGCCTAAGGAGGCATGAGCCCAGCTGTATGCGTTGTTTCCAGCTGCTCTCTGGGTAGGAGCACTGGCTGCTTTTGCAGAAGACTTGAGTTCAGTTCTCAGCACCTTCATGGTGGCTCACAACCTTCTGTAACTCCAGTTCCAGAGGATCCTTCTGACCTCTACATGCAACACACACACACACGCACACGCACACGCACACGCACGCACACACAGTCTCCATACACACATGTAGGCAAAATATTCATGATCATAAAATAAAAATAAATGAATCGTCGGGCAGTGGTGGAACACGCCTTTAATCCCAGCACTTGGGAGGCAGAGGTAGCCCGGGCAACACAGAGAAACCCTGGCTCGGAAAAACCAAAATAAATAAATAAATATTTTTTTTCTTTTAAGGGCCCAAATCAGCCAGGTGTGGTGATACATGCCTGTAATAGCAGAGGTCTGGAAGCTGAGGCAGGAAAACGATTTTGAATTTCAGGCCAGCACAGGTTATTTAAGGAGACTGTTTCCAAAACAAACAAAACAAAATGCTACCACCACGCAATCAAAGGGCTTTATTCTAAATCCCAGTTTGTTTGTTATTTGAAGGGTCTCAAGTAGCCTGCCTGGCCTCAAACTGTTTAGCCAGTGATGACCTTGAACTTCTGCTCTTCCTGTCTACTTCCCGAGTGCTAGGATTACAGACATGGGTGGTACAATTCTTGCGTAGGAATACACGTATACTAGGCAAGTCCTCTACCAGCTAAGCTGTATCCAGTCAACCCAAGCCCCTTAAACTATGGGTCCTGATTCCAGAGGAGGTCACATAGTAAATGTGAGGGGTCACAAAACATTTGTCAACACGAAAAGATTTCTGAACACAAAATAGCCAAAACATAATTCAACACCAAATGGGGAATGAGCCCAAGGTGTTTCTGAGAGCTCTTGCACCACGCAGCCTCACCGAGGCCTTGGTTCTGAACACATAGCATATGTACTTTGCACCGCACAGGCCATCATGACATTCAGCGCGACGAACAAGCCTGAGATATTTCCACTCAGATTCGAGGTCATTGTAGGCTGTAAATCACAGTACCTCTGCTTTCATAGAAACAGTGGTTTGACAGTGGGGAACAAAGACCATCATTCTTTAGCAGGTAAATAATAAGCTAGTATGTCTTTTAATTTAATTTTATTTTATTTATTTATTTATTGTTTGTTTTTCGAGACAGGGTTTCTCTGTGTAGCCCTGGCTGTCCTGGCACTCACTCTGTAGACCAGGCTGACCTTGAACTTAGAAATCTGCCTGCCTCTGCCTCCCAAGTGCTGGGATTAAAGGCGTGCACCACCACGCCCGGCTTGTCTTTTAAATTTATTGCATTAGGATTTTTGATTTTAAAAGTCGTTGGTTGAGGGGCTGGAGAGAGGCTCAGGTTGGGAGCACTTGCCGCTCTTCCAGAGGCTGTCAGTTATGATCTCAGCATCCATGTGAGGCCACTCCACCTACTTGAGTACCACAGGATCTGGCATCCCTCTGCACACCATGGGTTTCTGTACTCACATGAACATACCCCTGTCCTCACCAACACATGTATAATGATAAATATTTAAAAATTTCTGGTTGGGCTGCTGAACTTGATCTTTCATTAAAAAAAAAAAATCATTAAATGATTTTTGGCCTTGGATTAGGTCAGAATTTTGAATAAGTTCTGAAATGGCTCTTGACTGATTTCCTGATTTCTCCCCTTTTTATATTTTATATATATATATAAAACTATATATATAAAACTATATATATAAAAACTATATATATATATATGTATATATATATATAATATATATGGAAAGCTGAATTTTTAGCATTGATAATAAAAAAATGTGGATGTGCTCTAAGAAACACTGAAGATGCTGTGTATTCTGCAGTATTAAATCATCATGATTGAATCCTTAATGTAAAATTAATCAAGTACCACATCTCATTAGTATGCAAATTTATTCATCCTTAATAGACAGTAAAAGCCAAAGTATGCCAAAGAATTGTTTTAAAGTAAATTTCCTTATAATTCATTGCTACTATAGGCTTGACCAGTACACCTGTTTTATGCTCATCCATACATGGAGTTGTATTAAAATTCCTCAGGGAAAAGAGATTGTGAGTTGAAATGTTAAGGAAGCCCTGCTTGAAACCAGGGAAACTTTTATCTTTGCAAAATTGACATTTGATCTAGATAAGTGTGTTCTTCGGTGTGGTTGTCTTGTTCTTTGAAGGATATTTAGAACCATCTGTGACCTCTACCCACTAAATGCCTTTGTTACCCCCCAATTATGACAACCAAAAATGTCCTGCAGGCATTTCAAAATGTCCCCTGGGGAGGAAAATTACCCAAGCATGGTTGAACACCATCACTCTCAGCTGTCAGCTACTTTAGCAAAGCACTAATTGTGAGGGAACTTAAGGTTTTCCCTTTCCATGGGAATTCACAATGGAGAAGCTTACCATACCCACAATAATGAATTCTCCATTAATAGAGGTTTATTTCTGACTTGTCTTAAAGGAAAGTCTTCTAATGGTCTCTAAAAGGACTTTGGCTAAGTTACATCTCTGAGGGCTCAGTTCAAGGAAGGCTTGTGACAGAATTGTGAAAGTGTAATAAAAAGTCAAACAAGCCCTCTTTTGGGGGGAGGAATGTTTTTCGAGACAGGGTTTTTCTGTGTAGCCCTGGCTGTCCTGGAACTCACTCTGTAGTGAGGAAGTGATCTATGTCGACTCCATACTCCTGGCCTCAAACTCAGAAATCTGCCTGCCTCTGCTCCCGAGTGCTGGGATTAGGGGCGTGCGCCCCCACTGCCTGGCAATTCCTTTTTTTTCTTCTTTTTCTTTTCTTTTCTTTTTTTTTTTTTTAACCTTATTATTTGTATGTGTGTTTGTGTATGTAGGATGGGGGGACTTCCTGTGCCACTGTGCATGTGTGGAGTTCAGAGGCCGATCTCTATGAGTTGGTTTTGTCCCTCAAGCCATTGTTTGCACATGTATGCGCTCTCTCTCTCTCTCTCTCTCTCTCTCTCTCTCTCTCTCTCTCTTGCGCTCGCTCACTCTCTCGCTCTCTGTGTGTGTGTATGTGTAAGTTCTTGTATATAACTATGTATATATTTCATCACTATGTATGTGTTTCTCTACATCATGTTTTTCTTTCCTTTTCTTTCATCTTCTATACCCCTAGTTCTTTTTGATTTTTGATTTTGAGGCAGGTCTCACTGGGCCCACTAGGATGGTCCTGGGCTCTCTCCGTAGCCTCAGTGGCCTCAAGCCTGCAACCCTCTTCCCCAGGCTCCTGAGAGCTAAGACTTCAGGAGTATGGAGTGGACACAGGTCACTTCCTCGTGCATAAACTTCCTACATTTTTCGTGTCCTTGGTGCCGCTGCCTCCCTTCACCCCTCCTCTCTCCCTGCTTTAGGAGTTGTCTCACCTGCTGGAGGACAGAGAAGCAGAGGTCATTCCCAAGCCCTCCTGCTGTGCGAGCCTCCGGGAGTTAGAGCACCACCAGACTCTGCTCATAGAAGACCAGGAGCGGAAGCTGCAGGTTCTGCAGCTGCTGGCCGTTCTGTGTGAGAGGATGTCTGAGCAGATATTCACACACATCACTCAGGTGAGTGGCTGACACACTCTGGATCCAGCCTGCTGATATTTTGGTTTCTTTACTTTTTTTTTTTTTTTTTAAATAAATGTAACTTAACCGGGCATGGCGGTACATACCTTTAATCCCAGTACTTGGGGGCAGAAGTAGGCAGATCTCTGTAAGCGGGAGGCCTGCCTTGTCTACAGAGTAAATTCCAGGCCAGCCAGGGCTATGTACTGAGACCCCGTCTCAAAAACAGTAGTTTAGAGTGCAATTTGATACCCCCTTTCCAGGTTTTTTGGAATTCTGGTTAAACATGAAGGTGCTTATTTAAGTTTACTAACTGAATTCATATCAGTAGTCTTACATACTACTCCGTGTGCTTAATATGCTCCCGATGTGAACCTCATCTAAGAAAAGTCCAAGAACTGCTTTACATATTTTTTATGATGTAGTGATATTCAACTTCGAGTACAAATAAACTCACCTAGTACTGAAAAAATATACCACTACCTATCTGGCCACCTTTTAGAGGCTTTGATTTAGTTTGCTGAAATAAGAGCCTGAAGGTCTTTTTTTTTTTTTCAAGTTGCACATGGGTCAGAGGTCGTGAATGGAGTGCAGGAGTGATGGCTCACTTGCTGTGCAAACACAAGAAGGAACGTTTGGATCCTCAGTGCCCACCTAGACAGCTGTGTGTGACTGCACATGTGCCTGTAACCTCAGCTCTGTGTAGGTCACGCACAAAAGATCTGCTGCAGCTTGCTGACCCACCAGCATAGGGTCAGGCTCAGTGAGAGACTCTGGGTCAAATAAATAGGGTAGACAGGAATAGAGCACCTGACATCCTCCTCTGGCTCCTTCATACACATAGGCACATATACATACGTATGTGTGCATATGCCACATATATATATATATATATGTGTGTGTGTGTGTGTGTGTGTGCGCGCGCACACACACACACACACACACACACACACACAAGTTGAGAGCAGTTGGAATTCAAATTTGAAAAACAAGTCTTGTCCTTAGCATGGTTGTGCACACTTTTTGTCCCTGCACTCAGGAAACAGAGGCAGGAGGATCTGTAAGGTCAAGATCAACCTGGTCTACAGAGCAAATCCTAGGACAGCCAGGGCTACACAGAGAAACTCTGGAAAAACCAAGCAACCAGCCACCCAGCCAGCCAGCCAGTCAAACAAACAAAGAAACAAACAAGAAACTGTGAAGTGGGAACTTCTGGTTTCTTTAGAAAGTCAGTTATGTGCAATGATGTTTTGGTGGGCACACATGTGAAAGGATGTTTTGCTATAGGAGACACAGGATGTTTAGAAAGAATATAAATATGACCCCACAGACAGTGGGAGCTCAAGCATGGGTTTGCTTTGCTTCAGCTCCCTAGTCTCGGCTGACAACAGGCATGTATTGGTTTGCCCTACATTGAGTTGCTGAGCTTCACGTGTAGTGACTTCATAGAGGAAAACTCACCAAAAAGCTTCTCCTGAGGTTCCTGTGGCGTCTTGCCACTTCACTGGACTTGGGCTGATTGGCAAGCCTCAGGGTTTCTTCTGGATTGAACTGCCTTCACTGATTCATGTGCTCTGTCTGCCATGTGCCCTGGACTGCAGCTGCTGGTTTGTGTGTGGTGTTTGCTAGTGGACTGGACTGAGAACAAGGAAGGTTGGGATCACCTCAAAGAACTATTTCTAAACAGATCCACTTCCCCCACATCCTGATAATCTTTCTTTTCTACTACCTCTGGTGGGTGGTGGGCTAAAGGGGAGGTTGAACTCTTATTAAAGAAGGCTGTAAAAGACAATGCCTACAAAACTGTGATAATAAGACCACTTTAAATTTCATGATTCCTCCAATTCACAGCTTATCTCCATAGCATCCTGTGCAGTTTTAAGATATTCTAAAAACAATGCTTTCAGAGTAGAGTTGCTGAGCGGGTCAGTTCCTGCAGCGTATTGACTGAGACTTAATTTTTACTACCTTCTTAAAAAGTAGGAGATAAAAGTGAAAAATACATAGGCAAAGCAGAGACCATATTTTACCACTTAACTAGAATTAGTTGTGCCTGGCTGGTGAAGAGTCATTTGTAAGATGGTATGATTGTCACACTTAAATCTGATCCTCCATGTCTTTGTGTGGTTGTCATTGTCATCTGCAGTCCGTGTTGCTAAGCAGCGTGTCACTGAGAGCTCCCGCTGAGAACGCTAGCTGCTGCCTGTCAGCTCTGACTTAGCTTGCCTGTTTAATGGGAACTATGTTCCTGGTTTCTGCCCAAGCCCCTCACTCCTTCAGTTCACCGACCTCATGTTGCTCAGCAGGGTGATTTGTTTTGTATGGTTCCTGACAACTTCCTCATCCAGGCTTGTGTCTGTGTCAGGGGGCCGGGTAGAAGGGGAAGTGGTTTAAAAACCGATAGAGCCTGTGCCTCTGCACTTACCTCCCTCTCTCCTAATTATGAAACCGTGGGGTTAGCCAGGTACAAAAGATGCGCTGACCTATTGTATCGCCCTTCACACAGGTTATTCAAAATGCACCAGAACAAAAGAACCACCAGGAAGTACCAATGTGTGCTTTGTGATCTCACTCCTAGTGATGACATTGGCATATTATTTTGAAACACATGAGCACCGTTCACATGCACACACACAAAGAAAATAAAGTGTATGTCATTTGGTTAATATTATCAGGAATAAAGATTTTTAATATAAGGGAAATGTATAAAAACAAAAGAACTAGCATAAAATCCGTATACTCTTGAATTGTAGTTGGAGATATTAGGGTGAGTGAATGATTAATGTGTTTCTCTGAAAACAATGGATATTTCCTAGTGTGGTCCCCTGTCATTGCCAGGAACAATGACAGTCAGCAGCAGTTAAGTGCCCTCGTTCCAGAGTGGAGACTATAAAACCGTTCCTACTCAGAATACTCAGTACTCTCGGGATGAAGGTTGATTTGAGGTCTAGGGTGGAGATTGTACGTTATAAGCTTCAGGGCAGCTTGATGTGCCCAGGCACAAGGAAGCCATCTGAATTTAATGGGGTCATGGCAGTGGCAGTCAGGAGCCACCTTGAAGGGCCTCTTGTTGCAGCACACTGCACTACTACTGCATTCAGAGGAGCAATGGCTAGAGCAGACACAGCAAAGACAGAAAGTGAGGTTTTAAACCTCTCAGGATTCCTTAGAGATTATCTGGGCCTCTGGTCGCTATTTTGTAAGTTGACAATCAAGGAAAAGCACATATCTAGTCTTTCTTGTAGTGATCGGATCCTGTCTTAATCAGATATGCAACAGAGAATTTTCCATAGGAGAATCACAGTCTAGCGACTAGTTGGTAGAGTGCTTGCCTTCTGGTACAGTCACAGGCAAACCATTCAGAAGGACCTAGACAATCATTACCTGCAGATGGTTAGAAGGGCTGTCAATGGAATACTCTTACGTTCCCAGTGAAATTGACTGCCCCCCCCCTATAAAAAATTTCAAGTTTGAAGTAATTTTTAGTAATTATTCTATTTATTTTTGGTTTTAGGTTTTGAGAGTGTTTCACTGAGTATCCCCTGNCTGGCCTGGAATTTGCTATATAGACCAGGCTGGCCTAGAACTCATAGAGATCCTCCTGCCACTGCCTCCCCGGTGCTGGGATTACATTTGTGTGCCACCATACCTGGCTTCTTCTTTTGTGTGTGTGTAGCATGTATTAATTGAACATATTAACGAGGACTATTTGTTGAGAGAACTTCCTAGTGAATACCTTGTATCTACTTCCTACATAGATATTGGAGTATAATTTTATTGTACCTCATCATATCTTCTTTCATGATTTCATTCCTCTGCGTCTTATTTTTCAGTACATCACAGGGTTAGTGCAGACAGCAGTGCATGCTGTGCCAAATATTTTGGACAGATTGGTCTTCTGTCACTATCAATGGCCAAACAGGTTGCTGTGTGTTCCCACATGTGTGTAGTAGGAAGTATAGGGCACATGGGAAGGATTCTGACCTTAGCACAGAACCTTGACCCTGAATCCAATTAAGGAAATGCAGACACTAGAGTGCTGTGTTAGTTAGCAGAGGCTAGAGGAAGCAATCGGCCAGGTCCAAACTGTGAGAATCTGCAGTGCATGTGGCTCTGCTTCTTCATCAAATAAATGACATTAAAAAAAAAGGGGGGGAGCGCAGCTGGGCATGGTAGTACACTCCTTTAATCCCAGCAGTGAAGAGGTGGAGGTAGGCAGATCTCTGTGAGTTCAAGGCCATCCTGGTTTACATAGTGAGTTCCAGGACAGCCAGGGCTACACAGTTACACTCTGTCTCAAAAAAGCCTAAATGGATGGATGGATGCATGGATGCATGGATGCATGGATGCATGGATACATGGATGGATGAGTGAGTAGGTGAATGGATAACTAAGGGAACCAGTACTAGATTCAGATAAATAACTGGGGGACTGGAGAGATGGCTCTGTCAGCTAAGTGCTTACCATGCAAGCATGAGGACCTGAGTTTGGATCCCCATGTAAGAAGCTGTGCTTGGCAGAGTTCATCTGTAACCCCAACACTTGTGGGGTCGGGGGAGGGTGGTGGAGACAAGCAGATAGCTGGCTCTTACTACCCAGGCCGTCTTCCAATTGGTGAGTGTTATGTTCAGTGAGATACCCTATCTTCTAAAGTCAAAAGCAATGGAAGAAAATGCCTAAAGTTAATCTGTGTGTACACAAACACATACACACATACATTTAAAAAATTATAGGCAAATTGTGGCTAGGCATGGTAGCATGCACCTTTTTTTTTTTTTTGAGAGGGTTTCTCTGTATAGCCCTGGCTGTCCTGGAACTCACTTTGTAGACCAGGCTGGCCTCGAACTCAGAAATCAGCCTGCCTCTGCCTCCCAAGTGCTGGGATTAAAGGCGTGCGCCACCACCACCCGGCCGGCATGCACCTTTAATGCGAACACTTAGGAGGTATGGCAGACTATGCCTGAGTCTCAGGCCTTTCTGGTCTGCGTAGAAAGTTTAGACCCTGTCTTAAAGAGAAAGGAATTATATGAGATATTCCTTATAACAGTTGTGGACCAGGCATTAAGCTCAGATTAAAAAATATTTTTAAAAGAAAGCAAAGAATGAAAAAAAAAAAAGAAGCAAAGAATGTCATATGGCAGTAATTTCATTATGAAGTGTGTCAGATGGTGATCATTTCTGGAGGAAGATGGAATAAGGAAAAGGGATGGTAAGTAGGTGGCTGTGGAGAGTCGCATTGAAGAGATGACCTGTAGCCAGGGAGGGTGCGAAGAGTGTTCCAGAGAGAGGAACTGTTCCCAAGTGTATCAGGATCAGCAAGGAACCCAGTGCCAGTGCAGGGGTGTGAGCAAGGTTCTTAGTCTCTGCCATTTCAGAAACTACATCCTTTGTACACTGCTGAGTTGGATCACTGTAGTCAGCAGAATAGAAATGGTTCTTCCTGGTGTTTTTCTTATTTCGCCTGTATGTGTGTGTGTGTGCGCGCGTGTGTGTAATAGACTCATTACAAAAACAGAACACAGAGGTGCCCATTATAAAGACAAGGTATTGACCTATTCTGGAAATCATAGGTCAACATCAGCAGGGCTGACCTATCATCAGTGTGTGCTTGTAGAGGTGAGAGTTGGGACAGGAGACAGTAACCGTTGGAAGCTACGGAGCCATAGCTGATCAGCAACCTGAGAAACTGGGAGACCAAGCATCTGCACGGAGAGGAGAAGCATCGAATGAACCTCAACAGAGCTGCTGAAATATATTTTTTTAAAAAGGGAGCCAGGCATCGAGGTGGGGTATGCCCATAAACCTAGCACAGAGGTGAGGCAGGAGGATTGCCACAACTACATAGTGACATTGTCTCAGGGAGGGAGGGAGGGAGGGAGGGAGGGAGGTGTCTCCCTGAAGCAAGCGTGGCATTGCTTCAGAAACAGTTCGAGTAAAGGGGGGAAAACAGTGTGAGTTCCTTCTGTAGCAGCCTGGGCATAGCAGTTGCACTAAATAGGAATGGGATTGAGTGCAGGTCATAACACGGTGTTAAGGCTATCTGAGACTTAGGGAAAACCTTGATGTTCTTTCCCCCACCTTCATATAACCCTCCTCTTCCCCAGCGAAACAATAGAGGCCTTAAAATTTTTAAAAATGTCTTATGTTGTACGCATGTGTATAGGGTAGGAGTCACATGGAGGTCACAGGATGGCTTTGTGAGTTGGTTCTCCCGTCTTTACTTGGGCTCCAGTGAGTAGACTCAGTTGACTGGCTTGCATGGCAAGAACTTTCCCCTGCTGAACCATCTCACCAGCTTAGAGGTTTCTTCTTACCCAGTGCTGAACTTAGGGGCTTTGGCTGTGGGTGGGAGTTGCATCTGAAGAGCAGGAGACTTGTGCTGTGTGGATGTGTCCTGTCTCATCTCTCCCCACCTGATTCTGCGTCTACTGAGTCAACTGCTCATAATGACTTCACTCTTTAATAATAACATTAGGTATTTGCTGTTTACCAGGCTCCATTCTGAACCCATGACGGGTATTAACTCATTTAATCCTCTTAATGACCCTATGGAGATGTGTAACTTGCTGATGAAGTGCTGACAGAGTGGAAGGGGCTGGCGGCTGACTTGATTGTGTGCATTTCAGCAGCCTCCTGAGGGACGCTGAACTCGAGGAACTCTGATGTGGGTGGAAGTCAATTGAAAAACTCCCGAGTTCCAAGTAAAGCTGCTGTCAAAATGGCGCTCCAGGAAGGAAGTCTGATTGGACATTGCATGTGGGGGAAAGATCAAGAAGGTCATTCTCATCCTTGGCTTCATAGCAACTGGGAGGCCAGCAGAGGCTATATCAGAGTCTATCTCAGCGTCCTTCCAACAAACAATAAAGAAGTTTGGGAGAAAGGATATTTTTATTGATGGCATACTTTAATAAATGGCCCTTCCTTCATAGTTAAGTTTCTAGGTTTTTAAATATTTTTTCTATTCTTTGAATTTTTATACATTTATATGGTATATTTTATCATATCCATCCACTGCCTTTGTTCAGCTCTCCTAGAGCCCCACCAGCCTTTTGTCTCTCTCTCTCTCTCTGTTTCCTGCTCTCTTGATTCTCAGTTGTTTGCTTTATGTTTACATGCATACAAACAGAACTCTTCTGTTTCTCTGTGTCACCCTGGCTGTCCTAGGACTCGCTCTGTAGACCAGTTAGCCTTGAACTCAGATCTCCCTGCCTCTGCCTCCCGAGTATTGAGATTAAAGCACGACTTCCAGCCTATTAAAAACAGGTACATAGTGGGTCAGGTGAGAAGGCTCAGTGCATAAAGGTGCTTGTCACCAAGGCTCACTGCCTGAGTTCAGTCCCTAGAACCCATTTGGTGCAAAGAGAGAACTCACTCCTAAGCTGCTCTAGCCTCCACCCAAACGTGGCATGTGCACTCGTGGAGACACACACCACAAACGTGGCATGTGCACTTGTGGACACACACAGAGATAAACAAATGTAAACTGCTCTAACCTCCACACAAACGTGGCATGTGCACTCATGGGCACACAGGGATAAACAAATGGAATGCTTTTAACAATAAAAAAAATGCCTAGGAAGGAGCTTAGGAAAGCTAGTTCTAGCAATTAACAAATCTTGTGCTAACATAAAAGCTAAATAAAAGCAAGGCACCCTTTAAAATGTTTTTCTCTGGCTTAACTAGATGACCCCAAATGGTTTATAAATCAGGAAAGTGTCGGGGTTAGAGCGGGAGGTGGGTTTCCGGCATTGTTTCCGTGCGAGGAACATTTAAATAACCTTTGCAGTTTCCTGCCTTGCCTCAGAAGACAAGTGTTAACAGGCCATTCTCCCAGCTTTAAGCTTGCAGTGAGGATTCTAGGGTAACATGTGATTTGTCCAGAGAGTTAAACACGCAGCCTTGCATAGTGTTTAGAAGCTTATTATGGCCTATCTCAACTTTCCCATTTTCAAAATAATATCTTCCCTTTGAGCCATTAATCCTGAATATACACGTGTGCATGTGTACGTGCATGAATGCCTGTCTGCTGTTGTTTAATGGTGATTATACAAGGCTCAGGTCAAATGATGCTGACCAAATTAATTCCATTGAAAGGTTATTGGTAGTCTGTATAAAAGCTTATGTATGAATGATGGTAAGTCTGTAGAAATAGTGACACTTAGAATTTGACTCTGGATATCTTACAGGTTGATTGAGGACGCTGGCTTATAAATAACGCCGGGAACCTTCTCCCCTGCTCATTGCTTACTAGAATTAGACTGTCACATGAAACTGAGAAATCTCTGAGGAGGAAACCTCCTTCAGAGAACATTTTAGATGATCAGAAAGTACTACTTACTTTTATGTATGCATTTGATAGTGTATGTGTATATGTGCACTCTCGTGTGTGCATGTGCGTGTAGAGGTCGGAGGGTGACCTTGGGCATTCATTTTCTATCTCCTGCCAACTTGATTTTGAAGTAAGATATCTCTTGTCACTTGCTGCTGTGCTATATAAACCCCAGGCAGGCTGCCCTGTCAGGTTCCCTTCAACTGGGCCTCCTTGATTTTGTAATATTCCTCCCTTCTCTGCCTCCCGTGTCACTGTAGGAGTGCTGGGTCACAGACACTTGCTGCCATTTCCAGCAGTGGGTTCTGGAGCTGAACCTGTCATTAGGCTTACAAGACAAGTGCTTTCACTCGCCTAGTTATCTCCCAGGCACAGAGTTTTATTTTTTTAGAGTAGTTTTAGGGTCACAATAAAATTGAGCAGATACAGACGTTTCTCAGATATTTCCTGTGCCCACATGTCCCTAGCCTCCCCATTGTTACCAAAGAGCAATGGCTTTTTAGAATTCTTTACCTCGTGTGTGTGTGTGTGTGTGTGTGTGTGTGTGTGTGTGTTTGTGTCCTGGGGACTCAACCCTTTCACCTGCTAGGCAAACAGTGTACCCTGAGCTACATTCTGGGCTCTTTGTTGTAACTGAGGAATCCACACAACCACATCAGTGTGGCTCCCATCTATAGCTTACATTAGGGTTCACTCTGGGGCTTGTACTGTTAATAGGTTCCACGTGTCTGCCATCCTCCTGTATCCTAAAAATAGGTAAATAGGTTCACTATCACATCTGCCCCCTGTACTCTGTCTAGTTTTCTCTCTCTCTCTCTCTCTCTCTCTCTCTCTCTCCTGTATCCTTGCAGATCATTTCTCCTCACTAATATTCCTCCATGTCTTTTCATTGCTTGCTAGTGCACCGACAGTGCTAAATGATCTCCCATTGTCTTGACAAGTCTGTTTATGCACTCACCTTATGGAGGTCGTCTTAGTCACCTCTGAGCTTTGAGATTCATGACTAGAGCTGTTATAAACATAAGGTCTTCTGTGAGCATAAGTTTCTACCTCCTTTGGTAAATATCAAATGCAGTGGCTAGGGCAAAGGAGAGTTCTTTGCTTTATAAGTGATGGAATCTTGGGGCTGAGTTTATAGCTCAGTGGTAGAACCCTTGCCTAACGTGTGCAAGTACTTGCTTGCCAGTACTGAATTAAAAATGGATGGATGAGCCGGTGGTGCACGCCTTTAATCCCAGTACTCAGGAGGCAGAGGCAGGTGGATTTCTTTGTTCGAGGCCAGCTTGGTCTACAAAGTGAGTTCCAGGACAGTCAGGGCTATACAGAGAAACCCTGTCTCGAAAAACCAAAAAAAAAAAAAAAAAAAAANTCGATGGATGGATAGATGGATGGATGGATGGATGGATGGATGGATGGATGGATAGATAGATAGATAGATAGATAGATAGATAGATAGATAGATAGAATGCCAGGAGTAACAGATGCTTATACTCCCAGCACTTAGGAGGAAATCAGTCACTCGTGGCTATGCTCTGCTGTGCATCCATTGGAGGCTAGCTTGGGCTACATGAGACCCTCATCTCAACAGACAAGTACATTGCTTGCCTAGCATGCAATAAGTCCTGAGTCTGCTTTTCCGGCACCACATTACTGGGCCTAGTGACACATACCTATAATCCCAACACTTGGGAACTGAAAGCAGGAAGAGCAGAAGTCCAGGGCCATCCTTAACTACTTAGCAAATTTGAGGCCAGCCTGGGCTATGTGATTACATAAGACCCTGTATCAAAAAGAAAACAAGAGAGAGATTGATATTCTGCATATGAAAGACTCGGAAGCTTCTGCATTGCTAAACTCCTGAAGGTGCTGGGTGGGGTAGATTGTTTAGAGCGCCTGAAGGTGCTGGGTGGGGTAGATTGTTTAGAGCGCTATACGCTCACGGGTTGTCCTCTCCATCTTGACATTTGGCTATTACTGTTTCTTTTGAACCATCCTATATAAACTGGCAGGTATAAAACAGAAACCCATGAAAAACAGAGCAGAAAAGCACAGAGCACTGCTTCTGCTACCCAGGAGCAGCTGTGACGTGTTCGTGATGCAAAAGGGGACAGTACAGACGTAAGATGGATGGACTCTACAGTCGCTTCCTGCCCCTCACTCATGCTGATCTCCTTTTCTGGCAGGTAGTGGACTTTGTAGCAGCAACACTGCAGAGAGCATGTGCAGGCCTGGCTCATGAGGCAGAGAGCGCCGTGGGATCCCAAACCCTAAGCATGTCCATGGGGCTGGTGGCTGTCATGCTAGGAGGAGCTGTTCAGGTGAGTGTAAGTGTGAGCAAAACTTGAATGTCACATGGGGAAGAGGACCCGCCGCCCTTCTTCATGGAAAGCAAGAAGGATATTGCACCCAGGAGAACTGGGATGGCCAAGCTGGGTTTCTCGTTGCTGGTGAGAATCATCTCCCAACATAGATGACAAGCCTGCCACCTCACAGTGACCTGCGCAGATGTCACGTCAAACGGGAAGGGCCCTTCCCTACTTGGAGCAAGCTTGTTTTGGAAACAGTAAGCAAAGTGTTTTGCGCCTGAGGCAGACACTCAGCTCTCTGGCTTCCACTCTTCAAAGGGTTGGTGGGAAATCCCTAGCAACCTCCTGGTGGCTCAGATGGCATCAGTTACGCAGTTTCACGTTAGCTCAGGATCTATTGTTGAGCACATACCGTGCAGGATGCTTGAGCCCATTGTCAGTCACTTTTAAAAGTTTTGTTTTGTTTTGTTTTGTTTTGAGACAGAATCTCATGTAGCCCAGGCTGGCCTTGAATTCAATCTGACATTGTTGATATTCCTTTCTACTTCCCAAGAGCTAGGATTACAGTTGTGCACCACCATGGCTAGCTTAGCTTATGTGGTTTTTCCATAATTAATTTCTAGTTTTTAAGGTCTATTTCTATTTTTAAATTGTGTGTATGCGTGTGTCTATGTGTGCATGAGTGTAGGTGCCTGCTGAGACTAGAAGAGGGTATCAGGTCCCCCGAAGCCAGATATACAAACGACTGTGAGCCTCCTGACATGGGCACTGGAGACCACACAGAGGTCCTTTGCCATCCACTGAGCCATCTCTCCAGCTCTAATTTATAGTTTTAAAAATTTATTCATTCAAATATTATTGGTTACATAGTTGCCACATGCCAGATATTAAGCTAAAAGGTCTGGGAATCTAGCAGTGGACAAGACGGACATGGTTTATATCTCATACGACAGCCCAGGAAGGGAGGCACACAGAGTGACTATTTAAAAATATGAGTAGAGTTGATTGGAATCCCTCCAAATAAGAGGGAAGGGACTGGAGGGGACATAACATCTAAGCTAGGCCAAGAGGTCTTCAGTGAGCAGATGGGATTTAACTAGACCTGAAGAGGAGTGTGTGTGTGAGTGGGTAGAACCCTTGGAAGGAAGCCTTTCATTAGAGAAGCTCATGCAATGGCTTGGAACCAGAGAAAAGCCCCCGTTGGTTTTCTTGAGGCACTGATAGGAGGAAGTTGTAAAGCCCCAGGGCAGCACTGCCAAAGAAAAGGAGAGGCAGGGCCAGATCGTGCGTGCGTGCGTGCGTGCGTGCGTGCGTGCGTGCGTGCGTGCGTGCGTGCGTGCGTGTGAGAGTGACGGGCTAAGGAGAGGCAGGGCCAGACTCTGCTTGTGAGACCTGTGTGTGAGGGTGACTGACTAATTGGGTGACACATTAAGCAAGGAGACTGCAAGAAAGTAGGCCAGTGTCAGAGCTGGTATCACGGAATCAAGCTCCACGCCCGTGAGAGGGGAGCCCGCGGGGATACATTTTGAGTTTGAGCATTCATATCTGGTTTGATTCTTGACATACTAGATATACTAGATTTTGCCTTTCTCTAGACTTTTTTTTTTTTTTCGCCCTGTGGGATTTTTGTTTTGTTTTGTTTTGTTTCCCGTCCCCCCCCNCCCCCCCCCCCCCCCGAGATCAAACCCAGGGCCTTTCACTTCCCCCTGTGTTACATCTCCAGCATTCTAACAAATGTGCCCAGCCAGCAGCTTGGGTCCCAGACTACAACATTATGTCTCAGTGTCAAAAGGTAGGACACTCCTACCTGTTCCTAAGGAGAAAAAAAATTTTTATCTGGGCTAGTTGTCAATATGAATCCCATTTCTCACTGGATTTACGTTCCTAATTTTATATTTTGTATGTCATCTGAAAAACAATAAGCTTTTGGCTAAGGTTCCAGAGTCATATGAAATGTAACAAGGAAGGGTTCACAGATGGAATAGCTTAAGTTGGATTGTTATTGGATTTAATTAGCTTAGTTGAGTTTTGTTTTCTGATTGAATATTAATTTGGATAGTCTCTATAGGTTGAAAGCATAGATTGTGTGTAATCTTCTTATTTAGTTCTTATTTCAGACAATAGGACAAATGGGAAAGAAATCACTGAACTCTCCTATTACTGCAGTTTTCGAGCCCGTTGTTGGAGGCCGTGCCTCACTTGCTGTCTCTGCACAGCCTGGCCCGTCCTTGCCCTCCTGTGAGCCATCCTGACTCCTTACCACTCCCTAGACCCCCTGATTGCGCCGTTTAAGTGAGCATACAGACGTCACACAGACGTCACCTTGCTTACTCTTGTCCTAGGTTTGCTGACTTCTTGCTTGATTCATTTGTTTATGAGTTCCTCTTCCTCCTCCTCCTGTACCTTTTTTTTCTTTCTTTCTGGTTTTCTTTGTTCTCTGTATAGCCCTGGCTGTCCTAGAACTTGCACTATAGATTAGACTGGCCTCGAACTCATAGACCTGTCTGCCTCTGCCTCCCAAGTGCTGGGATTAAAGGCATATGCTGTGGCCACTGCCTGGCAAAGGTACCTTTTTTTTTTTTTTTGATTATTTGTGTGTATGAATGTTTTGCCTCCATATATGTATGTGTGCCACGTGTGTGCCTTGTGCTGCAAGAGGTCAGAGAGGGTTGTAGGATCTCCTGGATCTGGAATTTGGATGGTTCTGAGCCACCCTGTTGGATGCTAGGATTTGAATGCAGGTTCTCTGCAAGAGTAGCCAGTGCTTTGAACAGCTGAGCTATCTATCTCTCCAGCCCTGTAAGGCTTCTTAGTAATGCTGGGTTTTGTCTTGTATTTACAATAAGGTCACACTTGAAGATCATGGTTGACTACAGTCACTCTTTAGAGCCTAGAACATTTTCCCTGTTAGGTAGGAGTCATTGTTTTGGCCAATGAAACAGAATCTAACAGCATCCGGCCTTTCTTCATTCCTTTCTGATTCATGTAAGTAAGGTGATTATTAAAACATCGTGTCTGGGAAGAGGAGTTAGTGTGGAGAAAGTGCAGGTTAAGATTGCTAACAAGATGACTGTAATTCCACATTCATTTTCTAAATTCCAGGCTTGGTCGTCACTAAAGTATTACACTGGGGAGTCTTCCCCGTCCCCTCAAGAAGCAGTTTCTGCTTGGTGTTGTAGAGCCTGTGGGCCCGCTATTGCCCTGGTTGATGAAGCTGAGCAGACCATTCTGGCCTTTCTTTAGGAAATGTATTACCTAAAGGCTGGACTCCTAATCTTTAGGCCCAGATTTCATAGTAAGATTCACTACTGAGAGAGCAAGGGTATATCTTTCTCTAAAGGGACAGCCATCTTCAGCTTGTCCTTATACCATACTATCCAGGTCTTCATGTCTCTCCTCTCCTCTCCTCTCCTCTCCTCTCCTC
>NC_034609.1:30147793-30152243 GCF_900095145.1 Mus pahari
CCTCTCCTCTCCTCTCCTCTCCTCTCCCCTCCTCTCCTCCCCTCCCCTCCCCTCCTTACCACCAAGAAAATGTGGTCAACAAGATGGCTCAGGAGGGAAAGGTGTTTGCTGCACAAACCTGAAAACCTGAGCTCAGTTCCTTGTCTCTGTATAAAAGCAGGAGAGAGCCGACGCCACCAGATTGCCCTCTGACCTGCACATGCATGACCAGGCACTTATGTTCCACAACCATGTGCATGCACGAGCACATGTATGCACACACATGCGTGATAAATACAAGTAATTTTTAAACGATCTTTAAGTTAGCTACAAACTATTTGTTTCTAATGCCTTTAGCTTTTGAGATTAATCCATCCATCTATGGAATTGCCTTCATTGTATTCATTTATATTGTTTCAGATTTTCAGAGCCTTTTTTAGTTTTTTATGAAATGATTTCTGTTGCTACCAGTGTCCCGTGAAAGTTTTTTTTTCCCCCTTTTAATGCCTGTTTTAAAGGACTACAGCATTGAGATTGAGATAAATGTTTCAAAGATCTAGAGTCGGACTAGGTATGGGGGTGCACACCTTTAGTCCCAGCACTTGACAGTCAGAGGCAGGCAGATCTCTTTGAGTTCAAGGCTACTCCGGTCTTCATGGTGAGTTAGGATAGCCAGGACTCTGTAGAGCGACCGGTCTTGAAAACAAAACAAAACAAAAAAACAAAATAAAAAGATCTAGAATCTTTAAGGACTGCCAATATCCAAAAACGTAGCAGAAATCAGTATTTTTAAAAAACATTCATTATGCCGGGTGTGGTGGTGCACACCTTTAATCCCAGCACTTGGGAGGCAGAGGCAGGCTGATTTATGAGTTTGAGGCCAGCCTGGTCTACAAAGTGAGTTCCAGGACAGCCAGGGCTATACAGAGAAACCCTGTCTTGAAAAACCAAAAGCCCCCCCCAAAAAAAACCATTTATTATTTCTTTGTATGTATGTGTGCACCTGTGTGTGTACGTGTGTATGCACCTGTGTGTGTACAGAGACCTGAGCAGGGTATGAGGTATCCTTCTGTATCGCTTTCTAACTACTATCGAGGCAGGGTCTTTTTTTGAACCTAAGGCTCACAGTTTCTCTGCTATGCTAGAAGCCAGGGATCCTCTTGTTTTCACTGAACTTGGAGCTGGGATTACAGAGATGTATGGAAAACATGGCTTGTTGTGTGGGTACCAGGTTGTGAACTCTGGTTCCTCAATAGTAACGGATGGCTTTTAGGCATAATTTAATTTTTATATGCCAAACTATGACTTTGTTTATTTTATTTTTCTTTTGAGACAGGCTCTCAGACTGTTCTAGAACTCATTATGTAGATCAGTCTGGCCTTGAACTCAGGGTAGTTCTCCTGCTCCAACCTCGCCGTTGTGATGACACACATGAGCAACTCTGCCAGGATTGTAGCCTCTTGACTTTACAATCAGCTGTGTTCCAGTTGACAGTTCTGGACATCTTACTTAAGTGTCTGTTTCAGAAGCAGGAACTAATGGGCACTTTCCGCAGGGATACAGAGTGTGTTCTTGTTCACTTAGAAGGTGCTTCTGTGTGGCTGTGCTCAGTACTTGTTAGCTGCAATTGTGTAGCGAGTATTTCTAGAGTGTTTGTCTGAGGCAGTACTGAGTACACCATGAACCTGAGGTGATGTGACTGTTGCCCCTTCTGTGCACTTGGTAACACTGTCCACATGAGCTTTTAACCTACTAGTTTTATATTTCGCTTTATAGTTGAAGTCAAGTGATTTTGCTGTCCTGAAGCAGCTGCTGCCTCTGTTGGAGCAGGTCTCTAGCACATACCCTGACCCTGTCATCCAAGAACTCGCCGCCGATCTCCGAATTACCATCTCCACTCATGGAGCCTTCTCCACTGAGGCCGTCAGCACAGCAGCCCAGAGTACCCTAAACCAAAAGGACCCGGGACAGGAAATAGAACAGCGACAAACCGGTCCTGACATATCCACAGAAGGAGCTCAGAAGTGCCCCAGAACAGGCCAAGGTTCCAGTGAGCCCTGCACTGCCACAAGCCAACCACCAGGAAATATAACCACAGAAGAGTTCCGGGAGGTTCTCTTATCGGCCTGCGATCCCCAGGTTCCAACCCGGGCTGCTGCCCTCCGCACCCTTTCCCGCTGGGTAGAACAGAGAGAAGCGAGGGCCCTGGAGGAACAAAAGAAGCTTCTCCAGGTGAGTAGACGAAACTGCCCGGGCACAGGACTTGGTGCAGGCAGCTGCCTAGGGCTAATATTCAACTCAGGGCCTTTGCTGTTTTGAGACAGGATCTCACTGTGGATCCCTGGCTGGCCTGGAACCTGTTTCGTAGCCCAGACTAACCTGGAACTCAGAGATCACCTGCTCTGCCTCCTGAGTGCTGGGATTAAAGGTGTGTGCCCTCATAACCAGCCCAACTCGGGTATGTTTTTAAGCATTGACTTGTGTCAAGTGCTGTCTTAGATTATCCTCCAGGAACTTAAATTGTTGAGAAGTCAGATTAAGGGAGGAAGAGTGTTGAGCAGAGTGCCAGAATTTTTGTATATAAGGTAGTATATGTGATGGGTAACTGGAAAAAAAACGTGAGCAAGGCTGATTTTCATCTAGCTTTAGCTAAACAGCCAAGTGTTAGCTTATGAAAGACAGGCAGTGGGCTAGCATGAGCAACCTCCCAGAGTTGGGATGATGCCCATCCCAGGTAAAGCCCACATCTGACTGGGTCTCTCCTAGAGGAGCACTGGGTCTACCTGGCTCTCCTCCTCTCTTTTGCCTCCATCACAGCATAAAGGCTGTCCGGGGTGTTCTAGACTGGCATAGCAGCATGCACACTGCTTCGTTGGCATCTTTTCCTTTTGTGGAAGTCTTTGGGACTTGAGTGTGGGCTAGAGTAATAACAAGGGGCCTGGAAACTACTGCCTGGGACCAGTCTCAGCTTCTTTGACCGCGCTCAAGACAGCACTCAACCCTTCTCAGCCTTGGTAGTGATGGTGGTGATCTAGCAATGTGTTTAGTCCTTAGACTGCAATTGTAACTCTGGTGGAAAACGTCTGTTTTAGTTAGCATGGTACTGGAACTACTGTGTAGTTTGCTCTTTTGCAAACTATATATTGAATTCCTGCTGTTTTTTGAGCCAAGCCATGTATCTCACTGATAACTGTCTCTCATCCTCACAGCTGCAATATCTGTTCTCTTCATCCTGTAGATGAAACGCAGACACATGCCAAGGACTTTCTGTCAGGGAAATAATATTGAAACTCACAAATCTTCTTTGAGTAGCTCTCATCCCCTAACCATCCATTAGTGTGCTGCTTTAAACGTGTGTGCTGGGACCACCATTGCAATTTCCTTTAACTGCATGTAATCTACCATGTTCACCACCTTTTGCTGGTGAATTTTAATAAGAAATGTAAATTGCTGGGGATACTCCACAAATGTATCTCTTGTGTGTGTGTGTGTGTGTGTATGCATGCATGCATGATGTGCATGTGTGTGTGTTTGTGTATGTCTGTGTATGTGCAGGTGTGTGTTTGCACGTCTGGAGGCTAGAGGTCAACATCCGGTGTCTTCCTCTACCACTCTCCATCTTATTTTCAGACAGAGTCTCTCACTGGACCTGGAACTCACCAGTTGGTCAAGCTGTCTGTCTGGCAAGTTTATATGATGCTTCTGTCTCCTCCTACCAGTGCTGAGCTTTGAAACAGGATTCGGAAGATCTTCAGTTCTTGATGCTTTCCCACTGACTCATCTTCCCAGCCCCTCTTCCTCTTCCTTCTCCTCCTCCTTCTCCTCCTCTTCCTCCTCCTCCTTCTTCTTCTTTCTCTCTCTCTCTCTCTCTCTCTCTCTCTCTCTCTCTCTCTCTCTCTCTCTCTTTCTCTCTCTCTCTGTCTCCTTCTCCCTCCCCCCCCTTTTTTTTCTGACACAGTCTCAGGTAGCCCCAGGCTGTTCTTGAACTTGGTCCATCATCCAAGTGTGATCCTCAAACCCAGATCTTCACTCTGTATCCAAAGGGCTGGGATTACAAGCATGTCCCATCATGCCAGACTTATTTTTGAATTAAAGGGGGCGGGGGGCTTATGTAGCCCAGATTGACTTTGAATTCCTGATCCTCCTACCTACCAAGTGCTGGGATCACAGGCATGCATCCCCACACTCCTGTCCCTTTTATTTTTTAAATTAGTTTTTGGTTATCATTCAAGGAAATAGGTTTTATTGTGAAATTTTTATATTCCTGTATCATTATATTTTCTTTTTTTGTTTGTTTTGCTTTGTTTTTTTTAGTATAGAATAAAGTTTAGTCAGGGATGGGAGTTAAGAGGGTAGTAGAGGCAGAAAGAAAGGGAGGGAGGGAGGGAGGGAGGGAGTGAGAGAGAGAGAGAGAGAGAGAGAGAGAGAGAGAGAGAGATAATCAAAAAGAAAATTCTAGCCCCAGTCCTTT
>NC_034609.1:30152305-30155310 GCF_900095145.1 Mus pahari
AGGAGGAGGAGGAGGAGGAGAGAAGTAGAGGCTGGCCATGAGCATGTGGAGAGAGAGGAAAGGGAGTGGGGGAAGGGGCAGGGCAGACAGAACAGGAGCAAGAAGGCAAGAGACCAAGAGAAGAAAAACTATAGTTTCTTCTTATTTGTCCTCTGCGTTTCTTTTCTCAGTGATGTGATAACACAACAGGCAAGCAGTTTAAGGAGAGGGTAGTTTGAGAACGCAGTCGGTGATGGCAGAAGTCATGACTGCTGCTGCTCACTTTGTACTACGGACAGGAAGCAGAAACACAAGGATGCTCCACAACTTTCTTCTTTAAAAAAGAATAAGCAAGCATGTTTTGATTATACTTAAATTTTTATTTTGTATGCTGGGGTAGGGGAGGTATGGGTCCCTAAGTGAGTATGTGGCGCTCCGAGGACAGATTGTAAGGAGTTAGTTCCTGGGACCTGTTCAGATTGTCTCCCTCTGGAGCAACCACTGTTGCTTGCTCAGCCAATCACTGGCTTCCTTTTTCCTTTTGATTCAGTCCTGGACCCCGACTTATGGAGTTGTGCCACCCACAGCAAGGGTGACTCTTCCACCTCAAGTAACTCACAGATGTGCCCAGAGGTTTATTCCTGCAGTGACTCTGAATCTCATGCAGCTGATGATCAAGATTAGCCAGCTCACCTCCCACACCCGGCCTCCTGATCCCTCTCTGGACTCTTACTGACCCCCTTTTTCCCCCAGATAAAACCCCTTCTGCTGTCCTGACATGTATATTTTATAACCCTCTCATTCCTCTCTTCTGCCTTTTAGACTTCTTGTCTTAGTTAGGTAGGGTTTCTATTGCTATGACCAAAAGCAACTTTGAGGAGAAAAGGAGTTATTTGGCTTGCATATCCATCCTAAGTTACAGTCCATTTGGGGAAGTCAAAGCAGAACCATGAAGGCAGGAACTGATGCAAAAGCTGTGGAGTCGTATTATTTCCTTGTTTGCTCCCCTTGGCTTGCTCCCAGCATCCAGGACCACCTGCCCAGGAGCAGCCCCACCCACAATGGGCTGGGCCCACCCACATCAGTTCTTAATCAAGAAAATGCCCTCCAGCTTTGCCTACAGGCCAATCTGATGATGGACATTTTCTCAGTTGAGGTTTCTCTTTCCAGACGACAGAAACTAGCTGAGATCCCTGGCAAGTGCTTGTCTGTGAAGTGTTTAAAATATCTACTTATCCTCATGGCTGCTAATCTGCATGAAGTCTCCCTCATCCCATATGCAATCCTAGCATCTGACAACCTAGTCATCTTCCCTTCAGCTCCCCCTCAGTAGGGTAGACACCAGCAGCATGACGTCAACACTGTCCGGTGAAGGACACGGCACGGTATGTGAGCAGGCACTCCTACCAGCCCTCCACAGCAAGCAGGCAGAGCGTGGGCACATGCCGCTGCCCTTCCCTTGCGCCCATGTTAGGGCCTAAGTTTAACATGGCATCAGGGTGTCTTCTAGACACACCATACTGCATTTGGCATCCTGATAATTTCCAAATTTGGCAAAGAATGAGAGTAGTTTGTTAGCAGTATCCATCAAAGGGCTACAATTTGCAAGATACTTAAAAAGTAGAATAGACATAAAATTGCCTCTAATAATATCATGGTCTCCCTTGGAATTCCATATGCCGTGTTAGCTTAGGGGAACAGATCAGACTATCTGTATCTGGTTGCTTGTGTTGACAATTGGTCCTTGGGCTAGCACAGAAGTAGGCTGAGGATTATTCTTTTAAAAAAGTTTTATGAGTCAGGCATGGTGGCATCTGTGAGTTCATGGCCAGTCTGGTCTACAAAGAGAGTTTTAGGACAGCCAGGACTATACAGAGAAACACTGTCTCAAACCAACCCAACCCAACCAAACCAAACCCAAGTTTTATGTCTATTATTGTATGTGAGTATGATGTACATGTATGTGTGAGTGTGAGCGAGTGTGAGCACGTGTGTGTTGCAGTGTGCTTGGACAGGTCAGAGGATGAGTTATAGGTTTTTACTTTCTGGTTGTTCTCATATGTTGATTGCCATGACTAGTGAGTGCTTGATGACCCCGAGAAGTTTCCTCCCAGTCCTTCCCCTTTAAACTATTAAACTTGAAGCAAATACACCGTTTTCCTCCCACAGTTCTCTTAGGGGAAAAGCATGTGTCTCTCATAGGCAGCAGATAAGGGCTCTGCATCTTTCTTGCTCTTTGAGGATCGTCTTATTCTGTTTTGTACTTCCAGATATTCCTGGAGAACTTGGAGCATGAAGACTCCTTTGTGTATCTGTCTGCAATTCAGGGTAAGTTAACATGGACAAAGATGGTATTGTGTTCACTTGAGGGGTACAACCACAAAACACAACTGGCCATTTGTCCATCTTTCTGCTTTCTAAGTGGGTTGCTCTGAGTGATAATAGCATTCCTGGAAAGTTTCAGTGTCCCACAATAATGATGCTTCATATTTACTTTGTCATTGTATAGATGAAATCCTATTTCTTTCAGTTGAGAGAGGTAAAGAATGGTTCATACATGAACTCTTTTTTTTTTTTTTCTTTTTTTCATACATGAACTCTTATAACGTTAACTGGGGGCCAGTGAGGTAGCTCAGCAGATAAAGGCACAGGCCACTTAGCCTGAGTTTGATCCCCAGATCCACATAATGGAAGGGGAGGACTGATTCCTGCATGTTGTCCTCTGACCTCCACATATATGTGCATGTGCACAAACACACACACACACACACACAGACTCAACTATGCACATATGTATGCACAAAGAAAAAAGCTACAAACTTTTTTTGTATTTTCAAATGGTTTAATTTTTATGCTTTCTTTGTTTTATAATTTTTTGGTGGGTTGTTTTGTTTTTGTTTTGTGTGTGTGTGTGTGTGTGTGTGTTGTGCTGGGAAGTAAATCCAGGCCCTCACACAAGTAAACTAGTAAGCTATACCTCAACCTCAGCTTCAGGTATTTAATATTTCTTTTTTTGTTGTTGTTGG
>NC_034609.1:30156040-30157756 GCF_900095145.1 Mus pahari
AAAAAAAAAAAAAAAAAAAAAAAAAAAAAAAAAAGTGCCTTTCCGAAGGGAAGTATTTGTTAGGCTCATAGTTTGAGAGTGCCACCCGTCTGTCCATGATGGCGGGAGGCAGGACAGCAAGAGGTGCAGCATCCATGCAGCATGGTCACACTGCATCCACAGGGGAGGCAGAAAAGGGTGACTGGCAGGTTCTTCTTGTTTATCTGGAACCCCAGCCTGTGGAAATGGTGCTGTCCACATTTGGGGTGGCTCTTCCCACCTCAACTAACTGAACATAGAGGTCCCCTCACTGGTACACCCAGAGGCTTATTGCCAGTCCCAGCAACGTGACATTATCCAGTCACACGAGGAAAATACAGTGGCAGCTCTAGGCATGAGTGCCTGGTTGTCCTTGCCCAGTGGCCTGGTCTTGTATCGATGTCAGAAGTGTCAGAAGACAAGCATGAGTGCTAAAGGCAGTTTCTAGGGACAGCTGTCCTGCCGCTTCTCTTTCGTTCATTTGGCCACAGCGAGTCATGTGGCCTACACGTGGTCGGGGTGAGAATGATGCTGTGTGCCTGCAGTGGGACAGACAGTGAGTCTGACGGTGAAGGGCATGGATGCAGACTGTGGTACCCACGGCGCGGCTCCTCACGCTGCTGTTCTGTTCACCTAGAAGCAGGGCTCCCAACAAACACAACGGTACATCCAGGCTCCTGCAGCCTTGATGTTCCTGAATGCAACTTGGGCTTGCTCTAAGAGAGCACAGAGGAGAAAGAGTACAGTGGTGAGGGCCTGAGTTTAAGAATTCTTTCTTTACACAGCAATCAAACCTTGAGCACCTACTCCATATGAGACACTTGGCTAAGTTACTAAGACTAGGGTAAAAAACAAAGAGAGAAGTAAAGGAGACAAAGTGACCATCCAGGATGTGGGAGGACAGCTAGGAGAGTTGAGAGTTTCCGGAAAGGTGATGGACCTGCAGCTGTGGAGGTCAGACAAGGTTGGGCTCAGCCGTGCTCAGGAGACCCCATGAGGCTACAGGGCATAAAGTGACACTTACGGAAACCAGAGAAATCAATGAATGGAGAACTCACGACTCCTCTAAGTGTAAATCTCAGAAGCCAAGTCACCTGCACTTTTCCAAGGAGAAGATGTGTTTCACAGACTTCTTTTCCGTTTTGAGGACTGGGTTTTTGGAAGCAGCGTCATGCTATTCTACTGTGGCGGCCTTGCAGCTTGGGAAAAGCTTGGCTGGTTAACCCGCTGAGCTCGTTGGCCTCTGGGACCGGCTATAAAAACTGCAGCTGTGGTGTCCTGTGTGTCTTCACTGGTTTTAATTGGTGTGCTAATCAGTCAGTAGCTAATTTGGTGATGAAAAACAGGGCAGGTAAGAAGATGTAGAATTTCTGTTCTCACCTCCCCAGGACAGACAGATGGGAGTAATTGATGTTTTTGGTGCCTGCAACGTGTACTTAAAAGCCAAGGCCTTAGGTGAATTTCCCGTTAAGAAAAGCAGGGGATGAGTTTTCCCGCCTGTGTGGTCAGTGCCAGTTGCACAGGCCCAGTTCACTCCGAGGAGCTGCTTCCCCCCAGGACAGGGGTACAGGGAGCTGGAGAAATTATCCAGGGAGCTGAAGGGGGCTGCAACCCTGTAGGTGGAACAACAATATGAACTAACCAGTACCCCCTGAGCTCGAGTCTCTAGCTGCATATGTGGCAGAAGATGGCCTAATC
>NC_034609.1:30157796-30159276 GCF_900095145.1 Mus pahari
AAAAAAAAAAGAGATAGAATGAGATAAATGTAATAACATGTAAAAAAAAAAAAAAAGAAAAGAAAAAAGAATTCCAGCTACTTGTGCTGTCTGCCCATGCAGAATGAAATTTCCGAATAGTTAAAGTTGACGTTTGTGGAAAAATATCTGCATATCTGCTCTTTATCCTGGGAAGGTGCCCGTGTTTTGGCTGTTCCAGCAGCTGCTTCAGACAGAAAACTGTGTTGAAAATTGCTGAGTTCCATGCAGAGGGTAGTGGCACAAACCTTTAATTCTAGCACCGGGAGGCAGAGGCTGGGGCATCTTTGTGAGTTTCTGGTCTACATAGTGAGGTTGAGGCCAGTCAGGGCTACTTAATGATACTAGGTTGTAAAAAGTGAAAAAAAAAATTTTTTTTTCAATGACAAAGAAATGTATACAAAGTGAAACTCGGCCCTCTCCCCAAAATAGGAGTTAAGATGTGTCCTTGGTGGTTGTTTAATGGTTTGAGGGTTTGGCAATTTTTTTTTTTTTTTTGGTTTTTCAAGACAGGGTTTGTTTCTCTGTATAGCTCTGGTTGTCCTGGAACTCACTTTGTAGACCAGGCTGGCCTCGAACTCAGAAATCCACCTGCTTCTGCCTCCCAAATCCTGGGATTAAAGGCAGGCAATTTTGTGTGTGTGTGTGTGTGTGTGTGTGTTGCATGCACATAGATGTATAAGTATGCATATGTACACATGCACGAGGAAGCCAGAAGTTGATACTGTTACCTTTGCTGATTTCTCCCATTTTATTTACTGAAGCAGGATCTCTAGCTGAACCTGGAGCCTCCTGACTTGACTAATCTGATTGGTTAGATCATGCCAGGGATTCTCTGTCTCTGTCACTTAAATGCTGACATGACAGTTGGCTGTTATATCCACCAGATTTTATGTGGGATCTGGGGTTCAAACTCTGGTCCTCCTGCTTGCATGGTGAGCGAGCATCTTACCTCCCAAGCCATTCCCTTGGCCCGTGCTGTAGGACTTTAAGGACAGTTTTGTTGTTCAGCAATGTTGTTAAATACATGAGTGATATTCTTTAGCAAACTCTTATAGCCAGATAATTTATCCAGCTATGATAGATCTGCTCAGATGCCCTCAAAAATCACTGTCCTTGGAGAACATTCTGCATTTCAGGAGTTCAAGTGATCCCTCTCAGCATCAGAAGAATCTTTGGCTGCAGTGGTGTTTTTGGAAGAGTGATGGTCTTGAGTCCAGGGCCCCTTGCATGCTACAGAGGCACACTACCAGTCAGGTGGTGGTGGCGCACGCCTTTAATCCCAGCACTCAGGAGGCAGAGGCAGGTGGATCTCTGAGTTCAAGACCAGTCTGGTCTACAGAGCAAGTTCCAGGATAGCCAGGGCTACACACAGAGAAACCCTGTCTCAAAAAATCAAAAGCAATCAAACAAAGCAAAGGCACACTACCACTGAGCTACATACACTCTTAGGCCCAAAATG
>NC_034609.1:30160469-30161810 GCF_900095145.1 Mus pahari
AAAAAAAAAAAAAAAAAAAAGAGAGAAGGCAAGACAGGAGGTTCTACTCTTCTACAAAGTAAATTTAATGCCAGCCTGAGCTGTGTCTTTCTGAACCCCTTTCCCCATAAAAAAAGGGGGGTCTGGGGAGACATATCAGATGGTGAAGTGCTCACCTCGGGATCCTGAGGACCCAAGTTCCAAGAGTGTGTAAGACAAGCTGAGGTGGAAGCACTTGTCTGTTCCTGGCACTGGGGGAGAGAGACAGGTGGCTTGCTGGCACTTACTGCCCATCCAGCCTCAGTGACTTGGGGAGTGCCGTGTTCAGTGAGAGACCCTGCTCAAAAATAAGGTGGCGAGAGATTGAGGAAGACACACTAATGTTGACTTCTGACCGCTCCAAGCATTCACACACATTCACACATATATAGTGGACAAATGCACACATGTGAACATAAATATGTATATACATATACCCCAACATTCAAAAGATTTGGACAGTGTGATGGCTTCAATAAGAATGGCCCTCATAGGCTCATATAGTTGAATGTATTCATCAAGGAGTGGCACTACCTGGTTGTAACCTTGTTTGCGTAGGTGTGGTCTTGTTGGAGGACATGTGTCACCCTGGCGGGCTTTGAGGTTTCAGAAGCCCAATGGCTGTCTCTCTTCTTGCTGCCTATGGATTCAAATGTAGAACTCTCAGCTCCTTCAGGACCACGTCTGCTCACATGCTGCTATGCTCCCCACCATGATGATGATGGAGTTAAACCTCAGAAACTGAAAGCAAGCCTTAACCAAATGCTTTCCTTTAAAGAGTTGCCCTGGTTGTGATATCTCCTCATAGCAACACAACACTGAGACAGCCAGCCATCACTGCTGTCTGATCTTAGGATGTTTTTATTTATCCTATCAGTCACTCCTGGCAACCACTGATGGACATTTTTTCTTTCTAGTTTGTAATACTTGTCCTTGCATATGCCAGGCAAGTGCTATATCACACCACTGAACTCATCACCCCTGAGCTGTGTTTTGTCTCAGGAATTGCCTGATCTAGACAGTCACATAAATGGAGTCACATGGCAATGGAGTCAGACCCCTGGTTTTTCCTTTCCATAGAGAATTATTTATTAAGGTTCTTCCTGACTATAACATGGTTCATTCCTTTTTATAAATTATTTTTTCATCAGTTGATAAACAGCTGAGTTGTTTGTATCTTTAACATCATCTCTCGGTGTGTGTGTGTGTGTGTGTGTGTGTGTGTGCGCGCGCGCGCGCGCGCGCGCATATGCGCATATGCATGAGAGAGAGAGAGAGAGAGAGAGAGAGAGAGAGAGAGAGAGAGAGAGAAGCCGGGCAGTG
>NC_034609.1:30162290-30170506 GCF_900095145.1 Mus pahari
TCTGTAGACTAGGCTGGCCTCGAACTCAGAAATCTGCCTGCCTCTGCCTCCCAAGTGCTGGGATCAAAGGCGTGTGCCACCACGCCCGGCTATTGCTGAGCTATCTTAATTGTCCAGTTTCTATTTCTCAGCTACTATGAACAGTGGTTTACAAAGTTTTGTGTGTATGCGTTTTCATTTTCCCTGAGTATACAGCTGAGAGAACTGTTAGGTCATATAGTAACTCCATGGTTATCTATAAAATGAGACTATTTCATATCATACCTAAAAATTAAGTCAAATGGAACATATATCTAAATGTAAGAGGTAAGTCAAGAGTGTTTTCAAAAGTCAGCTGTACCATTTTATTTTCCTGCTTGCAATGAACAAAACCTCCACTATGCTAGCCAATGCTTTGTAGTTTTCTGGCCTATTTCTTTCAACCATCCTAAGGGGTGTGAAGTGACATTGTGATTTAGGTTTGTATTTTGCTGATGATGTTGAACACCTTTTTTTACCAGGTTTCTTTTTTGTTTGTTTTGTTTTTTTCCATTTTGAAAATGTTTGTTAGAAAAACATCTATTCAGATCCTTCACCATTTCCATTTTGGGCCATTTTACTTATTATTGGGTTTTAATATTCCCTTGTATATTCTGGAGTCAGTTTCCTTACCAAACATGTTTGCAGGTGTCTTCTGCTAGTGTGTAGAATATCTTTTCTCTTCTGTATGGTGCTGTTTAGAACACAGAAGCTTAGCCTTGGTGATATTTGATTTGTTAACCTTTTCTTCCATTGTTTCTAAGTTATTGCTGAAGGTAATGGAGGTGCCAGGTGTGGGGGCACACACCGTTAATGTCGCTGTTGAGGCCCGTGGATCTCTGTGAGGTCAAGACTATCCAGGTCTACACAGTGAGCTCCAGGCCAGCCAGGACTACATAATGAGGCCCCGTTTCAAATAGGAAAAGACAGTAGGTTTGTTTGTATGTTTTCTTCTTACTGATTTAGCTCTTCTTACATTTAGATCCATGGTCCATTTTCAGTTAATTTTTAGATGTGGTATGAAGTAGTCCCGTTTTATAGACAAAGACGCTGGCACTTAGCCTTAGTCTAACCCCATCTCCAAGATCACTTAGAGGTTGATTTATTTAGATCTTAGTCCTTTAAAAAAAAGTTTATTTGCTGTGGATATGTATATGTATGCACCTGAGACAGAGGGGGGGGGAGAGAATATATGTGTGTGTGTGTGTGTGTGTGTGTGTGTGTGTATACATGTGTACAATCTGTGAGAGCCTGTCCTCTCTTTCCATCCAGTGTATTGGTTCTAGGCTGAGTCAGTTTGTCACCTGTGGTAGTGAGCACCCCCATCTATATTCTGTGCCCGTCACATGTGGTTGTGAGCACCCCCATCTACATTCTGTGCCTGTCACATGTGGTTGTGAGCACCCCCATCTATATTCTGTGCCCGTCACATGTGGTTGTCAGCACCCCCATCTATATTCTGTGCCCGTCACATGTGGTAATGAACACCCCCATCTTCTGGGCCTGAGAGCTTGCTCTTTACCTCCTAGGATTCATAAGTTGTTCTAGAATTTTTCAAATAATAGTAGAAGTTGATCCTGTTGTTTGCTTTAACTTTTCCTTGTGTGTGTGGGTAAGTTTTGAGTAACCATGTGAGTTCTGGGAAGTGATGTGGATCCTCTGCAAGAGCAGCCAGTGCTTTTAATAGTTGAGCCATCTCTTCAGCACCCCTGTTGTAAGCCTAAAAAAAAAAAAGAGTAGCCAGCTAGTGGTAGCACATGCCAGCACTCTGTCACAGAGGTAGGGGATCTCTGAGGCCTGCTTAGTCTACAGAGTAAGTGTCAGGACAGTCAGGGCCACACGGAGAGACAGACAAACAACAACAGAACAAAACAAAGAAAAGAAAGCAGAGTGCTGACAGATGTCAGTGACTCTCCCTGTGTACTCGGGCACGGAATTAATCAGCTGCTGAACAGCCACATTTGTCTCCTGCAGCGGCTGCTGGACAGCTGAGTTGTTTCCACTTTTTGATCATTATTAATAATGTGGATAGAAATATTGGATTCCATCAGTCATCCTGAAATATAATAAAGCACTATAGTTTTATCTGTCTGTCTGTCTGTCTATCTATCTATCTATCTATCATCTGTCTATCGCTCATCTGTCTATCTATCTATTTTTTTCTTTTGAGACAGAGCCTCATGTACTCTCGTCTGACCTTAGACTTGATATGTAGTCAAGGATGGCCTTGGACTTTCTTCTCCTTCCTCCTCCTCCCTAGTGATAAAATCCCAAGTCAGGTTGGTTTATGTGTTGCTCAGGAGTGAACCATGGCTAGGCAAGCACTCTAGCAACTATTTTTTGGCTTATTTTTTGTTTTTGTTTTTGTTTTGTTTTTATTTTATTTTTTTTTCTTTTTATTTTTTTTCTTTTTTGTTTTTGTTTTTTATTTTAAAGGCAGACACTATAATTTAGCCTTGACTAGCAAGGAACTCACTATGTAGACCTGCCTGGCCTTAAACTTACAGAGATCCACCTGCCTCTACCTTCCTAGTTCTGAAATTAAAGATGTATTAACACCATGCCTGGCTCTCTAACAACAACAACAACAACAACTACTACTACTACTACCTCTCCTTCTTCTCCTTCTTCTTCTCCTTTTTTTAAAGATTTATTATTATATGTAAGTACACTATAGCTGTCTTCAGACACACCAGAAGAGGGCATCAGATCTCGTTATGGGTAGTTGTGAGCCACCATGTGGTTGCTGGGATTTGAACTCAGGACCTTTGGAAGAACAGTCAGTGCTCTTACCCTCTGAGCCATCTCACCAGCCCCTGACAACTTCTTAAATGAAGACTTGGCTTGCTGCTACTCACAAAAGCTAGAGGAGTGTGGAGCTGAACCAGTGTTTTTGCAGAAATCCCTAATCTTTTGTACTTTATCTTATTGGCGTTCTCAGGGTCTACATGATGCCTACACACCCTCTTCCACACTGAGGGTTGGCGGTATTTCAGATACTTAAATTTCATAGAAGCTTCATTTTTAGACTTCCTGACCAGTGGTTGTTTTCTGTCAGTCAAAAACCAATATTGAGATTTATATCAGAGAACTTAGCAGATTGGTACTTTTATCTATAAGGAAAAGGATAATAGCTACTTCACAATTACTTGCACTTTTCAAGATTGCCCCAGATAATTGTCATGTCAGAGAGATGGCAGTAGGTTGTGTAAAGTTACCACCTACTGAGTGCCTGTCAATCATAGCAACCCTGCAGGTTTCAGAATGAGGGAATTGAGGGTCAAAGATGTTAACTACCTGGCCCAAAGTGACGCAGACACTAAGTGACAGGACGAGGATTTGAAAATAAGTCTCTTTGGTTCTAAAAGCCATCTGCCAGAGGGAGAGGTAGTGAGAGCCACAGTGCTGAGGATGCTTCAGCTCCAGGCTGAGTCTTGCCATGCTCTCCACTACAGGAACCAGCTGCCTATATAATGCCTATATAACTAGGCTGCCAGCTCTATATAACGGAAGAGCGTGTGCTGATCTGTCTTCGTCTGCCCGTTTGGCAACGTAGGGTGCTACATTTCAGGTCCTCTCTGGATCTTTGAGACTTGTCTCGACTCGCTCCCTCACTCCACTTGCTCTCCTTCCCTTTCCATCAGTTCTCAGTGCTATCAGTACAACAGCTATTGTCGTCGCTTAGGAGCATCAGGGAAGGCTTCAGATTTATATGGTCATCTGTTTTGTACTACTGTAACAATGTCTGAGCCTGGTATTTACTTATAAAGCACAGAGGCTATTTTCTTACAGTTCCGTACAGTTGAGAGTCAGTTGATTGTCTGAAGGCAATAAGTGGGCAGGACCTTGGTGCTGCACCATCCTATGGTGGAAGGTGGGGTCTGAGGACCAGAGATAGGAAAGAATGGAGAGCGAGAGGCTGAACTCATGTTTTTCAGGACTCCCCAGTTCCATGACCTTGGCATCAATACATTTGTGAAAGCCGAGTCTTCGTGACTTAGTCACTGCTTGTATTAGCCAGGCTTCTCTGGAAGAGCAGAACCAGCAGAGTCAATAATCAAGTTAGACGTGGACCTATTAGATTGGCTCCTGAAATGTGGTTGGGAAGCAGCCATGCTGAATGCAAGCTGGGGAGGCTAAGAGCCCATAGCTGCTCAGCCCACAGGCTCAGCCCTCCCAACTGCTTCTGAAGGTCTGCAGGTTTGGAAAGGGAAGGGTGTGGTGACTTTAATTTCAGCATTTACGGGGTCGACGTGCTCTCTATAGTGAGTTCTAGATGAGATTCTGTCTCAGAGAGAAGGAGTGAAGGCCAGGGACATAGCTCAGTGATAGAGTGCTTACCCGGCATGCGCCAGGCCCCACTGAAAAGAAGTAGCAGCAAGAACAACAATGACTAAGTCTACACACAGCTTTTTACACAGAAGCCCCTAAGTAGCAGCTACCCTGCACCTGATGGTAGATAAATAAGATCTGATATAGTTACACAATGAGATATTATTCAGTAATAAAAATGAATGGAGTTCTACTGATTCATACTAGGGCATAAATAAACCTTGATAAGCGAAAGAAGTCAGACATAAAAAACTGCATGTCATAAGATTCCATTTATGTGCAATGTCCAAAATAAGTCAACCCGTAGATATCAAAGAAGAGCAGTGGTTCCTAGGGCCTGAGAGAGGGACAGAACAGTGTGTGACATATGGATATGAGTTTCTTTTTGAAGTAGAATTATGTAGTGGTAATCATTGTACAACAGTGTAAAATTATACTCATGCTTACCAGCTATCCATTTTATCGTTTTTAAGTTCGTATGTGTGCACATATGGACACACATGCATGCAAATACCCTTGAGGTTAGAACAGGGTGTTGGGTCTTTTACAGCTGGTGTTACAGGAGGGTGGGAGCCACCAAAAAGGGTGCTGAGAACCATACTCAGATCTTCATGAAGAGCAGCAGCAAACACTCTTGGGCATGGAGCCACCGCTCCGGCCCCAGCTAATATGCTTTAAATATTAACTTAAAAATTCAGAGCAGGCCAGGACAGTGGTGGCACACACCTTTAATCACAGCACGTGGGAGGCAAAGGCAGGTGGATTTCTGAGTTCAAGGCCAGCCTGGTCTATGGAGTGAGTTCCAGGACAGCCAGGGCTATACAGGGAAACCCTGTCTAGAAAACAAAAACAAAGAAAAACAAACAACAACAACAACAAAAAAAACCAAATGAAACCAAGACAAAATGAAATTCAGAAGAGTAGATTTTCGTGAAACTTTTGGGACTCTAAGGATGCAGGGGTAGAATTTAGACACAACTGTAGTAAGAAGCTGAGGCTGAAGGAAAGCAAAAGTCTGAAGATGGTTCAGAGAGACAGGGATAGAGGGCGGTAGGCAGATGGTTCAGAGAGGCAGGGGCAGAGGAGTGTCAGGGCAGTGGGTTGTCAGGGGGCGTGCTGGGTGTGAAGGGGAGTGGTGATCAAGCTGCTGGGAGCTATTTGCAGGCAGGCACCTGGGCCTTCTGTGAGACTGCAGGGCACCTTTGCAGGTGCCAGTCCCACCTGGACCGTGGTTTGGTGGCAGGACTGTTTTCTTAATTGAAAAGGCAGTGCTGATTCATTGTTGTTCTTGCTCTCCCTTTCACCCATAATCTTAAGTGCTGCCTATGGCCCAGAAGCAACTTGTTCCATTAGCTTCTCCCCACAAGGCTGTGAGGAACCAATCCCTAACAGCAGAAAGATGTGTTCCTAGCCAATGAGTGATGGAGTCCTCAGTCAGCCCCCTAGCCCAAGGCTCTTATCCCTGCTCCACCAATGCCTCCCCACCTTCAAGTCCCTAGGGCCGGGCCTCTGCTCTTACAGACAGTGGAACAGGCCACGGCAGCTGCACATAAGCAAGCTCATCCTAATTTCATGGTTCCCAGAATTTCCTTCAAATCTCTCATCTCCTGTTCCTGTAGATGAGCTGCTAGCAAGACAGCATCCTTGCAAAAGTCCAATGTAAGACAGTGTGGGGCGGAGTCATTGCAAATGTCTCCTTTGTAAGCTAATAAGGAATCAGTAAGAACCGTCCTTGAAGAATCTTATGTAAAATGTGCCCTCAAAATTACCACCCCCTTTTTTTAAAGTGAGACTTATTTTTTTTAAAGAACAAATCAAAGAGAATAAAGAGAGAATCCATAAGTAAGATGCAGCCCCAGTTAGTTTGCTCTCTATTCACTGGAGCTGTGCTGTGTTACCAGCTGAGGGAATCACCACTCTTCCTTCTCCTTCCCATATCACAAAGCAAGCAGCTTACATTATCCTTCATTTCAAATACAAATTAAAATATCTAACCTTACCAGATGTGATTAAGATGATCCTTAAAGCTGTTCACACACTTAATAAGCCCCGTTACATTTTTTATTAACCCTGACATAGATTCTGTTGTTGCTGAATCATAAGTTTAGCATTTTTTTGATTTAATAAAGCATCGCGATTTCCCCTTCTCCAGTCATGTCAGATCTTGGGCAGTGGTGGGAAAATGCCCCTCCATGGTGTCTGCTCAGTGTGCCAGCTTGTTTTAGATTTGGATTTATACTTTGATGATTGGTTTTGCTTCCTGATCAGGGATGCTGGTCCCTAAGGATGAAGGTGAGCTGGGAGTGAATTGACCTCAGGGAGAGTCTGGCAGACCCTGAGGATCCAGAGGTCTAATTAGGTCGTCTTGACATCCGGTTGCCAGGGTAATTACTAAGGTTTCCTTTCTTAGAAGGCCTTTTTCAAGGAACATCTCTGCATGTTGTGTCCACCATTTGTAATCCTGTAGTATTGACTTTATATAGGAACCAAAAGAGAAGTGAGGGCTGTGGAGGTGGCTTCCTTTGTAAAGTACACACTATACAAGTATGGGGACCTGGATTTGGATCCTCACCAGGACCCACATAAAAGCATCTATAACTCTAATGTGGGGGGGGGGGGGGCGGCGGGGGGAAGCATGGACAGAGACTGGCAAGTCCCCAGAGTTCACTCACCAGTCAACCTAATTAAATAGATGAGCTCCAGGTTCAATGAAAGACTGTCTCAAAAATAAGAAGGGGCTGGCATGATTATTCTTTAAATGTGCCAGCTGCTACACCCGATGACCCGACTTCAATCCCCAGAACCCACACTGTGGAAGGAGAGTGCCAGTTCCCAGTAGCTGTACTCTGGCCTCCGCACGTGTGCTATGGGACATATATGACTCCCCCGCCCCCGAAAAATGAATAAGCATGTAATTAAAACATTTTAATTAGAGGGTTAAAGAGATGACTCAGTAGTTGGCTACTGAGTTTGGTTCCCACAATCCACAAGGTGGTTCAGTTAAGTTACAGCCATCTGTAACTCCAGTTCCAGGGTATCCAACACTCTCTTCTGGCCTCTACAGGCATGCACATGTAGGGTGCACAGAGGACATACATGAGGGTAAAACACTCAACACATAGAAGTAAAGGGAGAGAAATGAAAAGGTAGAGAAGGATAGAGTCTGCCGGGGCTACCACTGACCTTCATATAAATTCACAAACACAGAACACACACACACACACATACACACACACAAAGAGAAATCAATGGTCTTTTTCTATGCTTTCTTTAGGCTGTGTGTGTGTGTGTGTGTGTGTGTGTGTGTGTGTGTGTAGAGAGAGGGGGAGGGGAAGGGAGAAGAGGATGGGGAAGGAGAGCGAGAGAGAGTATACGCATCCAGGTGTCTAAGGAGGCCAGCGATGTCGGATCTCCTGAAGCTGGAGTTACAGGTGATTATGAGCTGCCATATTTATGTGTACTGAGATCTGAACCTGGGTCCTACAAGAGAATCAAACTTTTTTAACCAATGAATATTTCTCTAGCCCTTAAATAAGTATTTAAAAAACAAAGTTCAGAGGCTGGAGAGATGACTCAGAAGTTAAGAGCACTGACTGTTTTTCCACAGGTCCTGAGTTCAATTCCCAGCAACCACATGGTGACTCACAACCATCTGTAATTGTATGCGATGCCCTCTTCTGGTGTGTCTGACGAGAGCAACAGTATAGTCATACTAATAAAATAAATAAAACTTTAAGAAAAAAAATTAAACAAAAATAAATTTTGTAGAAGAGATTGACAGGTTCCCCTTTGGATTCGGTCAGTAGTTAGAACTGAACCAGGGGAAAAGATAGTTGTAAAATATTATATTATCTTCGTCCTTTTTT
>NC_034609.1:30170611-30175993 GCF_900095145.1 Mus pahari
TGCCTGCCTCTGCCTCCCAAGTGTTGGGATTAAAGGCGTGCGCCACCATGCCCGGCCCTTTAGCAGTTTTGTATTAACAGTATTTATTGTGTTTGAGAATGTGTTGTAGATATGCTTCAAACAACAGTAACCATGCTCTGCCTTCATGGAGTTTACAGTCAGAGGGGCGGTGTAATCACACAGATATAAAATAGTTGTGACAAGTGCCGTAAAGAACCCATACTCTGAAGGGTATCCCTGTTTAGGGATGTTTCACTGGACAGAGGGGGGAGGGGCATGGAACCCATTCTCCAGAGCTGGGGGATTAGTAATTCACACAATGAAGCCTAGATGAAGAGTGTTTCAAACTGTGGGGACAGCAAAGGCCAATCAGAAGCAAGGGCTGTGTGAGCACAGCGTTCCCTGGATCCTTGGGATCAGTGAAGTGGGTGGGCTGCCTGCGTGGGCTCCGAGCATGGGCAAGCTCGGTCCATCAAGACAGCCTCATCTCTTTCCCAACAGGCTCTGTTGCTTTAAAACAAACCGTGAGGAATTTGAAAACAGTTCCTGTCCTGGGCCATCTCTCTGCCTTGCGGGACACTATCCAATACACCATGAGTCCCCTTGTCCTCCTCTCTAGCACTCACACAGAGCTTGCTCCTCGCTGCCGACGGACATGCTGTTCTCTGTCTCTAACCTGTTTTATGAATAGCAGCAAGAATGCATGGCTATTCTGTACAGCTCTCTGAGAACACAGCCCATAGCATTATGAAAATCATTCTGATTGCACAGGAAAACAGCAGAGCCCTGGGAGTTATTTTAGGCCAATAGTTTTGTTTTCAGTTTTCTCTCCTAACAGTAGAATTCATTTTCAAATGAGTCTAACCAAGCAGTCAGGTGATATTTTTTTTTCTTCTTTGTACCTTTCTACTTCTGGCTTTTCATGTTTTCTAGTATGAACATGTCTTGCTTTTATAATCAAGAGAATTTTTTTTTTTAAATTATATGTCTGCCACAGGAAGCTGAATTGTTTGATGATGACAAGGTTCAGGGACTAGTACAGATTGAAACAGATGGCTCCCTCTGTTGTAGTACCCCCTGGTGACCCTTTCACAACCAGGGATTACCAAAGCACAGAGTGACCCTGGCTTCTTCACCATGAAATTATACAAGACAGCAGGAACCTTACTGACAAACAGATGTGGGTTTTCCCCCCCAACTAGTGCTTTTCTTAATGAAATGGTTGCTTAGAAACCAGACCATAATAATAACTTTTCTATATTTAGTCTGTGAAATGATTCAGTTTGCAAAGTTATTAAGTCAGAGGATGCTAATTAGATAGAACTGAACTCGCCCATTATTTCTTGTCTGGTAGTTCAGCAACTAAACAGTTAAATTGGCCGCATCTCCTCCAGCATGTCTCTCCAGATGCTCCTCATAACAGGGGACCCACCAGGAAAACGACAGCTCCTGCTCCAATCTTTCCTGGGCCACTCAGGAGCGGCCCGGTGGCGCCTGCTCCCGCACTGCGGTATGTGTTTGGAGCTGTTCCATATAGTAGCTGCTGAGAAGATCAGTTAGGTCAGCGGGTCAAAAATTCTATGTGAAAAAATGAAAATAAACTCCACTCACAATACGTTCACTGAAACAGCAGTGTGAAAAGAAGCTAGGACGGAAGATGGTTTAGAATGACAGAACTTAGAAGTGGACACTCTGCTATGCATTACTGGTAATAGGAAATCTTTATGCTATATTTGGCAGGTAATTAAAGCAAGTATTTTAGTCAGGTGAGGTAGTAAATACCTATAATCCCAGGAAGGATGATGGAGAATTCTTTTTTTTTTTTTTTTTTTNNTTTTTTGAGACAAGGTTTCTCTGTGTAGCCCTTGCTGTCCTGGAACTCACTCTGTAGACCAGGCTGGCCTCGAACTCAGAAATCTGCCTGCCTCTGCCTCCCAAGTGCTGGGATTAAAGGCGTGTGCCACCACGCCCGGCGGATGATGGAGAATTCTAGTTGACCCTGTGCTACATAGTGAAACATTGCCTAAACTAAACAAAAACCTTAACTTGAAACTAAATAAAATCTAGGGGAAAGTAGACATCTCTCTGCCTTTCATTGATTAGATGACTGTTTAATTCATCTGTCACATGATAGCACATTCAAAAGCACTTAAAAGCATTAAAGAATGGAAAGAGCAGAGAATGGCCAAAGTAACCCGGAGAGAAAGCCAGAGCTCCTCAGGTGTGAACTCAGCCTGAGAACGTGAGTTTGCCCTGCGGACAGTTGCCTGAAATTAAGCTGTGGGCAAGTTGTAGAAATGAAAACTTGGAGCAACTCCATGTGAGATTAAACAACAAATACCCTCTAATCCTAAACTTAGACCCCTAAGGAATCTACCTCAAGTCAGTCAGAGATATTAGTGTGAATCCTGCACTGTCAAATATCCCTGAATTCCTGGCACTTGGGATGTAGAGGCAGGAGGAACATGAATTGCAAGCTAATCTAGACTCTGTAGCAAGACCTTGTATTTTTTTAAAATGTATTGTAGATTTATGCATATGTGACCATAACATAAAATTTGACTCGAGCATTTCTAACATTTCATTGGCACTAATTTTATCATAGTATTGTATAGCTGTCATCACTACCATTAAAAGGTTCATCCTCCAAAACAAAACCTCTTTGCTGACCATTACAGTAACACCCCATTTCTCCCTCCACAATAATTCTTAAAGTCGGTAACTAGCACAGAGCCGCTCATAACCAAACACACAAAAAAACAAGGTCCAATAATACTTCAGATATAGATTTGTTGCTCACAAATGAAGAAGTAATTCTGCTTACTGTATTTAAAGATATACAGGATAAACTTGACAATAACTTTAGGAAGTAAGAAAAAAACCAAAAAACCATCAAACTTTTTTTTTTTTTTAAGGGAACATCTCAAACAAAGAGTAACTAAACAAAGACAAACAAACCAGGGAGAGAATTAATGAACCAAAAGGAAAAAAGAGTTACAGGAAATGAGCACAGAAAATATTTCTAGGCAGAGAAATCAGGAAGAAAGCTGAAAAGATTTGACTTCCTACCGTCTTAAAACACATTTGTGTCCAAAAGCCAACATAGTTTTAATTTAATACAAAGTCTACTCAACGACCAAAGATTTCCTATGAAAATGGCTTTTGAACGTAAGTGTATTGCGATAGATGTATCTGTAGTCACTGAGGCTCAGATTGAAAAGGAAAAGTGGCAAATGAGGGGGACCTCCCTTTTGGAGCCATGAGGATGTTATACAGTTAATAGAGCGATGGTTGCACAACGTTTGTGAGTCTCCTAAAAAGCACCTAGTTATGCATATAGAATGACATGGTTTATGTCATAGTTATATCACAGTGAACCTCCTTCTCTTACCAAAAGGCAAGCAGTTAATATCTTTATCACATAAGGAGTTCCTAGATATTAATAAGAAAGGCACCTAGTAGGTAAATACAAAAATAGGCAATTTTAAAATGAGACTTCTGGTTCTCTCTTGGTAAGAAAATTAATTAGAACATTTTGAAGTACAGTTGTATGTTTGTACCTATGATGTGGGTTGTCTCTCGTTGGGGAATTCACCCCGAGGGCTCAATGGGAGCTGGATCTTACAGAGGTTCTGTGAAAGCCTGCATGAGAGGCTTCGTGGAGAGCCTTGGAGGGCTGCGCTCTTAGTTGACTATTTAGTGAGTGGGTTTGTTTGTTTTGTGGAGTGTTTTGCTTGTTTAGTTGGTTGGTTGGGGTTTTTGTTTGTTTATTTTGTTTGAGACCATCTGTCCCAAGCTGGCCTCAAACTCACTCTGTGGCCAAATCCTGGGAACCTTAGGCTTTCTACCACTGAGTTACACATCACCAGCCTTCTTTGTATTTAGTTTAATTTATTTTTGTTTGTTTTGAGACTACCCCCTAGGCTACCCCCATCTCTCTATATAGCCAAGAATGACTTTGAACTTCTGATCCTCCTACCTCTGCCCTGAGTTCTGGGATTACAAACTGTACCACCAGGCCATTTCATGCAGTGCTGGGGCTGGAACTCAGGGCTTCACGCCAGCACTCGCCAACTGTGCTCCATTCCCAGCTGGTCCTGCTTTTTACAACCATTCATCTGCCCATCTTCCAGAAGCCCTGTTTTCATTTTACATCCTTTCTCTATTCCTCTTTTGCCCCCTCTCCTTGAACCCTTATGATGCACAAAACACGCTGGTGCCCATAGAGTCTTGTGATCAACTGAAGAAGCACTGCTGGCTACATTTGTTTTGTTTTTGTTTTTGAGTTTTTACAGTCCAGCCATTGTCCCCCTCTTCCTCCCCACTCCCACAGTTCCTCATCCCATTTCTCCTCCCTCTTGTCTCCAAGAGGATGTTCCCCACCACCACCACCAGACCTCCCCACTCCCTGGGGCCTCCAGTCTCTTGAGGGTTAGATGCGTCTTCTCACACTGAGGCCAGACCCGACAGTCCTCTGCTGTATATGTGTCAGGGCCTTGGACCAGCTCATGTATGCTGCCTGGTTGGTGGCTCAGTGTCTGAGAGATCTCAGGGGTCTGGGTGATTTGAGACTGTTGGTCTTTCTATGGGGTCACCTTCCTCCTCAGCTTCTTCCATCCTTTCTCTAATTTGACCACAGGGGTCCCTGACTACAGTCCAATGGGTGGGTGTAAGTATCTTCACCTGTCTCAGTCAGCTGCTTTTTGGGCCTCTCAGAGGACCACCAAGCTAGGCTCCTGTCTGTAAGCACCTCCTAGCATCAGTAATGGTGTCAGGCCTTAGATCCTCCCCTTGAGATGGAGTCCAAGTTGGGCTGGTCACTGGCTCGCCTTTCCCTCAGTCTCTTCTCCATTTTTGTCCCTCAAGTTCTTTTAGACAGGAACAATTCTGAGGCAGAATTTTTGACTGTGGGAAGTCAACCCCATCCCTCCACTTTTTGCCCTGCTTTTCTACTGGAGGTGGACTCTTGGAGTTTCCTCTCTTCACTGTTGGACAGTTCATCCCAGGTCCTTCTCTTTGAGTCCCGACAGTCTCTCACCTCCCAGGTCTGCATTTCTATCACTAAGTAACAATGCTCAGGATCTGCTGATGAGTGGATGAGAGAGTCTGCCCCTGACTTAGTGCTAACGTGTATTACTATTGTTTTAATTGACCGTTACAGCCGCTGCTTTGTTGTTGCAGGACTAAGGATTGAGCCTAGGGCTTCACAAATGTTAAACAAGCTCTTTACAATTGAGTTAGATTTCTAGCCTCCTTTTAACTTTTTTTCTTTTTTCTTTTGGTGGATATGGTCTGCATGTTTGTATGGATGTGGGTATACTTGGGGTAGGGCACATACACGTGTGTGTGTGTGTGTGTGTGTGTGTGTGTGTGTGTGTGTGT
>NC_034609.1:30176048-30177452 GCF_900095145.1 Mus pahari
TGTGGCAGGGTTTCTCTGTGTGGCCCTGGATGTCCTAGAACTCACTCTGTAGACCAGGCTGGCCTGGAACTCAGAAATCCACCTACCTCTGACTCCTGACTCCCAAGTGCTGGGATTAAAGGCATGTGTCACCACTGCCAGGCCAGAGTGTCTTTTTTTTTTTTTTTTTTTAAGATTTTCTTTCTAGTCAGGCATGGTGGCACACACCTGTACGCTGTCTTCAGACACACTAGAAGGTAGCATCAGATCCCATTACAGATGGTTGTGAGCATGTGGCTGATGGGAATTTAACTCAGGACCTCTGGAAGAGCAGTCAGTGCTCTTGACTGCTGAGCCATCTCTCCAGTTCCCTTGAGTGTCTTTCTTGACTTCCACCCCCACTCAGCCTTATTTGTTGGCAGGAACTCTTGTTGAACCTTGGGCTTGCTGTCTTAGCCAGTCTAGCTAGCCAGATGGCTTTCCTGTCTCAGCTGGGTCCCAAACTGAGATTATATGTGCCGCTGTGCACAGCCATCTTCCAAGTGAACTCTAAGGATTAGAACCCCATCTTCAAGCTCCTACAGCAAGCGTTTTTTCCCAGAGCCATCTTGCCAAACCTCTTAGCTTTTTTTTTTTTTCTCTTTTATTGTGAGACACGGTCTCATTAAGTTGCCCAGGCTGGCTTTGAACTCACATCGTAGTGCTGGTAGGCCTTGGACTTGGACTATTCAGTCCTTGTACTGTAAAGGCCATATATATATATATATATATATATATATATATATATATATAACCTTCAGAGTGCAGTGGCTAAAGACCTGCACTACCGGGCCTGGGTCTATTTTTTCCCCCTTTTTAAAAAATAGATCTTAGATGTATGTGTATCACATGTGTGTCTGGTGCCTGTAGAGGTCAGAAAAGGGCATTGGACCTTCTGGAACTATAGTTATAAATGGTTTGCAAGCCACTGTGGATGCTAGGAATCGAGCTGGCATCATCCAAAGGCAGCAGATCCTCTTATTCCTGAGCCTCCCTTCCAGCCCCCTTCATTCTCTTTTTTAATGCAACTAACTTTTTAAATTTACTTTTTATCTATATTTTTGAATGCCTCTCTCTATATATATATGTGTGTGTGTGTACTATGTGCATGCATGGTGCCCTTGAGGGCCAGAAGAGGGCGTTGGGCCCTCTGGAAGTGGAGATACAGATAAGCTGCCATGTGGGTGCTGGAAATCAAACCTGGGTCCCCTACAAGACCAGCAAGTATTCTTAACTTTGGAGCCATCTCTTCAGACCCTTAAGCTCAATTTTGTTGTTGTTGTTGTTGTTGTTTTTGTTTTTCGAGACAGGGTTTCTCTGTATAGCCCTGGCTGTCCTGGAACTCACTCTGTAGACCAGGCTGGCCTTGAACTCAGAAATCCACCT
>NC_034609.1:30177552-30179183 GCF_900095145.1 Mus pahari
GAACTCAGAAATCCACCTGCCTCTGCCTCCCAAGTGCTGGGATTAAAGGCGTGCGCCACCACGCCCGGCCCCTCAATTTTTGAATAATTATTTATTTCAACTATTTTATGAATATATTATGATTTTAAGACCTTAATTATCAGCATTTTGGGTCACTTACCTTGTTTAGTCAGGATCTCACTATGTAGTACAGGCTGACCTAGAGTTCACCATGTAGCCCAAGCTAGCCTCAAACCCTTGATCCTCACGGCTGTGTGTACCACCACACCTGGAATATTTTGTTTCCTTTTTTACTTCTTTGTAGTGTTTGAGTCTTTTACAGTGACCTGTCATTTTGTCACCCTGGGACGGAATCAAACTTTTTGATTTGAAGCAAAATTACTTAAAATTTTTTTTAAAGATGTATATAGGTGTTTTACCTGAATGCATGCTATGAACCAGTTGTGTGCAGTGCCCCTGGAGTCCAGAAGAGGATAATGGATCTCCTAGGATTGGAGTCACAGACAGTTGTAGCTGCTTATGCGGGCGGAGGGAATCAAACCTCTGCCCTCTGGGAGAACAACCGGTGCTCTTCACTGCCCCCCAACATCACTTTTTAATGGTCCTCCTTTCTCCTCTATTTACAGATGTCTTGCTCTCCTTGCCTTTTGCTGTGCCTGTAATTGAACCCATGGCCTCACACGTGCTAAAGAAATATTCTGCCTCTAATCCATCTTGTCAGTTCTAACCACATCTTATTATAAGTTGGTACTTTCTGCGGGATTTGGATCTGATGGGCGAAAGTCAGTCCCTGACTAGGCCTGGTAACCCCCGAGGCTATAGGCAGAGCGCTCCTGTGTGCACATGTCTTCAGGAGAGAAGCGCTTCTGTGGCATGTTAACTGCAGCCCTGCGTGGTCTCTGGATCGTCATCCGTAGTGCCCTGGGCACCGTGGTTGCTGGTTTTGCAATGATCACTTTCTCTAAGCCAGTTATAGCCTTGGGTTCCTGTCACCATGCTCGCTTAATCACCTTATTAGTATATCTGCTAGGCGTAACTACGGGAAAAGGGCACTTTAAGAAGGGCCTCATCCTGTCTCTGTCACTTGCTGGTGCCCCAGGCATAAGGAGACCCTGAGCAAGTAGAAGCTCAGCCCCATCTTGCCCAAGCTTTAGGGCTAGTGACTGCCATCAGTCAGCTGTGCTGACGCAGCAGCTTCTGTAGGCCAGGGGTGAAGTGGCACTGGGACCCAGGGTTCAGTTGGCCCCTCCTGCCCTGTCATCCAGGTGCTGAGTACACAGAGCAGCGGTTACCTGCCTCGGCTTGAGGGTTGCAGTATGTGTGGAGGTGACTCAGGGAGTGAATCAGCTCAAGTTCTCTGGAAAGTCAGGGGCCCTGCTTGTCTTCTTACCTGTAACTGTCTCTTGGTGGACAGCCTTATAAAGAGAAGCTAATGAACTATAGAAGTGATCCCTGAAAAGGTCTCTGGAGAATTCAGCAAGTGACGTCTTTATTTCTCACTCATGAGCAACTGAAAATGCAGGGTGCTCTGAATACATAGAGCAGTGATTACTGTCAAAGCTGTGGCTGCCTGTGCTTGCTCTCTCTCTCTCTCTCTTCCTCCCTCCCTCCCTCCCCCCTCCCTTCCTCCC
>NC_034609.1:30179282-30199619 GCF_900095145.1 Mus pahari
GGGGATTTATGTGTACATGGTGTGTGTGAACATCTTTGTGTGTAGGTGTTGCATATACACATGTGTGTACTTAAGTGCTCATGTGTAGGTCAGAGGCAAACTTCAGGTGTCAGTCCTGCATTTTCACCTCGTCTGAGGTGGTCTCTGCTGTTCAGCACTGCCAGCCTCCCATCTCGCCCTGCCTTACCCAGCGACCATGAGCTCTGACGATTCAGACTTAGGGTTGTCAGACTCCCACTGAGCTGTCTCCACAGCCTACTTGATGGTTCCCTTGTTCTCTGCTCTCTTACTGCTTCTCTCTGGGCTCACCTATAAGCTCTTACTTGGTAGAGGCAGCCTATAAAACTGTTGGGTGGGGGAGTTTGAGCAGCTGGTTAGAAAGCAGGCTGAAGCCCTCGCTTTCCATTTCCCATTTGTGTGATTCTTCTGGCATCACTAATGCTGGCAACATTTCACATTAGAAGCATTTGTAAATTGCATTAACATCACTAAGTTCCTTTTTCACAAGCTAAATAAATATACCAAGTGGAAAAAAGTATTCCCCAGGAAGCCCATCTGGACCCTGTGAATGCGTACTTGGTATACAGAGTGTGAGCCACCATTCCCTGAGGGCCTTGGAGTCCTGCAGAAAGTGCATGTCCTGGAGCAAGGCTGGTGTTGCCTGTTCTTGCAAGCATGAGGTTTGCTATCTTTAGGGTTAGAGTGCTGAGAGGCTCGTACTATTCCTGGAGTCATTTTCCTGGGCACTGCTGCCAGGTGGGCTGTGATGTGAGAAGGATGGCAGCTCAGCTTTGCCATGTGCCAGCTCTGTTCTCAACTCTCTGCTCTTCACTGTCTCCTCAGTGAAATTAGAAATGATAATGGGCCCTCTTCAAAGGACTGTCTGTGCATGGATGGGATGGGTGCATGCAATGGGCGCATGTGCCGTGCTTGCTGTTTGCAGGACACTAGGTGTGGTGTGTGTTAGTGGTTTCCTGGTAGTTTCTTAGCGATAATGTTTCATGGAGCAGGGATGCTCATTTGGTAAAGTGCTTGCTGTGCAAATATGAGGCCCTGAGATTTGTCTGATTCCTCACACTCACATAAAAATCCAGATGTGGTCATGCGCACTGATGGTCCCAGCGCTGGGAAGGCAGAGACAGGGGTGTCCCAGGGCTCACTCGCCAGTCCAGTCAACTGGTGAGGCTTGGTGTGAGGCTTTGTCTCTAAAACTAAAGTGGAGGTGACTAAGAAAGACACCTCATGTTGACCTCTGACCGCCACATACATATGCACAGATAACCAAGGCTGGGCATTGCGGTACACACCTGTATTCCCAGCGCTCAGGTGGTGGTAGGAGCAGAAATTCAAGTCCAGCCTTAGCTACATATGGAATTCAAGACTTGCTGGGCTACGGGAGACTCTGTCTTGCCTCAAAAAATAAGAACGGAGGGTGGTTATAATCATCAGGGTGCAGGTTAGATGTGTGTACAATCATCAAAGAACAAACTCAGTACGTGTTGAAAAGAGGAAAAAAATAAAAAATGTAATTTCATGATTCAGGGAACTTCTGCGTGGCTGTCAGTAAACACAGGTTCACATATTCAAAGTGGAAATTAGGAAACTACTTAAACAAACTTCACAGTATTGCCTTGAGTATGGATTTATTACTTGGACCTTATTAAAGAGCTCACTGAGATAACTGAGTGGTGAACACTCCTGTTGACCTGAGTTTGATCTGCAGAACCCACGTAATGAAAGTGACTCCCACAAGTTGTCCTCTTGACTTTCCCATGTCCTCCAGGACATGCTTGAGCAAGCACACACACAAACACAAACAAATAAAATAAGTAAGTGTGAGAGGATTTGATAGCTAGCCAGGTGCTCTAGGTTCTTACTGATCTTCAGCCGCTGGCCACCAGTGTTCCCTAGTGTAACCCTTCTTTTCTTCAGACTTGACTAACACTATCCTGCCTCGGTGTGAATTTTTAGACCTGTTTGTAGTCAGCACAGCTTTGGAGCCTTCGTAATTAAACATCATATTGGCATGCCTGATGTTATCATTCATTGTAATTACAAAGACAGCCGTTATGCAGTCCTTGATATAATAACCAGCTTCCCTAGTTTGTGCAATTTCCTGGAATTTGGGTGTTGAAATTATCATTAGTTTCCACTGTAATGAGAACGCCCCTATATCAGTGGACATACCTGGCTGAGGCATGGCCTCCTTCTTCCTCTCCCTTCTGACATGGTCTCCGAACAATACATAATCAGTGAGTGTTTCTTCGTAGTCATAAAGAAAGGTTCTTTGCATCTGATCCCTTCTCCTTGTCTTTTGTCTTCTCTGTCTCTCCCTCCCTGCCCTCCTTTTCTCCTCCCCCCCCCCACTTCCTTTCTCCCGCCTTTGTCAGGCTAGCCTTAAGGTATGTAACCCAGGCTGGCCTTGAACTTATGATCCTCCTCTGCCCCCCAAATGCTGGGATTGTAGGAGTCATCGCAGTGCTCAGCAGACCACTTCCCTGGACTGTAACTCATTGTCCTTTCAGACTAGAACTTCTCCTACTGATGGATACATATCTTTTGTAACTCATTGTCCTTTCAGACTAGAACTCCTACTGATGGATACATATCTTTTGTAACTCATTGTCCTTTCAGACTAGAACTTCTCCTACTGATGGAAACATATCTTTTGTAACTCATTGTCCTTTCAGACTAGAGCTTCTCCTACTGATAGATACATATCTTTTGTAACTCATTGTCCTTTCAGACTAGAACTTCTCCTACTGATGGATACATATCTTTTGTAACTCATTGTCCTTTCAGACTAGAGCTTCTCCTACTGATGGATACATATCTTTTGTAACTCATTGTTCTTTCAGACTAGAACTTCTCCTACTGATGGAAACATATCTTTTGTTACTCATTGTCCTTTCAGACTAGAACTTCTCCTACTGATGGANACTCATTGTCCTTTCAGACTAGAACTTCTCCTACTGATGGAAACATATCTTTTGTTACTCATTGTCCTTTCAGACTAGAACTTCTCCTACTGATAGATACATATCTTTTGTAACTCATTGTCCTTTCAGACTATAACTTCTCCTACTGATGGATACATATCTTTGTCTTTCTAGTTTTCAAGGGCTGGGTGCAAGTGCAGACATTCACAATCATCCTGTCCTCCTGACAGCATGTGCTTGTGTTTGTTTGGTTAGGGTTTTTGGAGACAGAGGCTCATACAGCCTAGAATGACCTCAGACTCACCATGTAATTGAGTATAGCTTTGAACTTGTGATCTGTCTACCTCTACCTCCAAAGTGTTGGAATTACACATGAATGCTACTATGAACAGCCATTCCCCCTCTCCTTTTTAAAAACCTACCCTTTAAATGTTTTTTTAAGATTTGGGTTTTTTTATACGTATTTGTATGAACGTTTTGCTCACACGTATGTGTGTGCACTCTGTGTACTTGTGCATAGAGGCAGAAGAGGGTCCTGGTCTCCTGGAATTGATGTTGGGATTGTAAGTTTCTTTGTGAGTGTTGGGCTTCTGCAGGAGTAGCACGTGCTCTCATCCCTGGCCCACCCCATTCCAACTTTAGACTGCGTCTTTAGGCAGTGCTTGTTGCTTACCCTGTGGATGTTCATTGGCAGTGAAGCCCAGTAATCAGCCTGTCTTCTGTGTTTGCTTCCTCAAGTACTTGTCCCTAAGTGTTTCCAGAGGGTCCAACAGTCTTGCCAAACACATATCATTGTTCTGCTCCTTGTTCTGTCTGTTGCTCTGGACTGCAGACACTTGTCTCAGACTCTGTTGTCCTTATTTGTGGACTTACACCTTTCCTTCTCTTCTCTCCACCCGCTGCTTCACTCTTCTGCCCCTCCTCTCCCTTCCCTCCCGTCCCCTCCCCTCCCCTGCATTCCCCTCCCCTCTCCTCCATTGCCACTCAAGGGAGATTTAAGGAAGATGAAAACATAGATATTTATGGTTATTATGCCACATTTGGTCGCAAATGTAGCTTAGATTTCCATGTCTATTCTGGGAATATTTGATAAATGTGTATTTCCTCTGTTTTAAGTACAGTTGAATTCTGAACACACTGTTGTAATCTCAGTTTTCCCTTAACAATGGGACTTGGAATTAATTCTGTAACAGCTCTTAAAAAGCTGCTGCTTCATTCGTGTGGGGGAGGGGTACATCAGGTTTTACTGGATGAATGACCATGATTTAACCAGCTCTCTATTCGTTAGCATTTAATTTGATTTGAGTCACTTCTATTATAAATAGTGCCACAGTGATGATTTTTATGCATAGTAATGATTTACTTGTACTGATGTGTGTTAGAATAAATTCTTAGAGTAGAATTTCTGACTTAATGCAGAATTTATATAGTTTTTTAACCCAGTGGACCATTTTCACCATTTTCCTAAGAATGCAGGCCATTCTATGAAATGTGAGATCTTGACTTTCCCTCGTTTAGCTCACAGGAAGCCATTTTCTTTTACACCGCAGGGGCAGCCAAAGCCAGTTTGGAACTGAGACTCTGCCCTTGGCAGTGCCTTTCCCTCTGCATTTGAGATATGCCATGCTGTTTTAGCCTATTTTTATCTATCTAAAAGCCTAAAAAAGAAGACAAGAAGTGCTCTTTATTTGGATTTTTGTTTAGATCTATCGGGCACTTGGGAAATAGGAGACTGAGAAGTTCAAGGTCTTCCTTGGCTATAGAATGAGTTTAAGATCAGCCTGGGTTACATGAAAAACTGTCGCAAGAAAAGGAGGGGGGGTGGCTGAAGAGATGGCTCAGTGGTTAAGGGCACCATCTGCTCTTCCAGAGGTCCTGAGTTCAAATCCCAACAACCACATGGTGGCTCACAACCATCTGTAATGAGATCTGATGCCCTCTTCTGGGGTGTCTGATGACAGCTACAGTGTACTCACATATACAAAATGAATAAATCTTTTGGGCAGTGGTGGCGCACGCCTTTAATCCCAGCACTTGGGAGGCAGAGGCAGGCGGATTCCTGAGTTCGAGGCCAGCCTGGTCTACAGAGTGAGTTCCAGGATGGCCAGGGCTACACAGAAAAACTCTGTCTCGAAAAACAGAAAAGAAAAGGAAAGGAAAGGAAAGGAAAGGAAAGGAAAGGAAAGGAAAGGAAAGGAAAGGAAAGGAAAGGAAAGGAAAGGAAAGGAGAAAAGGAAAGGGGAGGGGGAAGGAAGCTAAGTAATACATAAACATATAGGGGCGCTCGGCGAGTGTGTGCGCGGACATAATCCTAGCACATGGGGGGCAGAGGCAGGTGGGTCTCTGCAGACCAACGTGGTCTACACAGTGAGTTACAGGCCCCCATGGCTATGTAATAAGATCCTGTTGTCATCCCCTTCCCCTTCCCCTTCCTCTTCTTCCTCTTCTCGATTTTTCAAGACAGGGTTCTTTGTGTACACCTTGCGGTACCTGGCTGAGGTCCTGTCTTAAAAGGGGAGGGAGGGGGAGGACAGTTCGAGAGAAAGAAGGACGAGGAGCAAGATAAGGTAGTTCAGTGGGTAGAGGCACCTGCTGCCAAGCGCCGTGACCCGGTTTAATGTCTGGGACCAGCATGGTAGAAGGAGAGAACCAACTCCTGCAGGTTGTCTCTGACCTCCACGTACACACATGGCACATGCACACACACATACATAAGTACATGTAATAAAAATTTAAATTGTGCCGGGCGTGGTGGCACACACCTTTAATCCCAGCACTTGGGAGGCAGAGGCGGATTTCTGAGTTCGAGGCCAGCCAGGGCTATACAGAGAAACCCTGTCTCGAAAAACCAAAAAAAAAAAAAAAATTTAAATTGTACATGTTCATAGTGTGCCGTGTAATGTTTCAATACATGTAGGTAATAGCTTTCTGAGTACCATAGTCCCTTCCCTCATCATAGGCTTCATCCGCATGTGCAGTTTAAGCTACAGATGTAGTCAATGGCCCTCGTGAATCCCCAGCACTAGAAATCATCATCTGTACAGTTCAAGAAATCCAGATATGGTAGTGTGTGATTATACTCCATCATTTGGGAGGCCGGGGCAGGAGGATCAGAAGGTCAGTAGCCTGGAACAGAGTTTCTCTGTTTGCAGAAGCATCTGAGGAGTTGGAATGAGTAGGTCATTTTCCGTACTTTGGGTGGTTGTTCTCTGCCCAGGGAAAGGGAGGCAGTTTAGTTGTGAAGTTGGGATGCCATTACCTACAATGGTCTGGTCCCTCCCCATCAATCACTAATTAAGAAAATGTCCTGCAGTGTGATCTTATGGAATTATCTTCTCACTTGAGGTTCCCTCTCAAATAACTCTAGCCTATGTCATGGTGACACAGAACTAGCCAGCACAGGAAGTTAGAAGGTTGGAGAACTGGGAAAAAAGACAGAAGGAAAGTCCAGGTAATGGCAGTACACACCTTTAATCCTAGCACTTTGGAGGCAGAGGCAAGCAGATCTCTGTGAGTTCAAGGCCAGCCTGATGTTCAGCCAACGCTACACAAAGAAACCTTCTCTCGAAACATACGCTAGAGTTTCTTAGCTTCTGTGTCCAAAAAGCCTGCTGAGTAGTCCAGTCAGACCTGGAGGCTCAGAGTCTCCCCAGGCTCTTCCCTTCCCTCCTTTCATGGCCTGCGTCTTGTCTCTGTGCTGGTGTCTTGTTGGGTAGGTTTTATCTTCACAGTAGGCACTGGAAGTCCAGGACACTAGGGGTGACGGGCTACCTTCTCTTGGAGTTCCAATCTGGGTTCTAGACTCCTTGCCTATTCCTGAACCAATCATTGTGGTAGGGATGGGGCAGAGTGTTGTAGTTTGTCAGCCTGAGTCCCAGCCAGAAGGAGGGCAAGTGGCTTTCCAGCACACTTAAGTAGCCCTCAGACAGAGACTGGGAGTGTGAACCACTGATTCCCAAAGGAACCCCAAGGTGGTGTCAGGAGACATAGAGAGACACAGCTATATGGCTGTTTGGCTAGAATAGTATGTTTGAAGAAGTGAATAACTATTTCTACTAAGGACTGGAGAAAGAGAGAAAATAGAAATAAACACTAGCAGGAGAGACATTGGGAAAGGGTGGTTTCAGAATCCTAGATAACAAAGTTCTGTCCAGCAAACGTCACTTCCCCAACTCTTCACTCCAAAGCACTGCTCTACTCCTCAAAGGGAACATCCACAGCCTCAGAAACAGGCCAAGAACAGCTTGCTATGCTAAAAGGTAAAAATAACAAACAGACAACACCTAGGTAGGCAGAGTTGTTCAGGACAAGGAGCAAAGACTAGCATACTCAGAGAGGGTTCTGTGGTCCTTGGATTTCAGGGAGAGGGATGGGGCAAGACAGAGGGGGGCATGGGGCTTCTTTAGGGGAAAAGAGGAAACACTGAGGATTGGCACACAGAATGAAGGGGCCTCATTTGTAATTTTAAGCAGTGGTTCCCACCATATGCAGTAAGGGTGGAAGCAGGCAGAACAATTAGAGGCTTTGGAAAAGCTGACCTGGCATTGGCAACCTGAGAGGCTGAGCTACAATTGGGGAGCCCTCGGAAACACTTCCTTCTTTATGTGTGGTTTCTTTTTCCTGGCCGCAGGAGAGATGTGCATCCTCCCTTTAGAAGGGGATAACCTTTCCTCTCTGAGCAAGAATTTCTACAGTGTGGAGAGCAGCAGGCTTATTCTCTAAGGTCATTTCCCCCTTACTGCATCCATGCTGAGGTTGAGTATAAAGCTGGGCTCAGGTGTGATAGCACTTTTGTAGGGTACATACTGTGGAGGCCCTGCATGGATGGCAGAAGGGGTCCAGGAAATTGGCCATCATCTGAGATCTGATACCTGCCGTGCCCAGAAGGCTCTGAAAATGGGGAAATTGCTGTGTCAATCACAGTTTTACAAGAGAAATCAGACTGTAATGAAGAGCTATGGCAAAGGTAGGAAGCACTTCTGTGCTTTGGGCTGAAGTCCACAGAACATTTCCTCTCACCAAACCCTAGAATCGTAAAATCCAGAGGATCCCTGGTGGTCCCTTGCTGCTGTGTCAATTCCAGCCATGATTTATAGGGACCTAGCCTGTACTGCAGATGTCCATGGCAGTACCTCAGAGCCCTAGCTAGGATTAGCAAATCCAGAGATGTGGGTTCCCAGTCACCATCTTCCACTTACAAAGAGCATCTGTCCTAATAGAGACAGCCTTGGCCTGCAGTGTTACAGGTAGGTTTAAATGTGGGCTGCTGAGATGGCTTAGAGTCAAGGTGCCGTGCCACCAAGGCTGATGGCCCGAGTTCAATACCCAGGATGCAGGTGGGAGAAAGGACAGAATTGACTCCTACACTTGTCCTCTGATACACACACACACACACACACAAATGTAAAAACAAATAAATCAATCTTTGTATCCATCCCATCACAGATATCTAGGTTACTTGTCTTCCCATCCTACATAATGAGTTCTTTCTTTCTTTCTGTTTTGAACCCAGGGGTTGCCCTTCTCTCAGATGTGTATCCTGAAGAAATCTTGGTTGATCTGTTGGCCAAATACGACAGTGGGAAAGACAAGCACAGCCCTGAGACCAGAATGAAGGTTGGCGAGGTCCTGATGCGAGTTGTCAGGGCACTGGGTGAGTCTGGTTTGTTCACTCCATTCCTCTGACACTGGGCAGTGCAGTATTGCTCTGTCTGTGTACTGGAAGGCCCCTCTGCCAGCAGGTGAGGACCGATTAATGATGATGACTGGTTAGGGATTGAACACATGCTCAGCCAAGGCTCTGTGAAGATTTCTTTCCCCACGGCTGCTTAGTCTCCCTCTCCAAGAGCTGTGCTTTGCTGGGGCCCCTGTGAGTGGGGTGGGCTCTCAGAATGCAGGCTAGCTGATCTGAGATACACTGTTTAGGCAGTACTCAAGCGGGCAGGCCTCTATGTCACAGCCTGCTGCCTCAGCCGCCAGAGCGCTGGGAGTATGGGTGCCCCAGCTTGGAGGTCAATGTGTAATGGACCTGGAAAGAGACTTGACACCTGAGAGGAGCAAGCCCACCAGGGTGAAATCCAAGCAGGCCGGGGAATGGAGAGCTAGCGAGGACTGTCCGCCGTGCCAGGTTGCCAGTGTGGATGGTCGCAACCAGTTTCCCAACCAGTCCTTTAAGCAAGTTGTTAGAGCTGTGGTGGATGTGAGGCTGTGGCTCAGCTGCCTTCAGCAGTGTGTCCAGTATTCCTTCGCCGTGAGTGATAGGGCGAAGGACAGACCCCCTGACGTGAAGTTGCTCTCTGCCTAGAAGCTGCAGAGGTGTTTTCTGTGAGCTGCTCTGGCTCGGTTAGGGATCCTCTCCTCTCCTTCCTGGTGCTTCTTCATTCAGTGTCCGCATGTACAAATGAGGATATTCATACCATATGAGGCCATATTCCAATAATAAAATTAAAAGAAGCAAGTGGACCTAGTAACTGTGATCCCAGCTATTGAAGAGACTGAGGTGGCAGTGTGTGTGTGTGTGTGTGTGTGTGTGTGTGTCATAGTTTGAGTCCTGCCTGCTTTCCAGAAAGAGTTAAAAAAAAAACCTGCCCAACTAAGTAAGACCCTATTTCAAATGTTGAAAGAGGCATGGGGATATAGCTCAATGATAGAGTACTTGCCTAAACTCTGTAAGGACCTGGGTTTAATCCCTAATATTGCCAAGAAAATAAATAAATAAAAATTAAAAGTTTAAGAAAAAGAGAAACCATAAGAGGGGCACTGGAGAGATGGCTCAGACCATACTGGAAAGCCCCAGCTGTCCTGGAAATTGCTCTGTAGACCAGAGTGGCCTCAAACTCAGAGATCCACCTGCCTCTGCCTCCCAAGTGCTGGAGTTAAAGGCGTGTGCCACTCATGGCCAGTCATCTTGTTCACATCATCATCCAACACCTATAATCTGAAAATTTGAAATCCCAAATGGTCCAAAATCTAAACTTTTTGAGTGCTTGTCATGACATCAAAAGTGGAAATTTCTGAACCACAAAACTTTGTTTTATTTAAAAAAAAAATGTTTTGCCGGTCACTGGTGGCGCATGCCTTTAATCCCAGCACTTGGGAGGCAGAGGCAGGTGGATTTCTGAGTTTGAGACCAACCTGGTTTACAAAGTGAGTTCCAGGACAGCCAGGGCTACACAGAGAAACCCTGTCTCAAAAAAAAAAAAAAAAATCAAAAAAAAATGTTTTAAGTAAAATTGCTTTCAGTTTAGGCATACGATGGTACTCAAAACAGAAATTAATTTTGTATTTATATTTAGGCATATTAAAGTATTGCAAAGTTCAGAAAATTATGAAATCTGAAGAGCTCTGATATTCAGCTTCTTGGATAAGGGGGCAGCACCTGTGCCAATGTGCCAGGTGCACAAAGGGAGGACCTTGTGCCAGTGTGCCAGGTGCACAGAGGGAGGGCCTTGGAGCCCTTTACAGTTAAATAAGGCGTACCTGTGTGGCACAGCAGTATTTTATTGTGCTGATGTGTGAGGTCCTCATAAGCCCCAGTGTTATGAAGCTGGCCTATTTTGCACCCCAGTTGTCTTGCCTGGGCCTTGTTCCCGAGTCAGCAGTTTGTAGTGGTGAGGAGGGAGCTGGGTGCAGTGCGGCAGAGCCTGCTCTTGGCCTCCCCTCAGCTCCTAGGTGGTGGTGGGAAAGCAACAAGAGTTCATTTCTCTTTCTGTTTTTAAAACTAGGGCTGGCTGTGGTAGCAGAGACAGGCAAGTCTCTGTGAGTTCAAGGCCAGCATGGTCCACAAGGTAAGTTCCAGGCAGCCAGGCCTACATAGTGAGTTGCTCTCAAAAATCAAAATCAATCAAACAAATATAAACAAAACAAAAATCCCTCGGGATAGACTGTGTAGTCAGCAGTGTTCGCGGTGCCCTGATTTTATGGCACTCGGTGTACTTACTACCACTCAAACCAGCAAAGCCCAATAACCCAGAAAGCTTCCTTTGCCCTTTCTAGTCTGCCTGCCCCAGAGTTAAGCAATCTTCTGAAAAAAAAAATTTTATCATTTTCAGTTTACTTTGATTGTTCTTGAACCTCATTTTAATGGAATTAATCCCCATTTCTAGTGTGCTGGGAGAGCTAGACACTTGTGAACTAGGTTAAATCTGGAAGTGTAAACATACTGTACTTCTCAGGTCATCCACTCTCAGTGATGTTGAGCTTAACCCTGGTCTTTTTGGGGGGACCTCTTTGTTATAGACCCAGTAACTGCTGTGGGTTAACTAATCGTGGACAATCCTATCTAGATACATTTTTTTTTCTGTTTTTTTGGCATTTTTTTTATTACTTCTTTTATTTTTGAGTTCATAATTGCATCGTTTTCTCCTTCCCTCCATACCTTCCCATATACCTCCCATATTTCAGTTTTTGCTGTCTTTCAATTTTATGGCAGTTTTTTCATTAATTGGTATTGCATGCATATATGCATTAATAATGGCTGACCCTTTGGATAACCAGTTGGTGGCTTATCCCTGGGAAGGCTGTCTCTCCTGCTCTCAGCTTTCTGTGGTGGCCTGGAGTTCTTTGTGTGGGGTGGAGGCCCCAGGGTCTTCCCCTGTCCACTTTGGTATGTCTATCGTTGTTCTTGATCAGCACATCTTTAAGAAGTCATGTTGGTGAGACTTTATGGATATAACTACTACTACTACTTCTTCTTCCTTTTCCTCCTTTTTTTAAGATAAAGTCCTGCTTTATAGCCCAGGCTGGCCTTCCACTTGCAGTCTTCCTGCTTCAGTTTCTCAAATGCTGAATTTGAGGATTATAGATCACCATACCCAGACAGGATTTCACTTTATAAAGGTTTATTTTTATTATTTTTAACTTTGTGTGTGTGCAAGTATTTTGGAATTTAGACACACTGGACTCCAGGCTGTGGAGTTACAGGTGGTCATGAGACACCTGATTTGGGTGCTGGGAACTGAGGTCCTCTCTAAGAGTTTGCAGTTTGGGAACTGAGGTCCTCTCTAAGAGTATGCAGTCTGGGAACTGAGGTCCTCTCTAATAGTATGCAGTCTTAGGCAGACAGATCTCTATGAGTTCAAGGTCAGCCTGGTCTACAAAGCTAGGTCTAGAAAACCAAAAGGAAGGAAGGAAGGAAGGAAGGAAGGAAGGAAGGAAGGAAGGAAGGAAGGAAGGAAGGAAGGAAGGAAGAAAGGAAGGAAGGAAGGAAGGAGAAGGGAAAGGAAGAAAGAAGGAAAGAGAGAGGAGAGGAGAGAAGAAGGGAGGGAGGACTATGCATTCTACCTGCTGAGCCATCTCTCCAACCCTACAGTTTCATTTTTTTGAGTCTGTGTATTTAAAGATCTTGAATCATTGATGTTTATAGTGTAGATGTTTTCTTCTTCTGTTGTTACTATTTTAGTTTTGTTTCTGAAACAAAGTTATAATTTTGTTTGTTTTGGTATAGGTAAATCTATCTTAATGTGTGTGTGTGTGTGTGTGTGTGTCTGTGTGTCCCTTTTGATGTAGAGATCATTGAGGTAGGATTTTGACTTTGTCTTTTTAAAGAAACTATTTAATTTTTTTTAACTTTTAGAAATGTAATATTAACAAATTGTTAAGTTGCCAGTCATCCCAAATATTTTTCCATCTGTTTCCTCTTGTGTGGTCCAATGTTGATATTGATAGTAATCTGTGTGCTATTATGTAATATTGCATTAAAAGAAAAACCACCTAGGAACATGTAAGACATTAACCGGGTGTGCTGACACACAGCCATAATCCTAGCCCTAGGAAGGTGGAGCTGGGAGATCTGGAGATCCAGGGTATCCTCCTCTGCGGAGTGAAGTTGAGGCCAGCTGGGACCTCAGGAGACCCATCCCGCAGTTACTTAACAGTTATGTAAACTTCATCTTTGTATGAATGACATACTCCAAATTTTCTGTTCCTCAACCTAGGGAGTCCCTCTGCTGACTCAGGTATATGTTGACACATGTCACACAGATGCATTTCCAGTTATTAGGCTTAGTTTCTCATTCTTTTTTTTTGTTGTTGTTTTGTTTTGTTTTGTTTTGTTTTTCAAGGCAGGGTTTCTCTGTATAGCCCTGGCTGTCCTGGAACTCACTTTGTAGACCAGGATGACCTCGATCTCAGAAATCTGCCTGCCTCTGCCTCCCAAGTGCTGGGATTAAAGGCGTGCGCCACAATGCCTGGCCTTAGTTTCTCATTCTTAAAACATATTCATCCCCGGGGCTGTGGCTTAGCAGTAAAAGCATGTGCTGCTCTTCCCAAGGACCTGAGTTCGATTCCTAGCACCCATCATCAGGCAGCTCAGACCTGCCTATAAGTCCAGCACCAGGGGGATCTGATGGCTATGGCCTCCACAATACCCTGCACTTATGTGCACACACCCCCACTCTCCACACACAACCCCCCCCCAGAAACATAATTTTAAAAAATAAATCTTTTAAGGAATTATTTATTCATTTCCATAGAACACCCACAGATTCTCTTACATTTCTACACAGCTAACTTGATGTATTTTCTACCAATCATGCTAGCACATTTTTCATTTTGGTATGGGTTGCTGAGAATCAGACCCATGGCCTTGTGCATTCTAGGCAAGGGCCCTGCTACTAAGTTATCTGCTCAGAATGTTGCAAGGATAGCTCTCTGCTACCTGCCTTCAGAGCTTGTGGCCACCTTTGAAGTCACTCAGTGCTTTACCCTTGGTCTTCCGTCTGACCTCTTTAATGGACCAGAAGCTGAACTACTAAATGCCTGCTGTGTTTAGGGGATGCGTTGTTTTCTCATCATGAGGAATGGGTAAGAGTAAAGATTGGGTTTATTATTGTTGTTTTGCTTTTTAAAATTTGTTTGGTTGAATTTTGGGTGTGATGCTAGGGACTGAACCTGGGACCTCACACGTGCTAAGCACACACTTGACCACTGAATCATACTCATCAGAAGTTGCTTTTTATCTGTATGTGGTTCCTTTTCAAGCTGGGGTCACAAATCTTTGATGCAACACTATTAACAATCCTGCCTGTAGTGATATCCAGCCACTCTCTGAATTTGAATTTAGATTTATCAAGTTTGAAACCACAAATTCCTCATTGTCTGTACTTTCTAAAGTTCAAAATTCTTTTATTTTTTTGTTTTATTTTGTTTTTTGTTTTTTGGTTTTGTTTTTTTTTTTTTTTTTTTTTTTTTTTTTTTTTTTTTTTTTTTTTTTGTGTGCCCGGTTTTTTTTTTCTTTTTTTTTTTTTTTTTTTTTTTGTTTTTTTGGTTGGTTTGTTTGTTTTTTGGGGTTTTGTTTTTGGTTTTGTTTTTTTTTTTTTTTTTTTTTTTTTTTTTTTTTTTTTTTTGGTTTTTCGAGACAGGGTTTCTCTGTGTAGCTCTGGCTGTCCTGGAACTTACTCTGTAGACCAGGCTGGCCTACAGAAATCCGCCTGCTTCTGCCTCCCAAGTGCTGGGATTAAAGGTGTGCGCCACCACCGCCCGGCTCAAAATTCTTTATCTTGAATATTTTCCCCACCTACTTCATCTTGGGGACAAGGACATGGCGTAGTTCAATTCAGAGACATTTACTGAAGTAAGTGTGACTGTCCTCTTCTAACTGAGGACCCTGAAGGAGGGAGCCAGGAGTTCTAGGCCAGCCTGGGCTGCATAGCAAGATCCTGGGAGCAGGAAGCTGGGAGGGAGGAAGAGAGACAGACAGATAGATAGACACGCAAACTCAGACATTTATTGAGTAGCCACTTAATGGTAGACCTGTGGACAGCTGGAAGTTGGGGCAGGAAGCTTTGAGTTCAGCTGGAGGTGTCAGTGGTGGGGAGGGGCCTGCTATGGCATTGTGTGGACATACCTGACTGTGGCAGTGTGTGCAGTGTGTGCAGAGACGTGTGTTGCTGGTGTTCCCTCGCTTTGTTTTGTTTGTAGCACAGCATGGCTGGGCAGTCTGGGAAAGTCACTTTGCCATGGTTCAGAGATTTCTCCCCTCACAGCAGAGGTTTGAGGTGAAAGGTGGGAAGATAGGTGAGTAATATGTCACCAGGCAGAACGTTCACGGACCTCAGCTTCACCAAACCAGCCTGGCAGATGGGGACTCAGTGGGCTGGCTGGCTTTCTTTCTTTCTTTCTTTCTTTCTTTCTTTCTTTCTTTCTTTCTTTCTTTCTTTCTTTCTTTCTTCCTTTCTTTCTTCTTTTTTTAAACCACGTTGGCCTCAAGCTGACTATGGAGTCAAGGCTAGCCTTGAACTCCTTATCCTCTTGTCTCTACCAGGCAAGTACTGGAATTACAGACACGAATGCAACACACCTAGCTTAGAATCATGTTTTTAAGGTCAGGGATATGGTGACTAGAAGTTCTTGCCACAGTGTTTGCAGACCTGAGTTTTGTCCCCAGAGCCTATGTAAAATCAGATGTAGATGTGATAGTGTGTCCGTAGGACTGGTGCTTCCACAGGAAGATGGAAGTGGACACTGGTGCATTCCTGGAGGCTCCCAGGCCAGCCAGCCAGCTTTGCTCAGTGTTGAACAAGAGATTCTCTCCCCAGCAAGATGAAGGATAAGGACTAACACCTAAGGTGGTCCAGGCACTGTGACATGCATGCCTCACCACACACATACACTCACAGACACACAAACACACTCATAGACATACATGCACACACACATATACGCCCTGCCACATGTGATTCGGTCAGCACGGGTGTGGCTCAGCTCCTCAAGCCTTTAGACTCATATAATTTGGGAACAGTAATGTGGTCGGAGCTAAAGACAGAAGTCCAGTCTAATTTATTAGTTTATTTTAAAATATATAAATAGACCTTTCTCGTCCCCCAATTGTACAATAACACAAGGTTATTTCATATCATTTTTTAAAAAGTATTTGAAAGTATGAAAAACGAGACTCTCATCATCATTTGTCAACTACTCCTGGTTTAAATTTTACTTTCCTGAATGATGCTAAGGACTAGACCTAGGGTTTCGTGTGTACATGATCTATACCGTTGAGCTACAGGGCCAGCCTTCAGGTTAGGTTTTAATAACTTTTTTCTCAGAGTTATATTTATATGTATATTCTTGTTTTCATCTAACATTATTCATGAATACTTTTCTTCTTTTATTATTTCTATTTATTCTGTAGTGCATTTTTCTGTGTGATCTCTGTGTTTTTCTGTGTGTATGTATGTGCATGTGTGTGTGTGTGTGTGTGTGTGTGTGTGTGTGTGTGTGAGTGCTGTGTGTGTAGGTCAGGGGCAGCATGCAGTAGTCCTCGTCTTTGAGCATCCAGGTCCCAGGATTGTCAGGCTTAGCGGCAAGTGTCTTTACTTTCAGAGTCCCCACTGAAGCCTGTTTTCTTTCTTTCTCCCTTACTTCCTGGCTTGCTTTCTCTCATTCTCTTTCCTTTTCTTTTTAATGGTCTTGCAATGTTGCCAAAGCTAGCCTTGAACTCTCAGCTCAAGCTATCCCCGTCCAGTTCATGAGTACTTTCTATATCAATACTTTCCTAAAAATACAGTGGTTAACAATTGTGTTATCATCAATGACCTGAATGGGCCGTGATTTAATTTAGATATCTTGTAGGGAAACGTTCTCTAATTGGGCTGATGCTAGTTTCTTTCTGATTGCAAGAAGAATGCTGCTGATTTTTCTATTCACTCCCTCTGGTTCCTTTGATTCCTTTCTTAGAATTGGCTCCTGGGGAGAAATGATTAGGTTAGAGCACACGTGTGCTTCTAAGACTCTCCATTTTTACAGCGAGGTTTTCCTTCAGAAATGTTCATTTGGACGGCAACAAATGAGTCTGCCAGTGTCTCCCAGATAAAACTCTCCCATGGTTTCTAACTAAACTTCCAAACCCATCCATTTGTCTCCCACTGTGTGTGCCTTTGCTCCACAGTGAGAGGGAAGGTGGAATGTGTGACTAAGTGTGAGTCTCCTGTGAGAGCAGCTACAGGCTGGTAGTGTCACGGAGAAACAGAAAGAACAGCACTTCTTAATTATTTTTAGAGGTAGGATGTAGTCTTTCAGTCAGCAAGCTCAGACAGGTTTCCGTTTGCAGCATCAGACTTGTAAAGAGGAGAGTAGAAGGCCAAGGTCACGCTGCTCCATCTGGAGTTTGCCTGTAGGACATCGGGAATCCAGATTTGAATGAGGGTGGGGCAGAGGACTCAGTCATGGATCTTTGTTGGCATATGCCATGGCAGGTGGAATTACCCAGAATCCCGAGGCAAAACCATGTCTTCTCTCAGCATACTCTTTTCTAGAAAAAGGGTGGGTCCAGGCTTTAGGGTGTATTTTTAACTGTCGAAACTTGCAAAACTCCCTCTCAACCCCTTTCCATGCTTCTGGCTTGGACCTTATGTTTAAGGCTAGCAAACCCTTTGCCCCTCAAAGTTCATTCAAGCGATGAGATACCTAGGACCCACGTTTCTCCCAGCCCAACCAGCTCCAGAATAAAGCCCATAATCTGATTTTAGGAAACCTATAATCTGTCCAGAGACTATTCAGTCTCAGATGCTGCTCTGACAACCCATCTTCTTCCAGCCAATTATAGAAAACAAAGGAAAATGGAACATAGTCAGCCTTCATATCCCTGTGTTCAGCGTCTCTTAATTCACCCAACTGCAGATTGAAGACTTTTTTTAAAGGTTTATTTATTATTATATGTAAGTACACTGTAGCTGTCTTCAGACACACCAGAAGAGAGAGTCAGATCTCATTACGGATGGTTGTGAGCCACCGTGTGGTTGCTGGGATTTGAACTCAGAACCTTTGGAAGAGCAGTCAGTCAGTGCTCTTAACCACTGAGCCATCTCTCCAGCACCTGAAGACATTTTTTAAAAAAAAAAAATTTTGTGCACTAAGCGTGTGTGCAAACCTTTTCTTAAAACTATCCTGAAAGCAATAAAATAGAAGAGCTATTTAATAGCATTTACATTATAGTAGATACTATAAGCCTTCGAGAGATGAGGTAAAGTTTCTGGGAAGCTATGCGTAGGTTTTATAAGGGACTTTCTCTCGTGCAGATATTGGAATCTGCCAGTGGCTGCAGAGACCAGTCCCTCACAGACCCTGAGTAACAGCTCTAATTGGATTTGTCTAACAGGCAGTGGTGAGTTCCAGTTGGGTTAGGCTGGTAATTAAGATGAAAGAATGACTATTAAATAGCTATATACTATTTTACAGAACGATGTCACAATTCACACCATCTATTCAATGAAAATTGTGACCTCCTTTCAAAGAGAAAGTTACTGTATCATTGCTTTCATTGCAAAGAGTAAAAGTGTCCTGTTTTGAGAAATGCGAAGCTGAGTGTGTTAGCACACCTTTAATTCCAGCACTGGGGAGACAGAGGCAGGCAGGTCTCTGAGTTGGAGGCCAGCCTGGTCAACATAATGATGAGTTCCAGGACAGCCAGAGCTTTATAGACCCTGTCTAAAATAAGAACAAACAAACTGAGATGGGGGAGGTAGAGACAGAGACAGAGAGAGACAGAGGTGAGGATAATAAATATGAAATATGAATCCAGAGGCTGGAGAGGTGAATCCATAGTTAAGAGCACTGACTTCCACAGGACCTGGGTTCTATTCCCAGCACCCCATTGGCAGGTAATAACTCTGCAGCTCCAGTTCTAGTTGACCCAGCACTCTTATGTGGCCCCTGTGGGCACTGCATGCACACAGACGTGTGAAGACAAACCACTCATACATAGTAGAGAGAAGGGGAAGGGGGAGGGAGAGGGAGAGGGAGAGGGAGAAGGAGAAGAGAAGTGAAGAGAGGAGACAGGCATAATGACCCAGCTTTAATGCCAGCACTTAGGAAGCAGAGGCCGGTGGTTCTCAGGGAGGTTGAGGCCAGCCTGGGCTACAGAGCAAGTTCAGACCAGATAGAGCTATCTGGGGAGACCCTGTCTCAAGAACAAAGAAAGAGCAAGAGAAAGAAAAGGAAGGAAGGAAAACATACACACTCAGAGAGTGTGGCCTAGTGATGTCGATGTAGCCAAGTAGAAGAATGCTTGGATTAGCAGTGAGAGGTCCTGGGTTTTATTTCCAGCACACAAAAACCAAAAAACCTAAAAAGCAACTCCAACACTAACGCATTCTGATTTTAAGTGACCTGTATTGACCATGCAAAGGATGGTAAAGGAAATCACCTTTAGAAGTTTGTTCCTGATGGAAGGGCTCAGTGCTTGACTCCAGGTCTCCAGGTAGATAGGGTAGTAATAGGTAGGAGTCTTACATGTTAGATGCATGACAGCAACGTACATGCTGTGACATGTGCATGTGTGCACATACACACATAACAATGTTTATAGTTAAATAATGTTAAGGAGTTAGTTGTTGTCTCTGCAGTGCTGTGTTTGTTGAGCCCAAGCTCAACATGAGTTCTAAGCAAGTCTTCTATTGTCCTGCATGCAAACACACACACATACATGCATGCACAAACACATACACATATATGTACACAGGCATGCACACACACATGCCATCATGGAAGACTAATTAGGTAGCTTGTCCAGTTAGCTTTATACTTTTTATACTTTTTTTTTTTTTTTAAATAAAAACATGCTCTTGCTAATATAGCCTAGACTGGCATTAAACCCACTGTCCTCCTGTCTTGGCCTCCTGCATGGTGGGTTTGTAGATATTACACTTACACCTGGAACTAAGTCTTGGTTTTGATTATTGTTTTTCTTTTAATTATTAATATGTAATAAGACTGATAATGATTTTCCAGACTTTGCTTCTATTATCTAAGGGATTGTCATGATTGATTTCCTAATGCTAAGGGATTGTCATGATTGATTTCCTAGCTAAGCCATTGACCCCTTGATATAACCACTTCCTACACTTCCTATGCTCTGCTACTGCTTTGCTTGATCATGTTTTGTTACATGTCTGTGCCTTTTTTATGAAAAGACTATGGTATATAGTCTCAGGTTTTTTGGAGGTGGGTATGGTTTCTTTAGATCGTTGTTTTGAGTTTGTTTTAGGACAATTCAGTCTTCAGAAATGATTTAGGAATTGTTCTCGGTTCTCTCTTTTTTTTTTTTTTTTTTTTAAAGATTTTCTATAGAGTTCGTTGTTTATTTCTAAATTCTTCATAGAATTTTCTTGTGAAGACATTTGGTAGTTCTCAGTATGTGAGAGGTTTGTTGATGATTATTTTGTTTTTTTGTTGAAACAGGATATCACTCTGAAGTACAGGCTGGTGTAAAATTCATTATGGTGGCTACCCTTCTGCCTCAGCCTCTCAAATTCTGGGGTCACAGGTATATGCTGCCATGACCAGCTGAAGGTTCTAACATTTCTTTTGTAGCTATAGGACATCTAAGACTTTCTTTTTTTTTTTTTTTTTTTTTTTTTTATTTTTTTTTTTCTTCCTCCTCCTCTTACTCTCTCATCTTCCT
>NC_034609.1:30199660-30213141 GCF_900095145.1 Mus pahari
TTTATTTATTTATTATATGTAAGTGCACTGTAGCTGTCTTCAGACACTCCAGAAGAGGGCATCAGATCTTGTTACGGATGGTTATGAGCCACCATATGGTTGCTGGGATTTGAACTCCGGACCTTCGGGAGAGCAGTCGGGTGCTCTTACCCACTGAGCCATCTCACCAGCCCCATCTAAGACTTTCTTTTCTTTTAAAGTCAATTTTACTGGTTAATGTCTTAATTAAAGTAATTTATTTATTATCTAAGTTATTGAATTGCTCATAAAATGATTTAGTATTCTCTCATCAGTTTGACGTTTGTAGGCTTAGTCTTGCTCCCTTGCTTCATTTTCCGTGTTGGCAATTTGAACATTCTCTTTCTGTCCTTCCACATGTGCAGTCTAGCTAGAGGTTTATTAACTGAGTGCAGCTTCCTTCTCAGTCAGCCAAGCTTTAGTCTCATTCATTTCTCCAATTGGCTTTTGGCTCGTTGGTTTATTGGTTTCTGTCTTATATCTATTTCATCCTATTTTAATAATTTATTATTGGAAAACAGATTACCTGGAAACATGGTCAGTTAAAGTGACAGATATTACATCCAAGTTTCTGTAGAGCAGGAGTCCGTCAGGGCTTGACTGAGTGCCTCTCCTAAGGCTGAGGTCAAGGAAGCAGAACTGGAGTCATCTGAAGAATAAGCTGAAGGTAGAACCACTTTCAGGCTGACTCATTTTGTTAATGGTATTTGGTTTTCAGACTGTTGGAGACCAAAAACCTCAGTTTTGTTTTAGCATCCTTTTTATATTTTGTGTGTGTGTGTGTGTGTGTGTGTGTGTGTGTGTGTGTTTGGGGTGTCTGTATGATATTGGGTATATGTTTGTGGCATTGGTGTGTGTATTCATATGTGCATGTGCATGCAGGTACAGCCACCCATGCATGTGGAGACTAGACATAAGTGCTGGGTGATTTCCTCCCTCATTCTCTACTTTTTTTTTTTTTTTTTTTTTTTTTGAAACGGTCTTATGTAGCCCAGGCTGACATTGAATTTAGTATATAGCTGAGACTGTCATTATTCTTTAAAAATATATGTATTTTTATTGAGTGTGTGCATGTATATATTATATATAATATATGTGTGTGTATGTATATACATGTGGGATATGTGCACATGTGAATATGTGAGTACAGGTTCCTTCAGAAGCCATCAGCCAGCATCAGATCCACTAGAGTTATAAGGAGTTGTGAGAGCAGCCAGCGTGTGTGCCTGTAACTCAGCTCAGGTCCTCTGAAAGAGCAGGGTAAGCTCTTAACTACTGAGTCATTCTTCAGCTCCTTTTTTTATTGTTCTTTTTTTGTTTTGTTTTGTTTCTTTTTTGTTTTTTCGAGACAGGGTTTTTCTGTGTAGCACTGGCTGTCCTGGAACTCACTTTGTAGACCAGGCTGGCCTCGAACTCAGAAATCCTCCTGCCTCTGCCTCCCGAGTGCTGGGATTAAAGGCACCACGCCCGTCCCTCTCTTCATTATTCTTAATTTTTACTCTTGGGTTTACTGTGGCAAATAGTGTTGGGTACTTTGGTTCTATAAAGCTGAATAGAGTTGGGCGTGGTGATGCATGCCTTTAATCGCAGCACTTGGGAGGTAGAGGCAGGTGAATTTCTGAGTTAGAGGCCAGCCTGGTCTATAGAGTGAGTTCTAGGACAACCAGGGCTACACAGAGAAACCTTGTCTCGAAGGAAAAAAAAAAAAAAGGCTGGAAAGAGATGGGTACTATACTACAGAAGATTTTGAAAGCTGGGCAGGATAATTGGACTTGAAGTGTTGGGCATTTGGGAAACAGTATGGTATAAGAGATTTAGGTGTGGCTGGCAGGGGATGAAGGATGGATGAAAACAAGGGAGCTTGGAGTCAGAGACAGCTGGGAGGCTGTTAGAATGTTTCTTGGCACAGAGAGCCCAGGATTTGACCAGAGGTATGTGTTGAAAATTAATTTTTAAAGTAGCTATTATAGCAGTTTAATATCTAGTGAATATAGAATTATCATCATTCATCTAGCAACTGTTCTCAGAGTATATTGAAAGACTCAAATGAGCCTGGCATGGTGGTGCATACCTTTAATTCCAGCACCCAGGTGGCAGAGACAGGCAGATCTCTGTGAGTTCCAGGACAGCCAAGGCTGTTACACAGAGAAACTCTGTCTCAAAAAACAAAAACAAAAAACAAACAAACAAAAAGAAAGAAGAAAAAGTCTCAAATGAAATGATTTATATAAAACTATCTACAATATATGAATGTCGCTATAGAGATGCATGTGTCCCTGTATTAACTCTGAGAGTGAGAATTTGAGATACCCAAGCAAAGAGGTTAGAGCATCTACTGTGGCAGCCATTGGGCACATGAAGAAGAATTTGATGTATGTGGGACTTAATGTTGGGCAGCGTTTATTTGGGGGGTGTGCATTGTGACATGTGCCATGATGCCTTGGGTTTTTTTCTTGACTCTTACCATGAATTGGGGTAGACAAGTTGCATAATCTCTCTGTTCCATTCTGTAAATTAGGGAGAATTGCAGCTACTTCTGAGTGGGCAATTATACAATTAAACCAGATTACACAGGTAAAGTGTTTAGACCCAGCCTCTTTCTTTCCCGGTCAGGGTAGATAACTGTGGCTTGTGGGCTTGGTTTTGTGTGAGAGCCTCACATTTCTTCATTCTCCCAGTAAGCAGCCCTTGGTCACTGAAGTGTGCGATCATCCTATCCAGCTGCTGGGCATCTTCCCATAACGGCTGTTTTTGACAGTTACTAATCCTGAGATTATCATTTTTGGAGGAAAGGTAAGAGGTTCTAAGAATGAGTGGCTTCCTCAGAGCCACACTGGACCAGAGACTCAGATTAGAAAGATGTTGCCCTTAACCCAAACTGACCTAAATCAACATTTGGTTGGTTGGCTTTGTTTGGTTTTGGAGAACAGGATCTCACTGTGTGGCTCTGGCTGTCCTGGAACACCATATGTGAAAGAGGCTGGCCTGGAATTCACAGAGGTCCACAGGCCTCTGCCTCCCAAAGGCAAAGCCACTAAGTCTGACTTTGTCTGTATCTTTTAATAAGAGAATTTATTATTGGTAAGAATACAATAAACCCAAATTATGTTGAGACAATGGGCTGAAGAAACAGTTTAGCAATTAAGAAAAGTTGGTTCCCAGCACCCACGTGACAGGTCACAGCCAGCTGTGGTCTAGTTCCAGAGGGTCTGGTTTCCTCTTCTGTGGTGCACACTCAGGCACACACACAAATTGAATTTGTTTGTTTTATTTGTTGAGACAGGGTTTCTCTGTATAACCCTAATTGTCCTGGAACTTGCTTTGTAGACCAGGCTGGCCTCAGACAGAGATCTGCCTGCCTCTGCCTTCCACGAGATTAAAGGCATATGCTACCACTGACTGGTTTAATTTTTTTCTAATTTTAAAATTATACTGTAAAATTAGAAAAACAACTGTCTGGTAATAGCATAAAATCTTAGGGGTAGAGTGTACATTAGTGGCTACAGCAGCAGCAACTAGGGGTTTTTTCCTGTAAAAAGAAAGGGAGCTTTTTGTGTAGGGATGGTAGAGTTCCACAAACCTAAGTCACTGCCCTTTTCTACATCTTGTAAGTTCAGAATGAATTTCTCAGTTTGAAACGGTTGGGAAGCGAGGAAAGAAAGAACGGTTCTTTGTGTCATAGTCTTGTTGTACTCAGTGCAGTTTACAGTGGCCGAAAATAAAGCTCCATCCAAACAGTCTCAGTCGTTTGCACATTTCCTGTGGCTGCAAAGCTGAGAAGCAGCCGCTGAGTGGGAAGTGGCCAAGGTGAGAAGCCTTCGTGGACAGGCCCGCTGACCCGTAGGGAGCCATTGCCTGAGTTCAGTGTGTCTCATGGCAACCCTCACTGTTTGCTTCTCAATCATTACTCCTCGTTCTGAATTATTCCATGTAACATGGTTCCAGTCTGTTCTTCCCATAGAGAGTTATAGCGCACATTCAGAGCAGGACCCTTCCCTTTTAAAATGTGATCTCTTTAAAGGGAGGGTGAGTAGGAATGGCTGTTCTTCTCTAAAATGACCAGCTGAAGGAGTCACTGATTGGAAGGGACCAGGCCCATTGGCAAGGCATCCTTTCTTTAAAGTTAACAAACTAATTGTGCCTGCACGTTTCAGAATTCTGTTCTGTTGTTTTTATTTTTGGTGTTCTCATACATTTTCCCCATCCCATTCCCTTATTCCAATTTAGACTCCACTTCCTTGTATGTGTGAGAGAATGTGGAACACTTAGGCACCCGATTCTCTCTTCTCTCTGCAAACTGTGAAATAGGCTTTTGCATTTTACTTTGACTTTTCAAATTGCAAATGACTAAACCAAAGATATGATTAAGAGACAGTATTCCTCTAGGAAGAAAATACTACTTAAATTTTTATCTTATCAAACTTCATTTAGTAAGAATTGATTTCTCAGCACTTGAAAGATACTCTGTGTGTGTGTGTGTGTGTGTGTGTGTGTGTGTATGAGTGCTTTGCTAGTATGTATCTCTGTGCACAGTGTGCTTAGTGCTCGTAGAGGCCAAAAGAGGACATCAGATCCCTGAACTGTGGTCCTGACATTGGGAGCCACAGTGTGGGTGCTGAGAATGGAATTGGCTCCTCCGCAGGAGCAGCCAGTGCTCTTAACTGCTGATCCATTCTTCAGGCCCCCTGTTAATAATTTAAACCTAAGATCATAGTGTTAGGCTACGGACTTCCTAGTTTGTTCTTGTCAATATGATAAACCTGGAGGCTGGGGTTCAACTGTGATATACTTGCGCAAAGTATGAGGATCTGAGTTTGGATCCCCAGTACTTATGTAAAGGCCACATACGGGCACATACCTGTAACCCCAGCACTGGAGGGCTGTGTGCAGGACAGGAGCTTGCTAGCCAGGTGGAGAGCAATAGAAGGAGTCTTAAATATCAACCTCTGGTATCTACATATACACACTCAGGTGAGTGCAGCTGCGCACACACACACACACACACACACACATACACACACATACACTCAGGTGAGCGTATCTGCACACTCTCAGGTGAGTGTACTTGCACACACACAAGCACACTCAGGTGAGTGTACCTGCGCATATACACTGCACACTCAGGTGAGTGCACATGCACATGCACACATACAACACAGACACACTATAAGCTCACTAACCCCTGGCATGCTTGAGCAAGTTTGAGCATTTACGTAGTAAATTAAAGTCATTAAATCATGTGAATAGGTTTAATACTTTTAGCACCAAATGCAAAAACAAAAATCATCTAAGTGTAGGCTTTATATCCTCTTTCATCTTTTAAAATAACTTAAAACTTGGGTTTTTCCTTCTTGTGATCATGATTCTGGATTTTGAATTCTACCCTTGAAGTAAGTTTCTGGAGTCTGTTTCTGCCTGGGGCACCCTTTTCAGGAGAACACATCTGTTTGTCTTGTTGGTACAGTTTCTCACTGCACACTTTCCACACACAGTGCCTTTGTGCAGATGAAGCCTGTCTAGGGCGGCGGTCAGTGAGCAGTTGAAGTCGAATGTCTAACTTAGTTAATGCACAACTGCACACTCTGGGCCTCTCTGTTGAAACCTACATGACTGCAGCCTACTGGGTTGCCAGGAACCCACTGATACAAAGAACTTCCTGTACATTGTTTGGCTCTTTCAAGCAGATACTGGTCTCTGCTCCTTACTCGTACATCCCTGCTCTCAGAAGAGATGGAAAACACAGAGTTTGCCAGTCGACGTGTGAGTTAGGACCTCAGTCCCTCCCTCAGCACCTCTGGCCCTCTTCTTTCTTCTCTTTCCTGTTTCAAACCTTTCTGTATAAATCCTTATGCAGATTTGACCATCAGGAGAAAGTAATCCGTTTTCAAAAGCTGTTCCACCTTTAAGTCGTTCTCATCCTTCCACGGCTCAGAAAAAGCAAGTGGGAGGTCTGTTAAGATTTCCTGGGTCTGAGGGATGTAGCTCAGTTGGCAGAATGCTTGCCTAGTATGCATGACGCCCTGGGTTCCGTCCCCAGCAGCATGTGAATTGTGACTCCAGCACTCTGGAAGTGGAAGCAGAAGCATCAGAGAAGTTCAAGGCCAGTTCAAGGCCAGCCTGAGGTATCTAGAGATTTTTGAGACCTTGTCTCAAAAAACAAAACAAGTGCCTGGAGGTGGTGGCGCACGCCTTTAATCCCAGCACTTGGGAGGCAGAGACAGAGTTCCAGGACAGCCAGGGCTATACAGAGAAATCCTGTCTAAAAAAAAAAAAAGACATTTAAGGCATTTATTATTGTGTAGATGACAGCTTCCTGTTGTATTATTGCAGGATTATTTTGCATTTTTATCTGGTGGGCTGTCTAATCCATAGGAATGGATGTTGCACAGTTAAATAGGTTCTGAAGCAGTATAGTTAGTCAGGAACTATTTGCCAGTCCATGCCCTAAACACGCGGCTACTTCAGTAGTAGGAATGTTTGGAAGCGGGCTAGAGAGATGGCTTAGCAATTAAAGTGTGTGACCCTCTTCCAGATCCCAGAGGCCCCGAGTTCCCAGGGTCATTTCAGGAAGCTCACAGCCACCTGTAACTCTTTCCAGGGACTCTGTCTCCTTAGGCAACTGCATACATGCACACAGACATGCTCATATACACATTATTTTAAAAGTTTTAAAGAAATATTTGGAGGTAAGGTGTTTCTGCAGCATCTTTGAGACATCCTTGGTAGATTACTGGTACCAACAACATGTCTGAGCTGCATTTCTCCTACATTTTAACATCTGTGTGTTTAATACTTTGTCACATGGAAACTTGCCACAGTCTCACTGAAGCCTGTCAAAGTTTGCATTCAGTCTGCCTCTGAATCGCTCCCTCAGGTTGTCCATGTGATAAAGCAATAAGATGCCCTGAGACAAAATCAGGAAGGAGCCTGAAAATCTCAGCTAGCTTACAGGGTCCAGGATTGTCACCTCTTGGTTACATTGTCACCTCATGAAAGGGGGATGCGAACCGTGGCGGGTCATCGGCCACTGGGAGAAGATGGGCCCTGACATCCATCCAGAGACTACCCAGCATTCCTGCCCCGTGACTGCTGTGACTTGCCTGCCCTACCAGCCCCATCAGAACAGAGGATGGTTGTAGCCTTTGCACACTCACAGGCCATTTACCAGCCCTCTCCTCTGGTCAGGAAATCACAAGTGCTCAGTTGTAAAACTAAGAAAGAAGTGGAGACTCTTGTTCTCTACGGCCTAGAATGAGGAGGAACCCAGTCCTTTGCCCAGGCTGTTGAGTGGAGATTCGTGTCTGTCCGTGAACTAAAGGCCCTCCATCCCATTGTGCCCTGTGTTTATTACTGTTTTCAAGACTTAAGCACTGCCTCTCTCCTGCCCATGCCTTATAAAGTTAAACAAAGAAGTATGAAGATTAGAAGGACCTTGAAATGTCAGAGGTGTGGAGCAGTCAGTTGGCTGCGTTCATGCTCTTTTGTTTTAGAACGGAAGTTCCTGCTGTTCTTAATGGGGAGCCAAGTAAATTTCCCTATGTCAGAAAGAAGGCAACCTCTGCCTGGGAACCGGAGTCAGTCTTTGAAATAGCTTGGTGGCCTAGGAGCAACCTCTTTTCAAGTTTACTTTTATGACTTGTGACACAAGGCTAGAGGTGTTTGTTTGTTTATTTGTTTTGTTTTGTTTTGTTTAACCTACCTCAAAATCTTGGTTGCTTAGACAAGGGTAAAGAGCACCCTGGCCTTGCAGCACTGGTCCATTGCTGCATAGCCTGCACTGCACCTGTGTGTTTACCCGATCATCCTCTGTACCAGCAGCTGTGTGCAAAGGGGAGGAGAATGAAATTGGAAAAGAAGTGGTTCCCCCCAGTCGCAGGAACATTCAAGGCCAAAAAAGTAATTGTTAATAGATCAAAATTTACCCGTGGTTTTTTTAAAAGATGAATTCCGTCAAAAGTTAATTACATTTAAATTGTTTAATTTTCTAAATGGCTTTTAAAGAGGAAATCCTGCTTGTTAGATATGCCATGTAGGACTGATTTTCTTGTGACCTTGACAGAATTGCGGTGTTGACTCTGGGACACATGGCAACAAGTCAGTTTATCACAGCAAGGACCAAGTAGCAGGTGACAGATCAGATCTTATCACCATGTGTCCTGCTTGCCCCTTGGATCAGCGAGCGTCTGTAGTGTCACGTGGCCCGACAGCTCTGCGCCTGGCTTAAATAATGGGAATCCTGTCTGAGGGAAAGCACTGGGTCCTTTCTGCCGTTACTGACTTTTACTGGAAACACTGTGGTTTTCACTGTTTGGTCGGGCGAGTCCAAGACAGGGTTAACTCGTCCCTGCTTTCTTTGCACTGAGGGCTCAATATTTTTTCACCCACTAAAGTACTTTCTTTTTATGAAGTTTTTATGAAGTTGTTCAAACAAATTTAAATTCTTCCGTAATTTCCTTGAACACACAACTTAGTAAGGTGGTTGCTGAGTTCAGGGAAAAAAGAGAGTTGCAGATAGCCAGGTGATACTACCATTTCATGAAGTAAAAGCTCTTAGTGTAGGCTGTAACAGACAGGCTGACTGGGCCCTACCCAGGCTACACTGTGTTCTCCTGCCTGAGCTGTTGGGAATCACCAGGGGAGGTAGGGCACCGCTCCAGCCTCAGTTTCCAGGTGTGTCCGAGGCTGCGGCTGACCGTCTGCAGGAAGAACTTCCGGAAAGTAGGAGTGGGAAATTTGAGAGTTGTATGAAACCCATAAGTCAGGCATATTGTTAAGGAGACAAGAATAAAACAGTGAATGTTTGCCCGTGGGGATAGTGGGAGGGATGTAGGGCGCTTGTGCTCCATTGTCCAAACAAAAGGTCAGGAAGGTTTTAAGAAGAGTCCACGAAGCCATGGAAACAGCGCATTTGGTAAAGGAAACAAAGAAATGAAAGTCCCTTTCTGGGTAGGATAAATGTGGTTTGTAGCTGGGCAGTGGTGGTGCACGCCTTTAATCCCAGCACTCGGGGAGGCAGAGGCAGGCGGATTTCTGAGTTCGAGGCCAGCCTGGTCTACAGAGTGAGTTCCAGGACAGGCAGGACTATACAGAGAAACCCTGTCTCGAAAAACAAACAAAAAAAGAAGTGTGGTTTGTTGCTTAAGCAGATAACAAGGAATAATAGTGGGTATCTTAGAGCGTCAGATTTTAATTTACAATTAAATGAGTTGGCCAATAGGTACGATAAATTAAGTACATAACCTATCTTCCCAGGCTTCTACTAGAAATAGTGGGTTTATTTTTGGTTTTTAAGTAGGTTAACAGGTATCTAAATATGATTTAGCTTTTTTGCAAGTCCTTGTGTGGTATGTGTGTGTGTATGTGTGTGTGTGCTACTCATCCAGAGGACAAGAATAATTCCCAGCACTCACATGGCAGCTCAGTACCGTCTGTAACTCTAAGATCTGATACCATCACATAGACATACATGCAGGCAAAACACCAATGCACATAAAAAATGAATAAATTGTTTTAAAAGAGAATGTGAAAATGTAAGAGTCATGCTGAATACCAAGATATTGACTCAGTTAAATTTTCCCTCAAAAAAGGAAAATTACTGAGCTTATTTAAAAAAAAAAAAGTAAATGTTAGTTATAAAGTTAACTTGGAGCCGGGCAGTGGTGGCACACACTTTTAATCCCAGCACTCAGTAGGCAGAGGCAGGTGGACCTCTCAGTTAGAGGCCAGCCTGGTCTACAGAGTGAATTCCAGGACAGCCAGGACCACATAGGGAGACCCCCATCCCAAAACAAAACTACAAAACCCATAGATTAGATAGATGATAGATAAATAGATAGATGATAGATACATACATAGACTGATAGATATATAGATAGATACATAGATAGATAGATAGATAGATAGATAGATAGATAGATAGATGAGTTACTTTGGAGGCTGCTTTACTAATATATGCCTTGAGTCAAGATAAAAACCTTTTAAGAGGCTGCAGAAGCAACTGGGTGGTTAAGAGTGTCTGCCGCTCTTGCAGAGGACACAAATTCAGTTCCCAGCACCCACATGGCAACTCACAACCACCTGTAGCTCCAGCTCCAAGGGACATAGCACCCTCTTCTGTAGTCCATGGTGCATATATGCGCACATGGACACATATACATATAATTTTAAAATAGTAAAGTCTTTAAAAAATAATATATAAATATTAAGTTCCTATATTTTGGCATGTTTAGCTTTTTTTTGGATTTTGTACTGTTAGATGCAAAACTTGCACAGAAGTACTCTACAGTTTAAAGAGCAGGAAGTTTCAATAATCTCTCCTCTTCCTCCTCTTCTTCCTCCTTTTCCTCCTCCTCCCCCTCCTCCTTCTCCTCCTCTTCTCTTTCATAGGGTTGGTTTCTGCTGGAAATTTTATTTATGGCTTATTGTATTTTTAAGATTTTAATTTTATTTTTAATTGTGCTGGTCTATGCACGTTGGTGCAGGCATCCACAGAGGCCAGCAAAGGTGCTAGAGCCCCTGGAAGTGGAGGTACTGGTAGCTGTGGGCCTCCTGAGGTGGGTGCTGGGGTCTGAACCCAGGTCCTTTGCAAGAGCAGTGCAAACTTCTAATCACTGAGTCATCTCTCCAGCACCCACTGGTCATGCTATATTTAAGAACATGGTCGTGATATTGTTGGTGCTCAAGCTTTGCTGGAGCAGGCTTGGGAATGTGGCTCAGTGGTAGAGTGCTTGCCTGGCATGTGTGAGGCCTTAGTTCAATTGTCAGCTCTGCTGGTGGCACCCACCCCTCCCCAAAAACGAGTTGCTGATTGAGTTGATGAGAAGAGACTCCTTAGTATTCATCCTTCGGCTTTTCTCTTCCAGTGAATTTTGTTCTTTCTTTTATGGGATAATGAGAGCTATGTTTCCCTTTCTGACTTAGCTACTGAGAATTACTAAACTAAATTTTGAATTCATTTACAATAACTATACTTAGCTCGGGATGTCTGCAGTCCTCACTTACTGTGGAGTAGTAAAATATTTATTTTAGGGCTAGAGATGTCGATCAGTTGGTAGAAATGTTTCTGGGCACGCACAAAGCCCTGGGCTTGCTCTCCAGCACCACATAAGCCAAGTGCCATAGGGAGCACATGTCTGTGATTCAAGCCTTCGGAGGAAAGAGGCAGGAGGATCAGAAGGTCAAGGGAGTTCTCAGCTATTTAGGGAAGTTGAGGACAGCCTGGACTGTGTGAAAGCCTGTCTCAAAATTTATATTTATAATGGCTGATTTCAATGTTAGCTATTGTCAGTTGTCTCAAATCCTTAGTATGAAATGAGCAATGAACAATAGTAAGTGAGCTGAGTCATGAGTGACAGCGAAGGGTCACTCCAGGGACACCATGGTTAGGTTGGGCGAAATAGTATTGGCTGCAGGCTGGAGAGGTAGCCCAGTGGTTAAGAGCACTGCTGCTCTTCCAGAGGACCCGAGTTCAATTCCCAGCACCCACAGGGTGGCTCACAGCTATCAGTAACCCCAGTTCCATGAGATTTAACACCCTCTTCTGGCTTCTGTGAGTACTGCATACATGTGGTGCCCAGATATCCACGTAGGCAAAATGCCCTTCCCATAAAATACAATAATAGTATTTATCCTCATGAAGATGATGATGTCTCTGTTCTTAGTAGAAAAGAAACCAAATTACTGATCAGAGCTGGGCAGTGGTGGGGCATGCCTGTAATTCCAGCACTCAGGAGGCAGAAGCAGGTAGATCTCAGAGTTTGAGCTCAGCCTGTTCTACACAGTAAGTTCCAGAACAGTCAGGGTTACATAGAGAAACTCTGCTTGATCAATCAATTGATCAGCCAATCACTGATCAGAGCCTCTAAATAAATAGATAAATAAATAAGTAACTGATCAGAGCATCTCCATGGTTACTACATGGTCAGTTTCCTTCAGTTTTCAGTTAGGCATTGGGCTTGCTATCTAATTGAGGATCACTTTGAATGTTTGACCTTACTGCCTCTTCTGAGTCCAGGGATTGTAGGTCTCAGCACACTGAGTTTCAGTCAGTGCTAGGGATCCAACCCAGAGCTATGTGCATGCCAGGCAAGGACGTTCCCATCAGAGCTACATCCCCAACCCTGAGGATGTTCTGTTTTCTGTGTTGAAAACAAACTGTGGCAGAGTCGACACCGAGTCCACGTTGATATAAACAGGGCAGAGTGAGACACAGACCGGCATTGAAAGTGATAGGACCACAGTGGTCAGCGCTTGTCTGTCTGCACCCACCATCTACACTTAAGGCCTCTTAAAGGATGCTGTATTAATTTTTATATCTAAAAAAACACTAGTGTATCTAACAGACGCCTCGCTCGGCATGTAGCCTAGGGCGCCATGAAGCCAGCTGTGGAGTTCAAGCTGACTTTGAACACAGGACCTTCCTTCATCCTCCCGGTGCTTTATTACAGGCACGCACCATCAAGAGCCCTGAGCACGACTTTCAGTGGTTGTTGTCCAGGTCCACTGTAAGGCCGAGCGCAGAGTGCCATGGCAGTGGCTCTCTTTCGCCAGTGCGGAGCTGAAATCTTAAAGGATTTTGATGTTTTTTTTTTTCTTTTCCTACAGGGGACATGGTTTCAAAATACCGGGAACCCTTGATCCACACCTTTCTGCGGGGAGTGAGAGATCCAGATGCTGCACACAGGGCCAGCAGCTTAGCCAACTTGGGAGAGCTGTGCCAGCGCCTGCACTTCCTGCTGGGCTCCGTGGTTCATGAGGTGCTATACGCAGAGTTGTTATCCCTGAGACTGTGATAACCTTGACTGTGGGATCTTGCGTCAGGAGATCTGTGGTCTTTCCCATCTGTTGCTGTCTTCATCAGAGTGGACAGATGAGTCATTTAACCTCGCTGGGCTCTCTCTCCATTTAGACTCCCCTCCTCAACTCAGTTCATTTTGAAGTTGTATTTATTTTTAAATACCAAACAAAGCTTTCCATGAGGAGGTTTTCCTGCAGGTGTTGCAGCTCCCAGAGAAGGAAATTACCTGCTGCATTCAGGAGCCACAGCCTGCTCCTTCCCTTCCTCTCTTCCTCCCTTCCTCCCTTCCTCCCTCCCTCCCTTCATTGCCTCCTGGCTTCGTATGAGAGTTATACAAGACGGTAAATCTCATAAGATTTATCGGAGGGTGCCGAGTGTGGAAGGACACATCCAGGGATGGCTGCCTCTGCTCCTGAGCAGACAGTCTTTAGATAGGCTGTCTTAGGGGATGGAGCTTTCTAGGGCAGAGCTTTCTAGCGTGAGCGTTGGTGGGATTTCAAGTCCTGAGCTTGGGGGAGCTCAGGGATTAGTGGGTTTTTCTGTTCAAGGATTGGTGGTTTTCATGCTCAAAAGTTGGTGGGTGTCTGTGGGAAGTTCAGAGGTTGGTGGGTGTCTGTGGGAAGTTCAGAGGTTGGTGGGTGTCTGTGGGAAGTTCAGAGGTTGGTGG
>NC_034609.1:30214680-30222853 GCF_900095145.1 Mus pahari
GTTCAGAGGTTGGTGGGTTTTCATATTTAGGGACTGGTGCCTTTTGTTCAGCCTTTTCACCTTAAATTAGCATAATCTGGGGAGGTTCCTGTTAAGGGGCTGGAGATGACTTGTGCAATAGTTGCTTAGGCTAGAAACACCTTTATGACAGTTAGGGAGGTCTGGAGAGGAGCCTGGTGGCTGGAGCTCCTCAGGCTTGGGCTTTGCCACTTTCCTGCCTTGAGGGTTTACAAAGCTTTCAAAGGGAGCCCACAGCAGGGAAGGCACTTAGTGGCATGAATAGCCAACACTACACCCATGGCCTTCTTTTCTACCTTTCATGGTCCCTATTTTAATTTCATAATTTCTACACACACACACACACACACACACACACACACACACACACACACACAAAGATGCAAGCTTGTTGGCAGATGAACATGTACACACATGTGCACAGACACATATATAAAAATAAAACATTTGATTCAAACATGAGTAAAATCCTGTAGCATTTGTCTTTTTAAATGTAAGATACTTCCCTCAAGAAATTTTCAGTTCAACTCATTTTCTTGCAACTCATCTGTATTTTCTCATTGTGTGTGTGTGCACTTGCAACCCATTTCCTTTCCGCATTCATCTTTTGATGGACATCTAGGCTGGGCCCGTTTCCTAACTGTAGTGGGTAGTTCAGCAATCAACATATATGTGCTAGTAGATCTATGGTAGGACACAGAGCCCTTTGGGGAGCCTATTGATTATTGATTCCCTAATAATCTATATACTTGCCATAAGGATTTGTTACCTTAACTTTCCCTATTTGTTTCTTTATTGAAAGATCTCTTTCAGATTGAACATCTCTACTCTAAAACCCAAAATGTTGATGCCAATATGATGTCACAATTAGGAAATTCTCTATATCATGAAACTTGGTACAATTTATAAAATTATTTAAAATGTTGTATAGAGCCAGGCAGTGGTGCCACACACCTTTAATCCCAGCCCTTGAGAGCAGAGGGAGACAGATCTCTAAGTTTGAGGCCAGCCTGGTCTACAGAGTGAGATTTAGGACAGCAGTGCTACACAGAGAATCCCAATCTTGAAAAACAAACAAACAAACAAAAAGTTGTATAGAATTATCTTCTGACCAACTGTAAAATTTATATGAAATATAACTAAACTTCATGTTCCACAAAAAATCTGAACTCTACAACAGCTTGTTCCCAAGCATTTTTGAAAAGAGGCGCTCAGCCTGTACAGTTAGTTTCCCCCTCCCCTCCCTCTCCCCTTTCCCCTCCCCCTCCCTGTCCCCCTCCCCCTTCCTGTCCTCCTCCCCCTCCCTCTCCCCCTCCCTCTCCCCCTCCCTTTCTCCTCCTCCTCCTCCTCCTCCTCTTACAGTGCCAAAGATCAAATCTAGAGCCTTGCACAAGCTAGCCGAACAGAGCTGCGTCCCTGAACCCCAGAATTATTCTTCATTCACCCTTTCATATCCTCTGGTTTCTATCATGGTTCTTGGTCTGTGGTGGGCACTGTGTTACCTGATTGATGGCAGCTGCAGAGGACAGTAAGGCTGTCTGGGGAGGCCAGTTCCTACAAGTTGGAAAGTAGTCATAACATGGGCACCTAATACCTTATGTATGCCAACCGATCTAGTGCTAACAGAGGAAACGGAGGCACAGAAAGACTAAAAATGTTACCAAGGTATGCAGGGAGCAGGTGGCAGGGCTGAGATTTGAATGTGGGCAGTTCCAGGATTCACCCTCTCTACCATTTTCCTGAATTGCCTTGCAAATGTTTTCAGTTTACTTACAAGATTGCCTTTGTGTCTTGAAACTAAGCAGTATTGCCATTTGAGAAAAGCCACAGGCAGAAGCTCTTGCTTTAATAGAGCTTGAATTTTTTTTGGGTGGGGGGGAACCCCTTCAGACAGCAATGTATTCCCTCTGATTTGAAAACCTAAGTGTTTCCCTCCCATATAATTTCTGCCTGCTCCTCTGAGATGTTCTTCTGTTAGCATCCCACGCTTGCCTTGTCATCAGTGCCAAAGCAGATACCTCAGGTGGACTACAAGTTTGAACATGCTTGGAGACCTGCCAGGCTTAGCGTTTCATCCTCCGAGCTCTTCTTTAGTCATTCACATGGAAAGAGTCGGGGAATCTTTGCTGTGCATGCATGCATGCATGTGTGTGTATGTGTGTGTGTATGTGAGAGAGAGAGAGAGAGACAGAGAGAGAGACAGAGAGACAGAGAGAGAAACAGAGACACACAGAGATGGAGATTGAACCCAGAATCTTGCATATGCAAGGCAAGTCTCTCCCACTGAGCTGTATTCCCAGCCATTGGCTTTTTCTGAGACTGCCACAGCTTTCAAGATACTTTAATTACATGTATGCTCCACTCCGATGGCTAATCTTCATTGTCGACTTGATTGGATTTCCAGCCCCCTCTGGCTGTTGGTTCTATGAGGGTATTTCCAGGAGATTGAGCTTAGAAAGGAAGACCTGCCATGACTGTGGTGTTCCCATGATCTGGGATGAATAAAAAGAGACAAAGGAGAAACCAGATGAGCACCAGCGATCAACTGTCCCTGCTTCCTGACTGCAGAGGGAGCAGGACCTTAGTCATCTTCTGCCATGCCTCCCCACTGTAACGGACCTATAGTCTCTTATACTAGGAGCCAGAATCAATCTGTCCTCCCTTAGGATGCTTCTGTCAAGTGTTTTGTCACAAGGGAAGTAACGAATACAGACAATTGATATCGAGAAGTGGAGCCTTTGCTGTGGTAACCCTGACCACCCAGAAAGGGCTTTCCAAAGGTCATCTGCCAAGGTCCCACAGAGGCTGCTACAACTGAATAGAAGAGGCATTCTGGGTCTCAGGCTGGCAGCAACACTTGATGACATCATCCATAGGCATGCAAGGACGCACCAAGGTTTCAGTGCATGGTGGGGTGGGATTCCCTGCAGGGAGGACATCACAGGACCTCGGGAAAAATTGTGAAGGGGAATTCTAAATTGAAATGGAAACCTATGACATTGGAGATACAGGACCCTGAGCTCAGGCTCAGAGCAGACTCAGCGGAAGAGAGAACTCCGTGTGATAGAACTGGAGGATGGGGGCTTTCCGAGTCCACTGGCACATACATGATGTCACTAAGGGTCCCAAGATGCCAGATGGAGAGCTAGGGTTTAGTTCTGTTCTGACAGGCTTCAGGTTTGCTTGATCTTTTCTGGATATTCTCTCATTCTTCCCCATGGAAACGTAAGTGTTTAACCTGTGCCATTGTATCTTAGATGTATGGTTTTCTTTTCCTTTCTTTTCTTCTTTTCTTTTCTTTCTTTTCTTGTTTTGTTTGTTTTGTTTTATGGGGCTCACAATCATGAGATTGCCTTGAGTATTAAATGAGACTTTGGTCTTGAATAATGGTTAAGACTTTAGAGAGTCTTGGAGATGAATTGACTATACTTTGCCTTATGAGATGGCTCTGATCCTTTAAGGACAAAAGGTGAAATATTGTGATTATAAAGCAGTATGTTTAGCCTGGCAGTGGTTTGCACAGACCTTTAATCCCAGCGCCAGCAGGCAGAGGTAGATCTCTGTCTGATGCAGGTATATTTGTAGTTAATCTTCACTGTCAACTTACTGGGATTTATAATCCCCTAGAGACACACCCAGAGGTATCAATGAGGATGTTTCTAGAGAGATTTAACTGAGAAGAGAAGGCTCCCCACATGGTTTGGAGTCTCAGACTGAATAAAAGAGGAAGGGGAAAAGTAAGATGGAAGTCTACCTTCATCTGTCTACTTCCTAGCTGTGGCTGCAACATGAACCTGCCTCATGTTCCTGTCTCCATGCCATTCCACAATGAGAGACTGTATTCCTTCTTATGCTCTGAGCCAGAATTAATCTTTATTCTCTAAGTTGTTCCTGGAAGGTATTTGGCCTCAACAATGAAAGAGAAAACTACTAAAACACTGCTTAGCTGCTGGCTTTTCTTTTTTTTTTTTTTTGTTTTGGTTTTTTGTTTGTTTGTTTGTTTTTAGTTTTTGTTTTTTTTCAGACAGGGTTTCTCTGTATAGCCCTGCCTGTCCTGGAACCCACTTTGTAGACCAGCCTGGCCTTAAATTCAGAGATTTGCTTGCTTCTGCCTCCCGAGTGCTGGGATTAAAGGCGTGTGCCATCACCACCCAGCAGCTGTGGATTCTTTAGTAGGTCATGTTGCTTAGTCATTCAGTAGACATATTTTGAACACATACTCTGCCAGTTGGGCCTACAGCCAAGCCATGTACTGGATGGTAAGAGCCAGATGTGAGCCCAGGAAAAATCTCTGTCCTCGTAGATCTGACACTCTGGAGATGAGGCGCACAGAGTAGATAAATAAATATATCGCACCACAACGGCAAGTCACCAGGAAGTTGCATCTACTGAAATAAGAGGCAGTTTGTTGTTGAACACAAATGACATGGACAAGCAAAGTTTTCCGCTGTGTGACATCTGAGCAAAGATGTAAGGGAAGAGGTTCTCCATATACCTGGAGGATAGCATCCAGACAGGGCCCTGAGAGGGGGGAGGGTAAGAGAAAGAATAATGGGAGCCAGCCTTGGAAAGGGAGTGTCATGACCACAGAGGGCTTGCATCGTCTTTCAGCTTTTCCTTTGATCTGATTTGTTCCAGATTACTGGGACATCTTCATCAGCATCGAAGGAAGGCTTCTGAAGCCTCCTGTCGGAGAGGGACCTTAGCCTCCAGCACGGATAGAGAAGGGTCACTAAAGTATAGAGACAAAGGACTCTTTCTGTCAAGAAATCTCAATAGAATATAAAATGTAGGACAAGAAAATGAATGAGTAGAGCAAGCACAAGGGCGAGCACAAAGCTGGGACCCTGTGTGTAGTCACACTGATGAGTGCTAGGAAGAGGAGACACATCTGCTTTGTTAGGAAGTTGGACTGGCCATGTAACCTCCTCTGGTGCCCTCTGCTCTGGGGACATTTGCCTCTCGCTGTGGCATTGAAGAGAACTGTCCTGATTTGTCAGTGGTCCAGGTTTGGGAGTGTTTTGTGTTTTATATGGTATTGGCTGGTCAGGAAGGAAAGAGAGAAGAGGTTCATCTTCCATCTTCATACTGGGAATTCAAGTTTTTCTTCTTTGTTGATGTTGAGATTTAGCCTGTTTAGCGCACATTATCATTTTTTCCACACTTTCTTGATCATGTTAAACACTGTGTTGCTTGAAACCAAATCTTGATAGGCTCTTTCATCTTTATCACACTGTGTGAAGTAATGTGATCTTAGTGCACCACAGGAAGAGGCCTGTCCTCAATCCAGCAAATTCGGTGTGCCCCAGGCAAAAGGCCTTTGAACAGTCTACTTAAAGAAATGCGCAAAATTCCACATACTTGAGCTGTGAAGTCTGGTACCAGGTTACTGTTTATAGTAGTTACTTTTCTATTGCTGTGATAAAACATGACTGAATTAACCTGTGTATGAAGGAGTTTATTTGGGCTTACAACTGGAGAGAGCTAGAGTCCATGGTGGTGGAGTGAAGGCATGGTGGCAAGAAGCTGAAGGCTAACAGCTTTTCTTATCTTTCTTTCCTTTTTCCTTTTTTCCTTTTTTTGAGACAGGGTCTCTCTATGTAGCCCTGGCTGCCCTAGAACTTTCTGTGTAGACCAGGCTGGCCTTGAACTCACAGAGATCTACGTGTCTCTGCCTCCCAAGCGCTAGGATCTGAGGCGTGCGCCAGCACATCCAGCAAGGCTCACATTGTGAACCATAAGCATAAAATAAAGAGAGCAACCTGAAATGGTGTAAGGTGAACCCTCAGAGCCTATGCCCACTGATGTACTTCCTCCAGCGAGGTCATACCTGCTGAGGGTTCCAACAGTACTATCAACTGGGGACCACGTATTCAAATGCCAGAGCCTTTTGGGGGCATTGTTCTTACTCAAGCTTCGCCACCATGAATGCAGTTTCCTATGTGGCAGGGTACCTGAGAGGAGACACTGATGGTTGGGGAGCCCTGAAGAAGCTCAGGTCACATCATGGTTCCTAGCAGACTGAGTGAGTCAGGTGAGCTCATAGCAAATGGCGGCTTGCAGTTCCCCAGTGGACCTAGCGACAGACACGTTAGCACACTAACTAAATTGTAACAAATAAAGCTCTGGGGAAAGGAAGGAAGACAGCTGGGACATTGAAGTCGTGTTTTCTTGGTTCATACCCCAGCTCTAGTGGCTTCCCTCCTGGGAAAGTCAGTTATTGGTAATTTTGCCATTTGATTGGTTATGTTTGCATAGTCTTACTTAACACTTGGTGTGTGCCAGCTGTTTGGGGAGTGGTTTTCCATGATTTAATTTGTAAAGAGAAAGCCTTCAGCAGTCTTGGTTCTTAGAATACATACACTGACTCTCAGGGCAAGTGTCATGAATTAATATAAAATGGATTTCTGTCCTATGGGAGAATGTAGAAATGGAAAGTGGGAATGTTATACCAATTCATAAATTAGTAAAGACCTTACATCATGTCTGTGGTTCAGCGAGGCTTTTAGAGATGGAAGGCAACATTGAGTCTGTCCTTGGAGTTGGAGGTGAGAGCCATGGAGTGACTGGTCAGACTGGACAGGTAGAAGGTGACAGCCTTGCAGTCTCCCTGCGTCTGGTGTCAGATAGAAGCTCGTGGCAGCAGCCTACAGGAAGCCACATGTAAGCTGGGCCTCGGGCCTGGCCTGAGCAGAAGGAGCTGTTTCAGCCTTTAAATGACACAAGTTAAATGACACACGGCCATACAAAAATCTCAGGGCCTTGACAAGCCATTGCATATTCAAAGGATGTGGTCCTGGTGGCAGGGTATTGAAGAAGGTCCATGGGACTCTTGTGATCTCAGGTCCCAGGCAGTGATTGTCCCACTGCGGCCTGCCATCCCAGCAGTCCCTATAGGAACACAGTTCTTTCTCCACTTGGCCTTCAAGATACCATAGGAACTGAAGAATTAACTTTTCCAAGCAGGATGCTTCTCCTTGGATATCCAAATGCTAGCTTAACAGTGAGAGCCAGGCTCACACTGAGAACTGAGGCACAGGGAGGCACCTGTAGGCTTCTAAAAGGGGAACCCTGAACCATGCTCGCCCAAACTGGAATCATGGGTCTCAAGCTAAACCTTGAGAGGCACAGACAAGCACGTAGGAGCCTTGGCTTATGATACTATGGGTTGGCTGCCTATGTTATGAAAGCAAGCCAGGAGAACTTTCACGTGTCTGGAAAGACGCAGCCTAGATGTAACTTGTTTCTCCACCTTCATTTCCTACCTTGTAAATACTAAGCGTGAAAGTAGAGGTAGCTATTATATTGTTGCCTCTTTGGAGGTGGCCCAAGGAATTCCTCTTAGGACTAAAATGCTTCTACCGTTAATGCCAGGGGCATGGAAGTTGCTCCTGCTGGCCTTGGGGTTGGGAGTCCCCGGTCCAAAGCAGAGAGAAGTAGCTTACTGGATCTTACTGAACAATGGCTCCCCGTGGGTTGCAGTTTCTCTGGGGTTTGTCTTCCCTTCCCAACTGCATGTTTGTGTAATGGATGCGCGACTTGACGGAATGCCAGCACATCGCAGATGCAATTATATTTCAGAACAAGCCGTCTCCTTCTAATCTCTCTGCCATCACTAATTAATTAGACACTTTGAACTCTGCCCAACTGTTTGAAAGCTGTGAAAAATACAACCTGCATAGTTAAAATTTCTACACACGCCCGTTTCCTCATTGTGCCTGCATTCCCCACGCTTTGAACATAATAAGTATTTATACATGTTTTCTAATACACGGTCTGGCTATTTTCTTATCATGGCTAGAATTCCCTCCACTGTTAGCCAAAGAAGTACAAGCACACAATGAAAACCGAATAGCAAAACTATGTGAGAAACCAACTGAATAGTTTAGACAAATTCTCAGCTTCTTAGTGCCATGTGGCACACAAAAGTCGTGTTGCATCTGGAAACTTACATGGGTGCCTCAGAAAAGCTGGTGGTTGTTGTCGTTAATGACGTCTCTTTATTGAAGTTTTACAGTATTTTTCTGCTTATGACAAACAGTGGTAGGATAGCTGGTACAGGGTTAGAAAATCTTTCTCTGTCTCTCTGTTTCTCCCTCTCTCCCTCTCCCTCTCCCTCCCCCTCCCCCTCTCCCTCTCCCTCTCCCTCTCCCTC
>NC_034609.1:30222946-30257812 GCF_900095145.1 Mus pahari
CCCTCTCCCTCTTTCCTCCTCTCCCCTTGGTCTCTCCCTCCCCTCCCCTCTCTCCTATGTGTGTTCCAGTTTCAATCTCAGGTCCTCATGCTTGTACAGCACTCAGTTTACCAACAGCGCTATCCCCGAGCCCCACACTGCTTTGTTTCATATAATTATTAGGTATGTATATATGGTGTGTGTGTGTGTGTGTGTGTGTGTGTGTGTGTGTGTGTGTGTATTGGAGGACAGTTTTCGGGGGTCAGTTCTTCCCTTCCCCCTTTTTGTGGGTTTCAGAGATGGAGCTCAGGCCACCTGGCTTGAGTAGCTCACGCCTCTCTACCCTCTGAGCCATTTAACCGGCCCACAGCACCATGTTTTACAAGTAGATTTTAGTCTTTCCTTTCTGAGATAGAATTGTCTAAGGGCCTGAGTACTAAAAGATCCACAGAGGAAGGAACTGAGGCAGAATCAATCTCTCTCCCTCTCCTTCTCTCCCCTCCACCTCCTCCCCTCCCTCTCCTCTCCTCTCCCCTCCACCTCCTCCCCTCCCTCTCCTTCTTACCCTCCCCCTTTCTCTCTTCCTCTCCCTCCTTCCTTCCCCTTCCCCTCATCCCTCACCCTCCCCCACCTTCCCTTTCTCTCTCCTCCCTTCTTGTGTGCCCCCATTCCACACTCGTACTTGAAACTGACTGTGACGACTTCCTAGAGTGAACACTCGGTTTGCAGGGCTGGGTGGGCATGCAGAGGGGAGGGGTCTCTCTCTCCTCCTAACCCTGTTGCTGAGGCTTTCATCAGTGCAGCGACGACGTCATGATGCCAGGCCGGGAACTCCGAAGCTCCTTAGTTAGGTCCTAGCAACTACCATGACCAGTCCTTCCTTCCTCTGATGTGAAGTTCCTAAAGACGAGCACCTAACACCTTTCCCCTAAGTTTAGAGAGACACTTGCATTTTGACCTTTCGTATTTTCAAACACTCCCCTGGTTCCATCCATGAATTTCCAATCAGATTTTGACCTTTTCCAGAAAAGCTTGTCTACACCAAACCTCTGCTGCTAGACCTCAGCTTCTTCATTGGCCATGAGGAATTAAGCCTCCCTCTCTGAGCCAGACTGCTCCTGTAGGTAATTATGCAACCCTGATTCCTCTTGCCTTCTCCCCTCACCCTCCTAGGTGACAACCTGCCTGACTGCTGTGGCTAAGACAGACACTGACATTCAGGTGCGCAGAGCTGCAATACACGTGGTTGTGCTGCTGCTTCGGGGACTCAGCCAGAAAGCAACAGAGGTAAGCCTGCCTCCCCTTCCTTACGTTGTCCTGTTATCCAGTCTTCCTGACTTGTACAGGTCCAGCTCAACCCTTCTTAGACATGAGCTGGTCAACAGTTTTCATCATTTGCATCTCCAGCTAGAGTCTCTGCAGTGCATTAGAGTTGCATGGTAACTGGCGCAGGAAAACCACACAGGCTCACTGAGGCCCTGAATCCTGGCACTCTCTCCGGGCAGGTTCCAAGGTGAGCTTGGAGCGCAGTCACCGTGCTCTGCAGCCTGAGTTCCTGTGCCTTGTCTTTCTGACTCACTCCGTTGTTCATGCTTAGGCACAGGAGGCTTCGTGTAAGAGACTGGCTTCCTGTAGTTCAGTCCATACTTCCTCTGTGGCATAAGTTACACATTTTTTCTTCCAGGGTTTTGATTGGACCTCTCCCTAGTGTATAGCCAATATAGGAAGAAAGTTTATGCATCCAAATGTGTGCTTAGATCAAGTGACCGCAAATTAATTTCTCTCTTGCTTCTAATGGAACCGCCTTCCTTCCCAGCTGATTTCAGATAGAGGCTGCATTAATAATTCACTTGCTGGCACGCACAGACTCATCTGTGACTTGCACATCAGTATTTAACCAAACCTCCAGGAAGCCATTGTGAGAGTGATTGTTCTGCCACACAGAACAGCATTATGCATGCTTATAGTTACCGTGTCAGGTTGCCGATGCCTGTTTGTACATGTAGGCACTCTCAGTCACCCTCTTCCCACGTCACACGGCCATGCTTCCTCCATCAGTACCTCCTTGCCATTGTTCAGCCTGGCAGCTGAACTTCCAAAGGGCCACTTCCCTGATCGTCACCCTCAGCTGCGCCTCTCCTTCCGCCCGCCTTCTCATGCACCCTGTCTGTGGTACGGGTTGGCCTGGATGAGCTCATGTGGCATGAACTTGTTTTAAAAACTTGACTACAGTGGCCTCAACAAGTAAGGATCTGTCTTTGTCAAGTCTCAGGAACCAAGGATTTCTTAGCAGCTCAACTATAGCAGGAGAAAGACTGTTGTAGGCACATTTACATCCTTTGGTGAGGGGGAGGGGCAGTTTCCTAGCATCACCATCCCTACCCCACCCCAACTTACTTTTGTTTTATTCATTAGCCAGAATACTCACCTAACCACTCCCCACTGTAAGGTATCTCCATGTTGTAGTTGGCTGGCACATTTCTCCTTGGAACAGAATCAAAGTTTTGTTAACAAAAAAGAAGGCAGGAAATGGATATTGGGACTGTGGTTAATATCCATTTAATATTAATAGTGACTCAAAGGACGTGGGGAGAAGGGTCTGGCTGAGTCACAGAGCTTCTCTAGAGGAGCAGTGTGCAGTGATGGAGTTCTCACGGATGGACGCGGGCACCATGACCTGACGATTCATAGAATTAAATGAATTGTAAATTCCCAACAAAACACAGCTCTTATGGAAAACCTACAGTACAAATGAGAATTAAGAAACATCTGTGTTAGATGGGCGGTGGCGCACGCCTTTAATCGTAGCACCAGGAGGCAGAGGCAGGTGGATCTCTGAGTTCAAGGCCAGCCTGGTCTGCAGAGCAACCAAGGCTACACAGAGAAACCCTGTCTCAATACAATACAATACAATAGAAAAGAAAAGGGAAAAGGAAAAGAAAAGAAAAAAGAAAAAGGGGCTGGAGAGATGGCTCAGCGGTTAAGAGCACTGACTGCTCTTCCAAAGGTCCTGAGTTCAAATCCCAGCAACCACATAGTGGCTCACAACCATCCATAATGAGATCTGATGCCCTCTTTTGGTGTGTCTGAAGACAGCTACAGTGTACTTACATATAATAAATAAATAAATCTTTTTTTAAAAAAAAAGAAAGAAAAGAAAAAGAAAGGTTGGCTGTTTTCTTAGTTAAGATCCACGGAGCTGGGATGTAGCTCAGTGGTCTAGCACCTGCCCAGCGCTCAGCACATAAAAGGCCCTAGGCTCAATCACCAACCACTCACGAAATAACTTAGGCTAGGCATAGTGTCGGATACTTAAAATGCAGCATTTAGGAAGCAATGCAGGTGGATCGTGAGTTCGAGGATAGCCTGGGCTACAGAGCAAGAGCCTACCTCAAGCAACAACAAAACTTGGGAAGCTTTGGCAAATACATCATGGTCCTTGTGTTGTTCTTGTTGCTGATTTTTTTCCTTTTGGGGTTGGGGGTTGATTTACATGTTCTACTCTGCACGAAACTATGTTCCTACTCAATATCACTATTCATGTAAATTTCTAATAACTGGGAAGATGGGATGAGGAGAATATGGGGACTCTATATTAAAATCTTCTATAAGTCTAAAACTATTTAACAATAAAAGTTGGCTTAAGGGCTGGAGACATGGCTCAGTAGTTAAGATCATGCGCTGTTCTTGCATAGGGTCCAAGTTTAATTACCAGTACCCATATCAGGCAGCACCCCGCTGCCTGTAACTCCAGCTTCAGCCGATAGGATATACATCTGACCTCCTCGGGCACACACAGAGATACACATGTACACACAAATAAATAGATAATAAATAATAAAATGTATTTAAAATAAGTTACAGCTTTATAAGGAGAAATCTAAGCTCAGTGTGTTGGTTTACCCTCATAACCCCAAAACTTGGAAGCTAGAAGCAGGAGGGACAGGGGTTCAAATTCATTGTCTGCTACAGAACAGGAGCTCCTGGGTCGCATGCATTAAACCAAGCAGATCTCTGAGACTCTAGCCATGGAGTGGAGCTCACTTGCAGTCCTCATGCTTCGTGGTTAAAGGCCCTGAATTTGACCCCTAAGGTCCCAAAAGAAAAAATTTCGTTAGTGCATGAATCCTTACTGAATAAGTAAGGATTAGTTACAGTATGCACACATGTACACACACACACACACACACACACACACACACACACACACACACAAAGGAGAATGTGTATGTGTGTGAATTAGAGAGAAATGATGAGCTTGCACAGTGAAAAGTGAAGCAGAGACTCTGAGCCAGCCGTGCTGCCGCGTGCCTGTGGTCCCAGCACTCCGGAGTTGAGAGCAGGAGGATCAGAGGGCTTCGCTGGCTACACGGCAAAGTCAAGACCAACATGGGTTATGGAGAGGGAAGCGAACGGAAACGTTATCCTGGTGTCTCCCGGCTGTAACTCGCTAATGAAAGCAGCACTAGCCTGTGGCCTTGAAGATCTTTGTCACTTTCAAACTGTAGTGTAGATAGGAAATGCCTCTCCTGTTCTCCAAGCCTCGTTCTAGTCGCGCTCACTGAAACTTATAGATCGTGCTTACGCAGTGAATGAAGGAAAGGAAGGAGGATGGGTCGATGCCTGTCTTCCACTGCATCATTGAGACCAGGTGTGCAGAATCTTGTAATCGTGCTGTGTGATTACACCCGGGGCGCTGTAATGAGTGGAGACACGGGCAGAGCTCACGCTGACATTTCTCCGTGGAGCTGTTTTGCCCCCCAGGAACAGCTGAAGTGAAAACCCTGCTCTGTTGGTGAAGTTGTGTGTGTTCTGTTCTGTCCCGCTCCATCACTGTCTCTACAGGGCAGGCAGCAGACAGTGCTGGGTTTCATCTGTTGCTCCCGGATGTGGAGCCCAGGACCTGTGGTGAAGGCATCTGGACAGGGAGGTAGAGGGGATAGATCAGGATAGATCAGGATAGATCAGAGGGAAGCCACCTCTGCTGTTAGTTCACCAGGCAGTTTTTAAGCTCATTCGCATTTGAAAGTAGCCAGAGTTTAGTTTTGTGGCAGTCAACCCAAAGTCTGCGAGCACTTTCTCATAGGGGGAAGGTGGGTCTCTTCTTAGCTTTGTTTTAGCTTTAGATGGTATCTACTTAATATACAGTATGACAGTTAATAAGCCAGAAGTTACCTTCTTTAAACTCCTATCTACCTAACTTTACTGAAAAATAAATTTGCTAAAAATACCCAGGAGAAGAGGCATGGCCTGTTCAGACCTGTAACTAGTGTTGCCTTCAGAGGTAAGAACAGCCTTCTTGACACAGACAGAGCGAGCTGGGCAACAGGGTAAAGAGATGGCACGTGACTCCCACCCTCTTCCCATGTTTGATCTCTGCCCAGGGACTTGCTCGTTCTATGCAGTAGTCTAGAATATACACATTCATAAATCTGCTCCAAAAACAGTAATTAGGGCAGTAGACATCGGGCTCCATCCTGTGACGCTGACACTGCTTCCCAGAGCAGCCACACGGTCTGTGTGATACAGTGAGCGGCCTGCCTGAGAGAGGGAGGAGGAGCAGGCAGGGTTAAGAGGCGTCCCGGCTTAGAGCGCTGACCCTGTGCATAGGAGTGTCTGTCTTCTTGGCTTTCACTGCAGGGACAAAGTTAAGAAGTTATTTGCTGAGGCTCACAGTACTGTAGGGACATAGCAAAGAGGACTTTCTAGCCCATACTGGAAGGAGGAGTCTAGGACAGCAAGCTGGTGGGCAGAGACAGACAATCTAAGAGAAGATCCAGTCTAAGAGCACATCCCAGTCCTGTGTGTTTGTGTCTGTGGCGAACCTCTGAAGGAGGCAATATAGCTGCCTGCTTTACAAAACAAAACAAAACACCCCAGAGGATCTGGAGAGCCGGCTAGGTAAGAGCACTGGATGTGCAAGCCTCTCCCGCTGACCCCTGCTCTCAGCACAGGAACACGTGCACTGAGGGCAAGGCAGCGAGGACAGGATGGCCAGGCCACCAGTGTAGCTCTAAGGTTCAAAGAAATAAGAGTGAGGGGGGTGGAGGGAGAGTGAGCTGCACCCCTGACATTCTCCTTTGGCCTCTGCACATGTAATCAGGTACACGTACAAGCACACATGCACACATGTGTAGTCATATACACATATGCACATGAACCATATACAGTGCACTGATACACAACACACATAATCACTCACACACATTAAAAAAAAAAAAAAAAAGAGCAAGCAAGTATGTAGCACAGGGCAAGAACTTGGGGCAGGAGCTAATGCAGAGGCCAAGAAAGTGTTGCTTACTGGCTTGCTTCACTTGTCTTGCTCAGCCTGCTTCCTTATAGAAGCCAGAACCACCAGCCCAGGGATGGCCCCACCCATAATGGGATGGACCCTCCCCCATCACAGCCAAACCTTATGGAATCATTTTCTCAACTGAGACTCCCTTCTCTCTGCTGACTGTTGCTTATGTTAAAGCAATGACATAAAACTAGCCAGCACACGAAGTCTCTGTGAAGCCCAGGCTAGCCTAGAACTCATGATGACGGGCATCTGCCTCAGAGTGGGATCACAGGAGTATGCCATCATGGCTGACATCCAGTGTTAGACTCTGGTGGTAGAAACCTCCCTCTTAACATTGTTATCTGGAAGGCACAGTGTCTGTACAGTTCATACTCAATAAAGACCAGGCATTTAATAAGAATCTTGTGAGCCAGGTGTGGTGGCGCACACCTTTAATCCCAGCACTCGGGAGGCAGAGGCAGACGGATTTCTGAAAAGTGAGTTCCAGGATAGCCAGGGCTATACAGAGAAACCCTGTCTCGAAAAACCTAAAAAAAAAAAAAAAAAAAGAATTAATCTTGTGTCCAGCATTGTTCGTAGTGACATTGGAGTTAGGGCGTAATTGGATTTAAAAGTAACTTTAAAAGTTTTTAAGTTGTCTTTTCTGGTCTGTGTACTGGGTGCTGTCCAAGGGGGTCTGAGGGACTCTGGACCAGCTGTAGCCGGCAAACAGTTACCGCTTTCTGAGGGGAAGCCAAAGTAAGGTGGGCTGCCGGGCCTCCTCCGTGGCTCCCACTGCCCCAGAGTTGGTGGCAGGTGGCAGGAAAGCTTCAGGAGAGAAAACTTCCCTGGAGGGTTACAGCACAGTAAGACGGGCACTCTCAGGTGATCTTTGGTGAAATAACTCCTGCGCTTTCCTCCTTGTGTGAACTGGACCTTATAAACATGTTGGGTGGGTTGGGATCTTGAGGCAGGTGCTTTCTATTGGCTTGGTCTGAGATGTTAGGGATACCTCATCTGCATGTGGAAAGACTTCAGGTGTTGTCCCTATGTGACTGATTGTCACAGTCCTCTCAATGGAGTGTGGTGGTCACGTGTTCCGGGACAGGAACCTGGCCGTGAGAACACCTCCCATTCTCAATGATGAGAATTGCTGGGGTTCCTGAATGTACTGGACCTTACCAGGTCTTCTGTTGGACTGGTAGCACAGTCCACAGCCCCACAGACTTTTACTCACCTTCCCTTACCCGCTCCAACCCGTCAACCAAACAGCATTAAGTGACTGTAGACTCTGTCGAGTTGACAAGCAGTATCAGCCATCGTTAGGTCTACCTTACTGAATTATGGCCTTGTTTAAAAAGCTGTGCCCATTACAGTGGCCCTGTTTCTAAACAAGGTCACATTCTGGGGCACTGGATTTGAGGACTTCAGTGTATCTTTTTCAGGAAGTAGAAACACAGAGGTCCTAAGAGTCCACAGCCCTCGCTTTTCACATCCACCCTGCTGCCATCTCGCATGCCTAGTGTGAGGTCTCCACTCCTCCTCTCCTTTCCACCCTCCAGCTCCAGACAAAGGGAGCAGTTCCTCTGACATGCTTACCTTGAAAGAAGTCAATTCTGTCACATGAACAGAGAAAACCAATGAGAAACCCAAGGAGATGTACATATGTATAATATGTATGTATGTATGTATGTATGTATGTATGTAATGTGTATATATATGTGTGTGTAGTATGTATGCATGTAGTATGAATTATGTATGTCCATATATATGTATGTATGTTGTATGTATATATGTAGTAAACAAGATCTTGGTGCAAATTCTAGTTTTTGTGCAAATCCCTAGACCTCTGTCACCCTCTTTTCATGTCTGTTGTATCTGTCTGACACAGAAGTGCCCAAGGGAGATGGCTCAGCATGTATGACACCCTCTGACTCTAAAGGTTGTCATCTAAGAGCAGTGATGTTGGTGGTCACCAGTGGCCATTACAGTGCTGTGCTGGGCTTCTGCTGCCATCGTCAACACTACATAACCTGCTCAACTCTCTGGCCCACTTGTTTGTTATTTTGCTCCAGGGTTATATTTTTCTTGTTTTAGTTTCTTTTGTGATTAGATTCTTTTTGTTCCTTCATTTCTTTTTTGAGGCAGAATCTCCTCTAGCCCAAGCTAGCCTCGAACTTGCCATGTATCCAAGGATGACCTTGAACTCATCGCCTGCCTTCACCTCTCACATGCTGGGATGGCAGGTGTGCACTGTCATGTTTAGTTTATATGGTGCTGGGCATGGAACCCCAGGCCGTTGGCTCACGTGCTAGCCAGGTACTGGACCCACTGAGCTACATCCCCAGTCCTCTCTTTTCTTTCTTTATTTCCCCTCACGCCCGCCAAGGCTGATCAAACTCAAGACCTAGCAAATACTAGGGAAGCAGTCCACCACTGATGTCATAGTCCCTACCTCTTACAGTGACTTTAAGAAATCTACTAAAAATAATTTTATATTGGCTGATCACATTATATCCATGTGGAGGGGTGTGCAATTAACTTGATATCTATAATTTTACAGTTAAGTTTATTGCAGCTGATGCATAAGAACATAAAAGCACATACACTAATGGAATGACTTGTAGTGTCTTATACATACATAAACATACTTTGGCTCAGACCAAGTACAGAATCATGCATGTGTACAATAACGTTAGGTACCTCACATTTGATTGTGCCAGGCACTCACCTGTCACCTCAAAACAAAGGATTTGTTTGTTGTTTTTTGATACAGGGTTTCTCTCTGTAATCCTGGCTGTCTTAGTACTCACTCTGTACTGGCCTCAAACTCGGAAATCCACCTGCCTCTGCCTCCTAAGTCCTGGGATTAAAAGTGTGCATCTCTACCCGGCAAAAGTAGTAGTGTTTTAAGCCAGGCCATCGGACCCTAAAACCTATGCTCTGCCTGCCTCTACCATTCCCCAAATTTACTAGATGGCCTATGTTGTAAAGAAAAAGGTTTCATATAAGTGTATGGTGTATGTGCATGTGTGGATGTAAGTGTACGTCTGTGTAGGAGCACATGTATACGTAGATGTGCATAGTTAATGCTGGTGTTCTCAAGTACTCAGTTTTATTTATTGAGGCAGGGTCTGGTCTGTTGCTGAACTTGAAGCTCACTGATTCTAGTTAGTCCAGCCAGCCAGCTTGCCCTGGAGAACCCCTGTCTCTGACTCTAAAATGTAAGGGTTATAGGCAGCCCCTGTGCCTGCCTGGAGTTTTGTAGTAGTACAGGGGATCCGAACTCTCATCCTCATGCTTGTCCAGGAAGCATTTTTCCCTAAGCCGTATCCCTAGCCTCCTAAAAACACTATCTTAAAGCAAATGATTTCTCTCGTGATACCTGAGAGTAGACAGTAGTCACAGACAGGTTTAATTACCCACACTAACAAGATTCAAAGTGACCTCTCAACAATGGGATGACAGTCCCAAAGCTTCTGGAACAAGCTGTCACATGTGAAAAAGAGTGGCTCCCATAGGCTCATGGATTTGAATACTTGGTCCCCAGCTGATGGAACTGTTTAGGAGGTGTGGCCTTGTTGGAGGAGGTGTGACATGGGGCGGGCTTATCCTCTCTGCCTTGTGCTTGTGGATCGGATGGAAGGTCTCAGCTTCTGCTCCACTGCCATGCTTGTTGACGTGCTCCCCACCATGGTGCAAACCCTCTGGGAACATGAGCCCCAAGTTAAAATTGTCATGGTCATGGTGTTTTGTCATAGCAATAGTAAAGTGACTAAGACAAAAGGGATGACCCTTTTCTCTTATGTGTATATTGGCTTATTCTGTTGTCTCAAGCCTGACTTAATCTGCTGTCTTTTGATTTCAAGGAGCCGATCAGAACAGAAGCAGTTTTCAAACGTTTGTTCCAACACATTAAAAACAATGTTTAGCTGGGCAGAGATGGCACACTCCTTTAATCCCAGCACTTGGGAGGCAGAGACAGGCTGATCTCTGAGTTAAAGTCCAGCCTGTTCTACAGAGTGAGTTCCAAGACAGCTGGAGCTACACAGAGAAACTCTGTCTCAAAAACAATGTTTAGTCACCAATTGATGCCTGTTTTTCCAAGGTCCATCATCTGCCAAACCTGAGGTGCATATGTGGGATTGCAGCTGTCAGATCATAGCCCCGAGCCCTGGAGTTAGAGACTAAAGTGTCTTCAGAAGCATATTCCAGGGGCACATTTGTCCAAGGATCTGAGCCAGGAGCCTGAGAGGACAGGGCTAAATGGTGTCAGGAGAGGAACAGTGCGAGGCCGAGAACAGACACAACCCAAGGAAAGCTGGCAAACGGCAAAAAGGCCAGGCTGGGACCAGCCAGGTGAAGATAGGCTCCTAGAAGGCCACTGCGGCTGACATAGACTATGTCACACAGCACATGTGACTGTGTGCTGTCTCCTCACAGCCTGAGTTCCATTTTCATACAGTTTCTTAAATCCATGTAAGTCATCTATCATAAAACTCACTCTTCACTATACTAAAGTCACAAAGCATGCAACCATCACCACCATCCAGTTGCAGAGCATTTTCACCATCACAAGATACAACCCCTATCTGGGCTGGGGTTGCTATGTAGCTGAGGAGAACCTTGAATTTCTGGTCCTCCTGCTTCTACCTCCCAAGTGCTGAGGGACTTCAGGCATGTACTACCATGTCCATCTTCATTAATTAATTAGGGAATCTTCCAAACTAGGCTATGTGAAAGTGAGCAGGATGCTATTAGTGATTATACACAACACCAAGTCAAGATAGGCTATCCTGACAAAACCAGAACCATGACTCCAAGATTCATCCACCTGTAGATCTTTGTGACTGTTGTTACCACGTTAGTTCTCTTTGTTCTACATAATACCACTTTAAAACCCCCTTCCTGTCATTTCAGTGGGATTTCAAGAGGGACAGGTGCAATTTTCCTTTCAGGAGGTATGAAAGACGGGCTTAACTAAACTCAGAATTTGTTTGGATTAAAATAATAGACACCTAGTATGATCTAGCCAAAGCAAAGAGACTTGAGCTTTTTTTTTTTTTTTAATCATTTTGTGTGGAGGGGGTGTTCTACCTGAATCTGTATCTATCAGAGGGGTCAGATCCCCCAGAACTAGAGAAGATGCTCATGAGCTACCACATAGGTGAAGTAGGTGTTGGGAATCAAACGTGGATCCTCTGCAAGTTCAGCTAAGTCCTCTTGACCACTGAGTCTCCTGTCTACTCTTCTTGCATGTGGGCTCCATACCCTTGCCCTGCAATCCAGCTCTTCTGAGGGAGGCGGCATTACTGCTGACTCTGGCCCACCGTACAGCCGGCCAGCATACAGTACTCAGAGCTTCCGACACTCAAGTCCCGTTCTGGCTGCAAAGGCAAATATCACAGACAAGAGACTTGACGTTCCACCTAAGACTGCAGGGCCATCCCCAGCACAGACAAGAGACTTGACGTTCCACCTAAGACTGCAGGGTCATCCCCAGCTTCCATGGGCTAAGGGGGGGATGGGGTTCACGATCTGTATGAAATTGGGTTCAGTTTCAACGTCGGTCATCTGTGAGAGGTGAGTGCTGTGGACATGAGTGTGGTGCCCTTCACTCCTCAACAATGACAGAGGCATATGACACTGGGACCTCGCTACAGCCGCTGAGTTATGAACACTCAGCCTCTTCTAGAGACATATGTGATAGCTTGTAAGACCTAACACTGAAACTTCTCTGTTCCTGTCCCCCACATCCCCATTACACAGACCTACATGTGGGAGGCCTGGCTTTGACTTCTGGATACCTCAGTGTCTGTAGAAGGCCTTTTCCTCATACTTCTCATCCTTGTCTAAAAGGACCAAAAAGACTCTCTTACTTATATATTTAAAGCTCCAGTATTTTTAGATATAAGTAGTAGAATTGATCGTTGAGGTACTTAATGTATATACCACAAAGATGCCCATTGGCATAGTAACTGATGAGTTTCTTCTCCTTTGAAATAAGGTCACATAAGTTTAGAAAGTACAGTGGTGTCCCTCCTAGAGATTCAGTTCGTGTTAGCCTGATAAAGAGTCTGTAGCAAAGAGACCAACATTTTCCCAATTCATTTACCAAGCACTGTTAGCCATCATAAGAATCCAGACGTCTCATTTTATGAATGAAGGAAGGGCTTGTGGGTTTTCCAGAGTTTTCCAAAGCTAATGCCAGGAAGCAGCAGTACTGGTTTCCTGGTGTCTCTGGTAACCTGCATTGCCAAATGCTAGTGAAAGTCAGCTTCTCCCCTCTCTCCCTGTGTGTAATTTACTTGTTCTTCCGGAACAAGATTTGTCATGTTACCGAGGGCACCTTAGTGACATCATCAAGATCTGTTATGTTACCCGGGTGCCTTAGGTAGCATTATTAAGGTGAGTCAGTATACAAAAGAGGACCAAGGCTTGGAACCAAAGACATGGCGTAGTGGGCAAGAATCCTCAGACCCAAGCTGAGGAGGGGCCATGTATGCTTTAATCCCCGACTCAGAAGGCGGAGGCAGGCAGATCTCTGAGTTTGAGGTCAGCATGGTCTACAGAGCAAGTTCCAGAACACCCAGAGAGAAACCCTGCCTAGGTGGTGGAATACACAGACATGTATTTGGAATCTCGGTGCTCCTACAGGCACATAGGAGGCAAAAGTTCATGGGTCAGACTCCTGCTTACTTAACAGAAAATCAAGAGACTCCTGTTTCAAACAAATAGAAGGCAGGGACCTTTACCAAGATTCTTCTCTGACCTCTATACTACATTTACACACATACACATGAATGTACACACAAACACATATCCAGAATCAGGTTTGCAAAAATCCATTCTCTCAGCCTTGTCTAGATCAGACCAATAAGTTTTTATTAGGACATGTACTATTATGACCCATTTTTATAGTATTGCCTACATTCTGCTAAGTAGAAGGGATAGCTGCTTACACAGCGGGTGTGTTTCTAAGCCACTACAATGACCCAACCTCAATACAGAGAAGAAAGAACAGGGTACTAACTCCGAATAAGACATGCATTATTCAGTTGCTCTTGCATGTAGACTCTCCATGAGTGGGATAGCTACAGATATAGATGGACTCAGGTATCAGAGGAACTGTGAATGACACGCCATAGCTTTCAGACTTTGAGCACGGTCTGTTGAGCATTTATTTATTTATTTTATTTTATTTTATTTTATTTATTTATTTTGGTTTTTCAAGACAGGGTTTCTCTGTATAGCCATGCCGTCCTGGAACTCACTCTGTAGACCAGGCTGGCCTCAAACTCAGAAATCCACCTGCCTCTGCCTCCCGAGTGCTGGAATTAAAGGCATGTGCCACCACCGCCCGGCTCTGTTGAGCATTTATTATGTAACAGCACTGATGTCTGCGTGCTATACATGAATTGACCCATCTGGTCTTTGTAACCGCTGGGTTTAGGGGTAGTTTCATGTGCCTGTTGTTAAGATGAAGAGACTAAGGCAAGGAAGATAGGTTAACTGTTCCCCAACTGTCCAGTGACAGAGCACTGTAGCTTCAGAACAGAGTCTCAGTCTTCTGTGTCCCTGTCGCCTGCGAGACTCAGACACAGTTACCTGGGCATTCATTCATTTTACAGATCATGACCAGATAAAGGCTGCTTGGGATCTGTGAATCCATAATATCCAAAGGGAATCCAGACCAGGCCATCTCTTCCGCCAGTTCCTGTCTACCCAAGAGCAGGACAGAAGAGCTGTTGGAGGGTGTTTGGGCTGGCGGTGGGCCCAGGAGCCCTCCAGGACCTGTCAGTAAGTCTTCAGAGAGCACAGACAGGAAACAGGCAGGTTGCCTTTGCCCTTCCTCATGTCCTGCCATCTCTTGCCAAAAACCCAGCCCTAGATTTTGCATCCAGCAACTTCCCATCACAGAGAAGACGAGAAGTACCAGGGAACACAGAGAGCACAGGAGACCACCCCCTTGCGGGTTGCCAGGCTAGGGAGAGTCTTGGGACTTTTTCTCCCTCCCAAAGTAATTGCGCTGCTGTGACAGGCTTCTGGGTGGCAAACGTTCCTCTATATCCCTTCCTCTGAAAAGAAGAAATTCTGGGTACTCTTGTCTTGGGGTGATGTGAGATGACACCAGATTGATATTGGGTAGACTGGGCAAGGTGGGACAAACCTGGGAAGTGGGGGTGGGAGGCAGCCCAGGGCCGGTGACCAATGGTCTTTGGTTCCCTGTCTGCGCCTACATCTTCTTCAGGTGTCCTGGTGCCGATTTCCCCAATTGTGCATAAGGACAAAAGTGATGACTCTGGCCCTGGTGATTGTCAGTGGGAAATTAACTCATGATGTTGGTTGCTTCTGTACACAAATGGATGAGTGACTTAGACTTCCCAGTAGTGCCAGTTGGTAAGGAGGTATATGATGTTCCAGGCCAAGCTCTACAGAATGATAATGAATGTGAAAAAATTTTATGAAGTGAATCATCTATTATAGACTCAAGACAATCCAGTAAACTCTGGTAGACATCATTTACAAAAGATGGCCTAATAGAAATCAAGGTTCATTTTCAACAAAAACTAAGGCAAGTGTGAGAAATGAGGAGGCTAGCCAGGCTGTGGCACTCAGGATACAGTCAGGTGGATCTCGGTGAGTTTAGAGGCCATCCTGGTCTACAGAGGGAGTTCCAGAAAAACCGAAGCTACACAGAAAAACCATATATGGAAAGAGAGAAAGAGAAAAGGGGCTGGTGAGGGATTGGAGGTGGCACAGTGGTTAAGAGCACTGCTCTTCCAGAGGGTCTAGGTTCAGTTCCCAGCACCCACATGGAGGCTCACAGCTGTCTGTTACTCCAGGCCTGAAATCCAACAGCCTCTCCTGACCTCTATGGGTACTGCAGAACACAGTACATTTACTCAGTACATTTACTAGTGAGATATTCATACACATACTAGAAATAAAATCTTTAAGTAAATAACGGTTTTTATTTTTATTTTTATTTATTTATTTATTTTTGGTTTTTTTGAGACAGGGTTTCTCTGTATAGCCCTGGCTGTTCTGGAACTCACTTTGTAGACCAGGCTGGCCTAGAACTCAGAAATCCNCCTGCCTCTGCCTCCTGAGTGCTGGGATTTAAGGTGTGTGCCACCACTGCCCGGCTGGCTTAACAGTTTTTAAAGAGCAGGAGTTGAAGGTCATCTCCAGCTACTGAGTTTGAGGGCTGGGGAGGTAGGTGGCTCAGTGGGTAAAACATTTGCTGCAAGACAGACAGCCTGCATTTGATCCACCAGACCAACGTCTGAAGGAGAGAACCAGGTCCTTGTTGGTCATTGTTCTCTGACCTCAGCACAGGCACTGTGGTCTGTGGTCTCCTCCACACAAAATAAATAAATGCTATAAGTTCTCTTCGAGCTCACTGTTCATTACCCCATGGTTTGTTTGCTCAGGCAATGTGTTCTGGTGAAGCCCACACCCTCCAAGCTTCTGCATTTAATATTGCTAAGACTTACTAGTGGCTAACTGTATACCTCGAAACTCTTTAGGTCCTAAATCCTCATAGCAACAAGCAGGCTCACAAACTATTCGCAGGTGAGACTCTGGGGCGCAGCACGCTTATGTCTCGATGCTCAGGTCACACAGCCGGCAGAGGTAGAAGTGAGGTGCCAGCTTTGCTGTTCCAGAAGGGTTTACTGGAACAAGCCTCAGACTGTATGGAGAGACATGTGAACTGTTAGAGATGTGTTCACACAAACATGGCTTCCCAGGACCCCTTTGCTTCACCACTGGGCTTTCTTCTGGTCTCCGGTTCTCCTGAATTAGCAGGTATTGTGTCATTGGAATGAGGAAACGGAAGCCTGCCACCTTGTTGAGGCAGGTTTTTCTTTTTGTCTCAACTGAGCTTCACGCTGTAGGCAGGCTGGTAGGGTGGGGAGTTCTGGGGAAGACTCTCCCTGTGCTGACAATGTAACACGTGCTCCCAAGTCCAGCTCTTATGTAGGTACTAGGAAACCCAACTCAGGATGTCCAGCCGGCATAGCAAGTGCGTTCACCTGCAAAGCCATCTCACTGGCCTGGGAGATACAATCCAAATATACATGTCAGAATTATCCTCCATTCTGTGAAAAGAAAACGGGCGTGGTGGCGCATGCCTTTAATCCCAGCACTTACGAGGCAGAGGCAGGTGGATTTCTGAGTTTGAGGCCAGCCTGGTCTACAGAGTGAGTTCCAGGACAGCCAGGGATATACAGAGAAACCCTGTCTCGAAAAAAACAAAAAAAAAAAGAAAAAAAGAAAAGAAAAAAGAAAAAAAGAAAACTTCGTTCATAATCATGAAAATTCCAAGAAATATAGTCCAGGTCTCTTTGCCTTGTCACTGGCACGTAGCTGCATCTCGGGCAGCCACTTAACACATTTACTTTTGAAATAATGGCAGGTCCCCACTAAGTCTCCTGTCAGTTTTTTGGGTCTTTTGTTGTTTTGTTTTCCGGATATCCTGTGCTGCTTCATCCTTATTCGTATTAGATTATTGATTCTGGGGAACTGGGAGGTTGCTTGGGGGGTGGGTGCTTATTACCAAAACATGAGCATCTCAACCCCCCCAGCACCCACAGAAGAGCCAGTGGCAGAGACGAGCAGGTCACGAGAGCAGCCAGGCTTGCAGAAATGAGCGATCAGTGGAAGACCCTGTCTCAACAAACTGTCCGATAGAGGAAGATCCCCAAAGGTGACCTCTTGCTTCCTCATACCCTCATACACACACACACACACACATTGTTGAGTTTCTTATAGATACATCATTGTTATTAGGTTGTCAGAATCACCTACAAAATATAAGAAGTATTAAAAATTTTAAAGTCATAAGTCCCAGACTTTAAGAATCTGATTCTTAGAAATCTGGCAAGTCCCAAACATTTTAAAAGTTTTTTGAGGGGGTCGGGGAGGGACTGTAGAGGTGGTTCAGCAGTTAAGAGCACTTGTTCTTTCAGAGAACCTGGGTTCAGTTCCCAGCATTCAATTGGCAGCTGGCAGCCATCAGTAGCTCCAGTTCCAGGATGTCTGACACTCTCTTCTGACCTCCATCAGTACCAGTCATGTATGCGATGCACAGACATCCATGCAGGCAAAGCATGCATACATGTAAAATAAAACAGACAAAACTGAATTAAATGTTTCATAGAGGCCACAGCCATGGCTGGCTTGCTTACTATACACAAGGTATGTCCCTTTATACCACTAAATAATAGTGAGGCTTCTCATTTGTATTGGTAGCATAAGTCGGGGGGGGCACTAGCTACTTAGACAGTATCCCTTGGGGGCAGTGTGTCCCCCCTCTGTGGTGAGGGCTGGGGTTATAATCTTTAGCATGTTTCACACTCCATGTGTATTGCTAATACAAAACAATACAGACCCTAACCTCATCTGTATGTCCACACATCTGGTTCTCTCCAGCCTTTGGCCAAGCTCTACAGCCTTTTCTTCCTCGGTCACTGCAGCACTGAATTCCACTAAGCAGATGATCTAGGGTCTGCAACCAGTACTTTCTCTACTTGCAAAGACCTGGCTAACTCCAGGGACACTCAGGCTGTTTGAGCAAGCTAAGATTATAATGATTCAGGGTGTCCCAAAGCAAACTGGCACTTCCTGGAATCAGACATTAGCCTGTCAGCTCCCCCTATGCCCGACCTGCCAGGTGCCATCCAAATAAACAAGGCCGACAGTGCAGGAGAGGGACAGATTTCCTAATGATGCACACCTTTAAAGGCAAGGTTTGTAGCATCTTCAATCTTGGCAGATACCGACCGGTTTGAATTCTAAACTTCTAAACCCCAATCCCAGTTCTGTAAACTGGGATCAATAACCCTGTGTCACAGGATTCAGTGGTAAAAGACGTGGAAAGGGCTCAGCCCCGTGACCAGTGTACAACCACCAATAAATGGCAGCAGTGATCCGTTTCCTGCCCCGTGGCTGTCTGGCAGAATGCTTTCGGGGAAGGAAGGAAGGAAGGAAACAGGACCTCCACCCTTGGCAGGTGTCTGCCTAGAGATCCCGGGAGTTGGAAGCAATAAACCCTGTCTCCAGGTGTGGCAGTTGAGTGCCCTTTGAAGGGTGAATTTGTCATGGATCTCTCAGATGCTGCCAGTCTCGCAGCAGCCATAGCAGCAGCAGCAGCTGCAGCCACCCGCCACCTTTGCACGGGCTCTGGCCATTCTCCTTGCTGCCTTTGTTCTATTTCGGTGCCTGTGGAGGTGCAGGAAAGCTGCTGTCTTCCTTGCGTTGCTATTTAAAGACATTCTGAAAGAGGCTGCACTGTTCCTACTGCGGTGGCAGCTGTGGCTCCTGTCCCTGCCACAGAGGTCTTCGAGCCCCATGGCCTCTGAAACCTTGGGTGGAAGTGCCTCAGCAAGAGCTAGCCTGGAAGCACACATTAGACCTGGGCGTCTGCTCTCTGCCTTTTGTTTAGGACCCTGAGCCATCATCTCTACCAGGAGCTTACAGCCAGCTGCTGCTTTGGTCTCTGTCCCTGCACTGCCTCACCTTCCTATATCCCTGGAAGGTTTTTTGTTTGTTTGTTTGGGTTTTTTTGGTTTTTTTTTTTGGTTTTGTTTTGTTTTTTTAGCACTCAGCCAGTTAGCTTCTCCCTTGCTCTCCAGGGAAACTCATGCATGATACTCCCTTCCTCTTCCACCCCATCTACAGTTCAAACTTGGGATTCTTTCCCCATCGTACAGCTAGACACAATCCAGGGGGCTCAGGGTGCTGCTTATCTCTAAGTCTAATAGAAATACTCTGAAAATAAATGCTCTCTGAAAGGCTCAGTAACCTTCAGTTAATAATGGCAGCTTGGGCTTCAGTGAGCCTGTGTTCTCTAGCCACCAGGCATGGCTAGAATAGAATCCCTTAGGTGGCAGGACTCCTGCCTCTCTGCTGACTTCCCTGCACTCTCGATGCAGTGTCTCAAAAGTCTGGCCTTGCTGTTGGAGTCAGCCCTAATTTCTTTTTCCTAGACCTCTCAAAGTGAAGCTTTAGATTTTATCAGTAAAGTAGCTGGCCAGCAGCTGCCTGCATTTGGCTCCCCCAACTGCCCCTTCTCATGATGGTAGAGAGGCTGCCTGCCTTGCAGGCTTGGAGCCCAGACCTGTTTGCTGGCCCTGCAGAATTCCCCCCAGTGCCCTCAGTGCTGCACAATAGCATAATCAGATGTTGCAGTGCAATACACGCCACTACCACCTGACCCACACTGGCCCCTACACTGAACTGAAGTTTTCCTAAGGTGCACAACTCGCTGTAGCTGTTTCATACTACATTAATCCTGTGTCTGTCTGTTACATAGAGTGGAAATTGAACATATTAGATGAAATGCAAAGCTCTTTTCCATCTGAAACCTCATTGTTCCTTGTTGTTCTTTTTACTTACACATTTTAGTGATGATTTAGACAGAAATTGTTCTTTATGACTTAATATTAGTTGTGGTCCTTTAAATTTTCTATCTGCCTTTTTGTTTGATCTGGTTTTTGTTTGTTTTTTTTTCTTGTTGTTGTTGTTTTTTGTCTGTTTGTTTTGAGTCAAGGTTTCTCTGTGTAGTCTTGGCTGTCCTGGAACTCTCTCTGTAGACCAGGTTTTAAAATCACAGAGATCCGCCTGCCTCTGCCTCCCGAGTGTTGGGATTATGTGCTTTATAACATTAACTACGGCTGATGAGATGGCTCAGCAAGTAAGGGTATTTCCTAAGCATGAGTGGTACCCTGAGTCTGGTCCCCAGACCCCACCTAAAGGTGGACAGAACCAATCCACAAACTTATCCCCTTACCTCTATGCACACGCATACACATTATTTACATACAATAATAAATAAATAAGCTGGGCCTGGTGGTACACAGCTTTAGTCCCAGCAGTGATGGGGAGAATCTCTGTGAATTCAAGGCCAGCTTAGTCTACAGAGAGTTGTATAATAGTAGGGTCTGGAGAGATGGCTCAGTAGTTAATCTCATGTATTAACTACATGAGAGTATATACAGAGTAGGCTCTGCATGTATTATCTCATGCAGAGGACCCAAGTTCAATTCCCAGCACCCAGATTGGACAGCTTACAACTGCCTATATATCCAGCCTCAAGGGGTCTGACCCCTCTCACCTTGGCAGCAGGTAACTAACTCTCATGTACATACCAACACACATATAATTAAAAACAAATCTCTCTCTTTTTTTAATCTAAGGGAGTAAGGGGTCATTGAGATAACTCAGAGGGTAAAGGCACAAAAAAGCACTTGCCACTGTACCACCCAGCATTGTGGGTCTGAGCCCTGGATCCTACATGATAGAAAAAGAGAACATCTACTGTGGCATACATATCCACATGTGTACATACATGCCAAATAAATAAGTATAAACAATTAATGAGTGTGTGTGTGTGTGTGTGTGTGTGTGTGTAACATTTACCAGCCATCAAAGTGTGGCGTGCAGTGACACCATTTTGTTCTGTTCTCCAAATAAAGCCTTAGTGGGAAATAAATAAATGATCTTTAATTAAGAAAAGCAAGCTAGTGGTGGTGGCACACACCTTCATTCTCAGCACTTGTGAGACAAGCCAGGCAGCCTGGTCTACAGAATGAGTTCCAGGACAGCCAAGGTCTTGAACCACTCTACTCACCCCTGCCCTGCTCCCACACCCCTTCCTTTTTTGCCTGCTCATATTTGGGGCTTCTCGCTATTGTTTGTCTTGAGAGCCATGTCTTTGCCCTTAGCCCCTGATGGCAAGCCAGACTTCTCCACATGGCAGTAATAATAAGAATCCTTGACACACACACTCTCTCTCTCTCTCTCTCTCTCTCTCTCTCTCTCTCTTGCTTAGGAAAGCAAAATATTCTCACATACGTTCCGTCTGCTGGAGCCTACAATAGTCTTGTAAGGGAGGCAGGAGATTGGCTTTCTGTACACTTCTTTGTAGTAATAAGAAGGATAACCACTTGGAGATGCCTTAGTGAGTGATATTTAATAGAGTCACATCTCCAAAGTCCACACCATTGGGTCTGGCCCTCTTCTTTACTAGCTGTGGGGACCTAGAAAAACTGGAGATGATGTTCGTGGCTCTCCTTTTATGATGAAGTGGTCTTGTCTGTTTATTTAGTGTAGGCTGCCATGGCTCACATGAAGATAGAGGACAGTATAAATATATGGGAATCGTCTCTCCTAGATGTGGGTCCCAAGGGGTCAAATTCAGGTTTCCAGGTTCGGCAGTAAGTGACATTACTTGCTGAGCCCACTCACCGACACTACTCCTTTTTAGAGGCCTAGAGGCTTAATTCAATTGTAAGAGCACTTGTTCCATCAGAGTCTCAGAACACACACAGCAGCTCACAACCATCTGTAACTCCAGTCCCAGGGGATCTGATACCCTCTTCTGACCTCTATGGGCACCAGGTACATACCTGGTACATATACATACATGCAGGCAAAAACATTCGCACACATAAAATAATAATTATAAAAAATTTTCCAGCCTGATCTACAGAGCAAGTTCCAGGACAGCCAAAGCTACACAGAGAAACCCTGACTCAAAGCTGCCCCCCACCCCAAAAAATTGTATGGATTTTCAAAAGAATTTTTTGTGTAGAGGCTAGTAAGATAGCTCAGTAGTTAAGAGCAGCTGCTGTTCTTACAGAGGGTCTGGGTTTGTTTCTCAGCACCAGTGTGCAGGCTCACAGCTACCTATAATTCCAGTTCTAGGGAATCCAACACCTTCTTCTGGCCTCCATGGGAACAGGACACATACTTGGTATACATATGCACATGTAGGCTCTTGAAAATACCTATATTTACCCATAAGATAAATATAAATTGTTTAAAATACATATTCATGTCTGGCATGTTGGCACATGCCTTTAATCCTAGCACTTGGAAGGCAAAGGCTCATCTCTATGACTTCGAGGCCAGGCAGGACTACAGTGTCTCAAAACAAAACAGACCACAGTACCCGTGTGGCTTCTGAGGCCACCTGCACACACCTGGGGCACATAAACAAACTCATGCAGGCGCACATACATAGACATAAAGAGGAAAGAAAGAAGCGTGGTTGTTTTGTTTTGCTTTTTAAATTTTTTCCCTTGGGCTGGAGCTATAGCCCAGTAGGTCATTCCTGAGTCCAACCACCTGAACCTACACCGGTGGAGACAGGCGCCCTCGGGCCTCCCTGGCCAGGCAGCCCAGCCAGTTTGGTGATCTCCACGCTCTGGCTGCATAAAAAGGCGAGCAACTCCTGACGAATGGCACACAAGGTTGTCCTCTGACTGCCACATGTGCACACACAGGAAACATGCTACACACAAAAGAAAAAAATTCTTTTTGTTTTTTAGAAAGTGCCTGATATCACCCACATTGGCCTCCGACTCGCTATGTATGAATGCTTTGCTGCATATATGTCTGTGCACCACAGAAGAGGGAGTTGTATGTTCTAGAACTGATGGGGTTACAGTTGGTTGTGAAGCACCAGGTGGGTGCTGGGAATCGATCCCGGTCCTCTACCAAAGCTGTCCTGCTCTCAATCACTCTTGTGGCAATCCTCCAGCCTCCGAGATTTTTTTTTTTTTTTTTTTTTTTTCTTTTTTCTTTTTTCTTTTTTTTCTTTTTTTTTCTTTTTCTTTTTCTTTTTCTTTTTTCTCCGAGATCTTTCTTGATTCACTCCTCTACTGCCATCTCTCCTCTGAGCTCCTCACAGAGTTCCTCTCAGAATTCACATGGTATACACACTACATATGGAAGAAAAAAAAAAACTGACATCTTGTTTTTCTGCTTCTCCCTTATGTTTGAAATCATTTAAAAAAAAAAAAATCAAAGCAAGGGCTTGAGAGATGGCTCGGGGGTTACGAGCACTGGCTGTCCCTCCACAGGACCCAAGTTCAATTCTCATCACCCACATGGCAGCTCACAGCTCTGTCTGAAGCTTCAGTTCCAGGGATTCTAGCTTCTAAGGGCTCTGCCCACATGTGGTGCACAGCCACACATGAGACAAAGTACGCATACAAATAAATTGCATCTACATTAAAATAAATCATATATTTACAGTGTGTGTGTGTGCATGTGTGTGTAAAGTTTGATGGGAATGGTGGCACACACCTTTAATCCTAACACTGGGGAGGCAGAGATAAGCACATCTTAAAGAGTTCAAGGCCAGCCTGGCCTACATAGCAAGTGCCAGGCTAGCCTGAGCTAACATCAAGACTGTCTCAAATAACAAAAATGTCTATGTGTGGGTTAGAAAGGTAGGTCTGGCTAGAGATTTTTTTTTTACCTCCCTGTAATTTCCAAATATTCTGACTTGTGGTTATGTGGCTTTTATAACCAAATAAATAAACATATTTAGGATCTAACAAGAAGAATACCTGCCATTTATTTCTTCTTTTGATCTTAACTCAAAGACACAGCTTTGCAGGAATGTTCTGAGCTTCCGGAAAGAGTCCGTGGCTGTTTTTCTGCTTTTCCATTTGAAAGTGCACCTGTGTGCCCAAGGCACTTCTGCTCACACTGTTCTTTTTTACTAAGCCTTCTGTGTCTCAGCCACGCCAACCCCAAACATTGCCCTTGTTGCTGAAACCCCCAAGCTGGTGAACAGGAGCGGTGGGAAAATGGCTGTGTGTGGTACACAGTCATCCCTGTCTGCTGGTGAGGCAGCCCGTCAGCTCCAGCCCTTCCAGGGAGGTTTCACACCAGGAAGCTGGTTCTTCTTTAAGCTCTCCTGACCTAGGGGCTAGGTGGGGGTGTGCACACCTCATTGTAGAGGACATGTTAGCATTAGGTCCAATGTCTGTGAGATTCCAACTCCAAAAAGGAAACTCCCCCGAAACCACAAAGAGCTTCTCCTGTCCAGTGCTCTTGGTAGCCACCCGATGCTCTGAGCCCTTCTGAATGAGAGGACGCACCTCCCTCCCCACAAGCACACTCCACCCACGCCCCTTTCCTCTCCCTGCAGTTTTTGGGCTTGATTGGGGTGGGGGTGGGGTGTCTGTGTAGATGGTAGGTGTTGGGGTTATAGATGGTGTATGTGTATGTTTGTGTATGTGTGTATGTGGTGTATGTGTGTGAGTGTGTTTGTGTGTGGGGTATGGGGGGGTTGTGTGTGTGTGTGGTGTATGTGTGTGAGTGTGTTTGTGTGTGTGGGATGTGGGGGGTGTATGTGTGTAGATGGCGTGTATCCTGCCCGCCTCAGAGGGTCCTGTGAATAACTTTACCTTTGAACTTTCCTTGTACTCAGCCCCTGAGCCTTAGGATTTGGTGACAATCCTTGGCTGGCAGGAGGCTTTGATCCTTGGGGAGTTCAGAGGAAGTCCTATGATGTGGAGGATTGGCAAGCAGCACGGGGGGGGGGGGCTGCTAAAAAAAAAAAAAAAAAAATAGGCCCAGAGCTTGATGACAGCAGCTCAGCCAGCACCCCTTCAGGATGCCATGTGTTGGCATGAGCATGACTTATTTAAGACACAACAGTGCCCAGGGGAGTTTCCTACCCCAACCCCAGGAAGAACAGAATGCCTGAGAACCAACCACCCCATCTAAAGAGGTAAAGCTGCCTCTCTTTGAGTAGTGGGTGTCTCCAAGAGAAAGAAGTCTCACAGGGCCCTGAATGTAGCTCAGATGGCAGAGCGCTTGCCTGGTCCTGGGTTCAGTTCCTGCATGGCTGAAACCTGACCAGGTGGCACGCACCAGACTCTTGACCTCTGGAAGGAGGCAGGGGAGGTTCACAGTCATCCTTGGCTGCCTAGAGAGTTGGCAGCCAGGGATAGCAAGATAGTTCAATGGGTAAAGGTGCTTGCTGCCAAACCTGAGGACCTGAGTTCAATTCCTGGGACCCACATGGTATAAGAAGAAAACCGATTCCCATCCTTACACATGTGTGAGTCATGGCACATGTGCATTCACATACGTATATACATGCTAAATAAATAAATATAGTTTTTATTATAAATATAACATTTTAAAATGCTTTTGCTTAGGGACAACTTTATCTCAAGTGGCTAAAGGTCAAGGGACTTGCTAATGGATCCCAAAGCCATTCCCTGGTGCCACCCAATCCGCGTCACAGTGATGCTCCTTTTACTGTAGCTTGTCTCCCTCCCACCTCCAAGGCAGGTGATCTCCTTTGATCCTGATAATCAGGCCCACCATTTACCTCTCAGTAGAGACCTCACTGTGTGGCCCGTGCCTCCTCCCACTCTGGGCTTTGGCTGCTAGAGGCCGGTTCATGGACTGTCCATCTCTTTAGCCCGGTTCATGGACTGGGTACCACGTAGGCCCTTCATAATGATCAGAGTGATTAGTAACTGTACGGCAGGAGCTGTGTAGTCATCCTCCTTCTGGCATCATCTCATTTTCACTCTGCCAAAAAAGATGAAGACCGGTTAGCAGAGTGTGGGCAGGGCTAGTCAGGGCGGGATGCCCATCTTACTCCTGGTATGTCTAACAGCTCCTTGAGAAAGTCCAGGACATGCTGTACAGCAGCTTAGCAAGCTTGGCTCCTGGGTTCAGGACTTAATGGAGCAACACTTGGGAAAGGATTAGACATGGCAGAACTGACTGTGTAAGACCTGCGTTCCCATGCAAAACCCAAACACAAGGCCCCCACTAATAGGGAGGGGTGGGGGCAGAGAGATGGTGCAGCAGTTGAGCATATGTTGTCCTTGTAGAGGACCCGAATTCAATTCCTAGCACCCATATAGCAGCTCACAACTGTCCATAAGTCCAGGACTAGGATGCACATGAGGCACAGATATCCATGCAAACAAAGCACGCATAGAATAAATGCATCCTTAAAAACATTTTTAAAAAGAGGGGCCAGGCAGTGGTGGCACACCCTTTAATCTCTGCACTTGGGATGCAGAGGAAGCGGATCTCTATGCTCTATAGTTCAAGGCCAACCTGGTCCATAGAGCAAGTTCAAGTTCAAGAACAGCCAGGGCTACATAGAGAAACCCTGTCTCAAAACAACAAAACAAACAAACAAAAAAGGAGGCAGGGGTGGCATTAATTATAACCAGATGCGGTTTCCTTTTCCCCAGAATCTCCATTTACTTGTCCAGGTGGTTACTGATTGCCATTGAGGATGTTCTAAGGAGAAACGTGTGAAATAATTGCATGCTTTTTACAGCTCCTCTTTACTCTGTGGTGTCAATCTGAAATGCAAATAGAGTATTTACCTCTATACACAGAATCACCAGAATTACAGTGTGTATCCCCCCAGCTTGCACGTGCACGTGTGTTTCTGTCATTGAAAACTGGAAGAACATGCAAAAGCCAGCACAACTGTGTCCTTACTCGCCCGCCTGCTGCCAGCCTGCACCTCCATCAGGCTGGCCAGCCGGGGCAGCAAGGACGACAGGCTGGCCTGCTTCCTTCTGTGTCACTGTCTTTAGATAAATGTTTGGCTAAAACTAAGAAGTGGGTGAGTGAGGGAGGGCGTCACATAAAGCTCCCTGACTGTCTGTCTTTCTGAGACAGTCATTACTCTTGTGTGATGGGCATAGGTTCTAGCACTCCCTGACCATCTGTCTTTCTGAGACAGTCGTTACTTTCTTGTGTGATGGGCACAGATTCCAGCTGGAATGGAAAACTGGAACTCTCCAGGCTGTCAGTAGGTCCATTTGCTTAGTTGTAGGAGTAACAGACACCTGGACCTGCTTCTGGCTGGGATTATTCTCCCCTCACTATAAGTCTACCAGAGTCGTGTATTGATGGCGCATAATCACAGTCAAAACTTCCTTGTGAGAGACAGCGTGCATCTCCTCTGCTCACACTCCTGCTCCATCGTTTCACTAGATGTCATTTACAAGTCATAAATCCAAGAACAATTATTAGTAATTTTAATATTTCAATTGTAGGTCATTAAAGCAGGCGCATGGACTTGGGGGACTAGACTGGCTGTCTAGCACTGTTTGGGTAGATGTTCTTAGAGTCACGAGGCTGGCCAGGAGTGGCATGTGTGCTTTCATCCTGTCATGGATGTGTTAGAGCATCTGCCAGATGCCAGTTTTGTGAAGTCCTGGCCCTCAGTAGAAGAAAGCAAGGCACACTTAGCATCGGTAGTACCTGTGATCTAATGAGGAAAAGATTTTTAATTATATAATATCAATTCCCAACCTAAGGCTCCACATTGCACAGGGAGCGCTGACTCCTTATGTATGTGTATACACACACAGAGGCCCTGAGGTAGACGTGGGCAGCCAGTTGCTCTAGAAGCATCTATGCCCACACAGTCTTAGCTGCCTCTGTCCTGAGGCCTCTGCTATCCTTTGACTGAAATTGGGGGTCGGGGGGTGTCTAGGAGCTATACTAGGGTCTGGAAATAATGAGGTGTAGCCTAAAAATCCATAGTGAGGTGTTTGGGGCAGAAACCACAAAGGAATCTTATGTGGGGCCCAGCCAGCTCCATGCTCCAGGTTGTAAGGCCCCTGCAGTATCCTTTCAAGGGAGCAGAGACTGCTTCCCCGTGGACGTGTGTTCACGACCCTGTCTCTCCATCCAGGTGCTGAGTGACGTCCTCAGGGATCTCTATCACTTGCTGAAGCACGTGGTGCGCTTGGAACCCGATGATGTAGCCAAGCTTCATGCCCAGCTGGCCCTGGAGGAGCTGGATGAGATCCTGAGGAACTTCCTGTTCCCGCCCCAGAAGCTGGAGAAGAAGATCGTGGTCCTGCCATAGACCTGGTTCACAGAACATGGAAGAAGGCAGGGGGAACCAAACAGCCAAAGCAGAGGCCACACACCTCCCAGCGGTGTCTCCGCCGCCGCCGCCGCCTCCTCCTCCGTGCAGACCTGAGGTCTGTTAGAGCCTGAAGGTAGCTGTACGGTGCTGGCCACGTGGGTGTTCAGGGCTACCATTCTAGAGTGCCCATTTGGTCACTCTGCTCAAAGCATGTGCAGTGAGAAGGGTGAATCCCATCTAATCAGCACACCCGTCATTGTCCTGTGCCATTTAGAGGAGACGTGGGTATAACTGTGGAACATTTTCTTCCGGCTGGAGAAGCCCCTCCCCCCAGGTCCCATCTTGATAGTCTGTCATAGTGAGATGATTCGCCTGTGATGAGGGACAGGCAGAGCTGTCATCTGGGTGTGCAGCTGTGGGGACGGGGAGGGAGCATTGCTGCTTAAACTACACAATGCGAGAGAATAAAAGGATAACATTACCTTGGCTGGAATGATCTGCCAGGGTGAATGCCGCCGCTGGTTGACTCCTGCAGAGGAAGAAGGGTAAGCCCTGTCTGTCCTCTGTCCTTCTGTCCTCTGTCCTTCTGTTTTTACTTGAGCTGCCATTCAGTCTTCTGCTCCTCTCAGGGTGACACAGAGACAGTCCAGTGGTCTGAGACAGAAAGGTGGGCAGGGCTTATGTGACACAGGAGTGGCCTGCTGCCAGCTCACTGAAACAACTTCAGATTTAGCACTGTGGTCACTCGCTCTTGGATTTATGTATTTTGGTGTTTTCATGGCAAAAGACAAGAAAAGATTTAAAAAAAAAAAAAAAAAAAAAAGACTGTGGAGATATGGAGATGCCTCAGTCCCTGAAGTACTTACCATGCAAACCTGAGGACCTGAGTTCCATCCTCTGCATCCAGGTAAAAACACTGCTTGTGCAGGCCTAGGGAGCGGGGAGGGCGCAGGGACAGGGGCATCCTGGAGGCTAAACTCTGTGAGCTCTCAGCCACCAAGAGACCCCACCCCCATCCCTTTCTCTCAAAAAAAAAAAAAAAAGGCAGTGCCTCCTGGGAAACAGCACCCAGAGTGTCCTTTAGCCTACACACACACACACACACACACACTCACACGCTCACGCACAGTGTCTATTCAACTCATGAGCCCACATGAACATACACATACATGAACATATATACACAGGCACAGTGTGTGTGCAGCTTCGCCCACATGGACATGAAAAGGAAAAGGAAGCAACTGGCTGCTTCTGATGAGGCCGCCCTGTTGCCTATGCCTTTGTAAGATGAACGCAGTGTTCACCGCTCTCCGGCACCACAGAGATAAGTACGGGACTCTCTCACAGGACTTTATCTCCACTCTCTGGGATATCTTGATCTAAAGGAAGCAGAACTGTGACAGTGCAGGTGACTATGGGGTGACTTTCAGGTGTTCTTGCCTGTTGGGAGCAAGCCAGATTACACAGTCTTCTCAGCTTAGCCTTCCTGATAGGCATCGCCAGAAAGGTGCCGATCACTGATACAAACCACAGGCAGTGAGTGCATCAAGCAAAGGATCAAACAAGGCTGTGGCGACACATACCTCTGATCCCAGCACTCATGAGGCAGAGGCAGGTGGACTTCTGAGTTCGAGGCCAGCCTGGTCTACAGAGTGAGTTCCAGGACAGCCAGAGCTACAAAAAGCTTGAACGTTTTGAAGGAATATTTCTATTCAGCTAGGGTAGCAGTATTAGTTTATATTTTTCAAATCAAGAGTGTCTATAAAGTCAGGTTGGAGTTTCTTAAGCCAGTGTTTCTTAGCCTTTAGAATACATCCAACCTAAGGCTGGAGAGATGGCTCAGCAGTAGAGTACATAGTGATCTTGCTGAGGACCCAAGCTTGGTTCCCAACCCACATGAGACACTCACACAATGGCCTGTGACTCTGGCTCCAGCACGTTGACACCTCTGGCTTCTCAAGAGTACCAGCACTCATCTACATAAACACACACACACACACACACCACACACACACACACACACACACCACACACACACCACACATACACGTAATTAAAAGTCATTTTAAAATTATATGCAATATATTTTAAAAGGTACAGCCTGCTTCACAGTCCGATTACTGTCCACGGCATTTAGGCCAGTGTGCTCTAGTTCTGAAGGTGTTCACTGATCATTTTTATTTGTAAATGTACTCATGTGCATATGTGTTTCTGAATGAAAAGCTCTAAGGAACGAGAATAATGGGATAGGAAAAGCACAAACGTAACTTAAAGGGTCCATAATTTCATCTGGGCCTAGTGGCACAGACCTGTAATCCCAGCTACTGGGGAGCTGAGGCAGGAGAGTGCCAAGCTCAAGGCCTGCCTGGGCTGCAGTGAGTTCATGCAAACTCTGAGAGGACAGGAGTCCTACCTCATACCTACCTCTGTGGGAGGAGCAGTGTCGCTCAGCTGACACGAGGCCCTACAGCAATCCCCAGCCCTGAGAACGAACCCCAACGCTGACACACGAACCCCAATGCTGACACATGAACCCCAAAACTGACACATGAACCCCAAAGCTGCCATACAAACCCCAACGCTGACACACGGCAGGAAGAGCCCTGCTGGCTTGCATGATGGATCCTGAGTGGCCGAGCTCTCTGTCTCACCTCTGTCTGTTTGTCCTCTCTCAAAGGGCAGTCCTCTTCTGCTTCCCCTATTAGTCCTTCCAGCTGACATCTGTCACTGCCAATCCTGAGAACATGAGTTCAAATCCCAGGATCTCCATGATAGGAGGAAAGGCTCGATGCCCTTGGTTGGCCTCTGGCATCCACACACACTATGGCAAGAACACCCTTCCCCAGTAAATGAATGTAATAAGACATTTTCTGTTAAAGTTGCAGGAAGAATGAGTCAGAAGTGAGGATGGCGAGTGGTGTGAGCTTCTGGGAGTTGAGGCATGGCGTGGTGGCCTGGCTGGGAAGCTGGGAGCTGGGAAAGCTGGAGGGAAGGAGTGTGGGGGGGGGCTGACCACACAGACACGGAAGATCATCTCTGGAAAGGGAAGAGCAGGTACAAAGCCCCAGAAGGAGAGGAGGTTTGAGGAAGAGCTGGGGTCCAGACAGTAAGAGGAGCATGGTGGAGGGGGCAGGAGGGGGTACCAGGGGGGTTGTTCACTGAACAAAGGAGGCAGCCACAGACTGATTTCTTCCTGAAGCCACTTCTTTCCACTTTTTCTGGAAAATGCTATGAAGCTAATGTGGTATGTGTTGTAAAATTGAAAATAAATATAACCACACACAGTCCTTTTTCTATTTTCTCCTCAAGCACAAGAAAGCAGCAGGCAGATCCTCTCTATCTGTGCCCCCACCCCCCATCTCCGGGCAGTGTGACTTCAGTTGCTCCTCCAACAACAGAAAGAGGACAGGACACCAAGTGTGTGCATCTGCCAGGGTCCTCCCACTAGGGTCCTCCCACTAGGGTCCTCCCACCAGAGTCTTCCCACCAGGGTCTTCCCACCAGAGTCCTCCCACCAGGGTCCTCCCACCAGGGTCCTCCCACCAGGGTCCTCCCACCAGGGTCCTTCCTGTCCCTTTAGCTCAGAGGACACCTGAGTGAAGTGCTGCCATCTGCCTGTAACTCTCACCAGCGGTTTGGCAGGGCGGCTGTGACCATGGGGAAGTTGATTAGTTTGCAGAATAAGCTGGGAGGATGCTCCGTCTGACTGACCTGCTAAAACCAGAGCGAGTCTTCTGTACTTCCCCACAGCCGGGCTTCTACGACTTTAGAGTAGAAATGGCAGCCGCGTCCTGAATAGGCGGTGAGAGCTGGCCACCTTTCCCTCACTAAGTGGCTGGCTGCTTTCCCTGAGCCCCGCAGCAGCCATGACCGAGGGCCTGGCCATGTCCTGCTGCAGGCTGGCTTGTGCTGCAGTCACATGGGCAGCCTCACTGCGGAGTGCTGCACCTTTGACTCCATGCACCACTCTGCTCAGAGCTCGGTGTCCGCTTTGCTTGGGGGTTGGGAATGAGTCTGGCTGCTCTGGCAGAATCGGTACTGCAGCCTCTAATCTGCTGACCAGCTCAGGCTGTGCTCTGCACACGTACTGGCAAGGGAAAAGGGAAGCCAGACCCTCACAGACCCTGGGAGGGACTGCACCGTCTTAGCATTTGAGGGTCATCCCTGGTCCCTTCCACAGCTTCCTGGGTCCCTTCCTGACCCAGTTGCTCTGTGGTTCCCAAAGCTGCTTTTCGGCCCCTCCCCGAGGTGACAGAGTAGCAAAATCAGTTGCTTTGTTTCCATCAGTTTAGACAGCTAGGTTGCAGAATCCCTGCTCTGGGAGGCAGCTAGCTCCAGGCTTGTCTGTCCTGGCCAAGGTACTGTTTACTACCTTGGGAGATGCTCCATGAAATTCCATGGACACTGCTGAATTCTGCTGGAGCAGCTTCTCCATTGAAGGAAAGACCTTTCACACTGGGAGTACAGCGCAATGGTAGATGACTTGCCTGGCACTCATGAGGCCTGGGTTCAATCCCCAGTACATACACACACACACACACCACAGAGAGACAGACATTAGTGGGGGAGACATGGAAAGAGAGGGAAAAAGACAGAGAAAGATATCATGATCATAAATTTGAAATGCAAACTCAAGTGTTACACACCCAGACCCAGTGGCGGTTTGAATAAGAATGGCCCTCCTAGGTCATATGTTTGCATATTTGATCTCAACTTGGAACTGTTTAGGAAGGATCAGTAGGTGAAGCCTTGTTGGAAGAGGTGCCTAGCTGCCTCTGTGTACACTCTCGGAGGGCATATGGTGTGTGGATTATAAATGTAATGGGGCCAGGCATGGTGGCACATGCCTTTAATCCCAGCACTCCACTGAGGCAGATGGATTTCTCTGAATTTGAGACCAGCCTGGTCTGTATAGTGAGCCCCAGGCTAGCCAAGGCTACATAGGAAGTCTCTGTCCTAGAGGAGGAAGAAGAGGAGGAGGAAGGAGGAGGAGAGGAGGAAGAAGAACTTTAGTATATATAACAGAAATTTCCACAGTCATTCCTCCACTTACTCCAAGACTGCCACTGATTGACTGGTGTGTGGCTCCTTCAGCTTTTACACACACACACACACACACACACAGAGAGACGCACACATGCATGTACATATACATGTATGTATGCATGCATGCAGGTGTGCAGGTGAACATGTGTGCCTGTGCATGTGAAGACCAGAGACTGCTATCAGGTACCTTCCTTGATGGCTCCACCTTGTAGATTGAGCAGGGTTGAGCCCAGCACTCACCTGATAGGACTGGTCTAGCCAGCTGCCCTTCTCCAGGGTCCGTCCCCTCCTGTGCTCAGCTTCACCTGCCGCTCATGTGAGAGTATTGAGGAGCCAAGGGCTGGCCATGGAGCAATAAAGGAAGACATCCAATATCAACCTCTGCCCCCCAACACATATGTACACACAGACACACACACACACACACACACACACACGAATGTGTATACACTGTTCAATATACACACAAACACAAAGGTTTGTACTCCACACACACTCCCCAGTGTAGGGTTCAGCCTGTTACACCAGTGGGGATGGCAGCTGTGGCTCTTAATCTGTGTAGCAATCACAATGACCACAGTGATCACTATAGAGTTTCTTATGCTCTTATATGCAGTTGACACACAATCACAGCTGGGCAGTGGTGGCGCACGCCTTTAATCCCAGCACTTGGGAGGCAGAGGCAGGTGGATTTCTGAGTTCAAGGCCAGCCTGGTCTACAGAGTGTGTTCCAGAAAAGCCAGGGCTACACAGAGAAACCCTGTCTCAAAAAACAAAAACAAGACCAAAAACAAAAACAAAAACAAACAAACAGACACACAGTCACTCACACTGGGCCTGTGAGGTAGATATTGTCATTGTTTGGTTTGGTTTGAGACATGGTCTCTTAGAGTTCAGGGTGGCCTCAAACTCACAATATGAGGAAAGGGGGCCTTTAATGGCTGATCCCTGCCTCTGCCTCCTGAATGCTAGATTATAGGCATGTCCCATTATATCCAGCTGAGATAGGTGGTATTATTATTATTATTATTATTATTTCTGTTTCACTGATGGGAAAATGAGGGCATATAAGAGGTCAGTCGCTTGCATGGATTACAGAGCTCCTAAAGAAGAAGGCAAACCAGTATTGGAGGGGGCAGACTGGCTCCAAAAGTTGTACTTACCCACCAGGCTCTGTCACTGTCTCCCTTTGCTCTCAGTGTCGGCAAGATTTAAAAAAAAAAAAAAAAGTTTCCTGCTTACTTAAGTGGACAGCCTGTGTCAGGCCAGCTCTACCCACAGTTTGCATAAAACAGAACCATCTTAGGCTAAGAAGTGAAGGCACAGTGAGACCCTGTCTCAAACTATATTAGGGAACTCATGTCTTAGCTGAGAACTCAGCCTCAGACATCGGGACTGACCAGCGCTGGGCATCTCTACTTTATGACCTTGTTGGTTTTTTGGTTTGGCTTTAGTTTTCTTGAGACAGGGTTTCTCTGTGTAGCCCCGGCTGTCCTGGAATTCACTCTGTAGACCAGGCTGGCCTCAAACTCACAGAAATCTGCCTGCCTCTGTCACAGAGGTCTGCCTACCTCTGCCTCCTGAGTACAAGGATTAAAGGCGTACACCCCCACACCTGGCTGCCCTTGTGTTTTGGTGGGAGCTAGAGACTGGGCTTGTTAAAGTTCTCAGCCCCCTTCCTCCACACGTTGGTGGCTTTTTTTTTTCTTTTTAATGGAGTGCTTAGATAATTAGAGTGTTAATACTGCCTCTCCGAGAGTCAAGCTACAAACCAAGAAAAATGGAACACGCCATGCATGGTGGTTTAAGCCCAGCAGTTGAGATATAGAGGCAGGTGGATCCTGTGATTTCAGGGCCACCCTGTGTCAAAAAAAAAAAAAAAAAA
>NC_034609.1:30258807-30267566 GCF_900095145.1 Mus pahari
CTGTGTAGCCCTGGCTGTCCTGGAATTCACTCTGTAGACCAGGCTGGCCTCAAACTCAGAAATCCGCCTGCCTCTGCCTCCCAAGTGCTGGGACTAAAGGCATGCACCACCACACCCGGGGCTTTAATTGCTATTCCTTACAAGATACTCTAACTGTATCCACATTAGTAGCTGTAAAAGGAGCCATTTTTCTAGAGAGGAAAATATGGGGGGTGGATGGTTTTCTTTTGGAGAAGGGAAAATAAGATCCAGAGAGGTGAATGGCATTCCTGTCTATTTATTGGTTTTGACCTTGTTTCTGTTGCTTTGTGAATCAAGGTCTCACATAGCCCAGGCTGCCCTCAGACTTGCAGTGTAGCGGCTGACCTTGAACTCCTCTAGTTTCTCCTGCCTCCACCTCCCAAGTGCTGGGATTACAGACATTCAACACACACCCAGCTTCAGAGAGGCTGCGCACAGAAGACAGAGTTAAGAACTGAGGGGCAAAGGTGGGTGTCTTAGTCAGGTTTTCTATTCCTGAACAAAACATCATGACCCAGAAGCAAGTTGAGAGGAAAAGGTTTATTCAGCTTACACTTCCAAATTGCTGTTCATCACCGAAGGAAGTCAGGACTGAAACTCAAGCAGGTCAGGAAACAGGAGCTAATGCAGAGGCCATGGAGGGATGTTACTTACTGGCTTGCTTCCCCTGGCTTGCTCAGCTTGCTTTCTTATAGAACCAAGACTACCAGCCCAGAGATGGCACCACCCACAATAGGCCTCCCTCCTTGATCACTAATAGAGAAAATGCCTTACAGCTGGATCTCATGAAGGCATTTCCTAACCTGAAGCTCCTTTCTCTGTGATAACTCCGGCTTGTGTCAAGTTGACACATAAAACCAGCCAGTTAAATTGACCCCTTGTCAACTTGACACACAAACACATCGTTATTAAGCCTCATGCCTTACTTTCTTATTCATCCCCAAAATCTAAATAACTTTCAAAGTCCCACAGTCTTTACTTTTTTGTTTGTTTGTTTGTTTTCTTGTTTTTTTGAGACAAGGTTTCTCTGTATAGCCCTGGCTGTCCTGGAACTCACTTTGTAGACCAGGCTGGCCTCGCACTCAGAAATCTGCCTGCCTCTGCCTCCCAAATGCTGGGATTAAAGGTGTGTACCACCACACCCGGCTCAGTCTTTACATATTAAAAGTTCAATCCCTTTAAAATATCCAATATCTTTTAAAAATCAAAGTCTTTTAAAAATTCAGTCTCTTAACTGTGGGCTCCACTAAAATACCTTCTTACCTCAAGAGGGAAAAATATTGGGGCACAGTCACAATCAAAAGCAAAATCAAACTCCAACCATCCAATGTCTGAGATCCACTCACGATCTTCTGGATTCCTCCAAGGGCTTGGGTCACTTCTCCAGCCCTGCCTTTTGTAGCACACAGCTTGTCTTCTAGGCTCCAGATACGCCACTGCTGTTGCAGTTCTTGGTGGTCATCTCATGGTACTGACTTCTCCAAAACACTGCTGTCTTTCACTACAACTAGGCTTCATCAATAGCCTCTCATAGGCTCCCTTCATAGTACCAAGCCTCAACTCCTTTGCATGACCTCTTCAAGTCCTGGGCCATCAATTGCAACTGAGGCTGCACCTTCACCAGTGGCCTTCCATGGCCTCTCACAGTGCTGAGCCTCAGCTGCTCTTTGTGACCCCTTCATGCCTTCAAAACCAGTACCACCTGGGTGACGCTTACATATTACCAAGTTCAGCCACAGTACAAGGTACAACCTTGGATATCTCTGAAACACAGTCTCTGTGCTCTCAAACACTTCCTAGAAGATGTCACCTCAATGATGCTGGTCTCTTCTTAATCACCACTAATTTCTTAGCTACAGCTAACCAGCATCAATAGTCCCAGTAACACAAAGGTTTACTTTAGTGGTTCTGGTATCTTGTTAATCACAGCTGATTCTTCAGCCCCACCTAACCAGAACCACAGAATCTTCACAATCAAAACATGGCCCTGATAGCAGTCTTAATCTTCCCTCTGAAATGTCACAAGCCAGGCCTCCGTCGTCTGCACTGTTCTCAACATTATCTTCCAATCTCCAACACGACATCCCACAGAGCTCTTAACACCAAATGGATCTTCTAGCCAAAGGTTCCAAAGTCCTTCCACAGTCCTCCCNAAAACATGGTCAGGTTGTCACGGGAATACCCCACTATGCTGGTACACTTTTAATCCCAGCACTCAGGAGGCAGAGGCAGATGGATCTCTCTGTGAGTTAAGCCAGCCTGCTCTACAAATGAAGTTGTCAGTCAGCCAAGACTACATAGTGAGACCCTGTCTCAAAGAACAAACAAACAAACAAACAAGATTAATTTTTAGAAATATGTTAAGAACTCATCAGAATCGGGCTGGAGAGATGGCTCAGCGGTTAAGAGTGCAGACTGCTCTTCCGAAGGTCATGAGTTCAAATCCCAGCAACCATATGGTGGCTCACAACCATCTGTAATGAGATCTGATGCCCTCTTCTGGGATGTCTGAAGACAGCTACAGTGTACTTACATATAATAAATAAAGAAATCTTTTTAAAAAAAACTCATCAGAATCAAGACAAAATCAAGTTTTTTGTTTTTTTTAATATGAAATAACTTTCATGAAAATTATAAACATATCTTCTGGTTAAAGTATACACATCTTGTGACAAGGCCTCTAAAATACAGAAACATAGCTTACAGTGTCCATTTAATGCAATGAAATATTCAACAGCAAAATAAATATCACCATGAGGAAACGTGGAAATGTTTAAAAAATAATGCTAAAGAAATATATATATATATATATATATATATATATATATATATATATATATACAATACAGTATGTTATGGTAATGTTATCCATATATGCATATGATATATATTTAAATATCAGAAAGATGGAATGGCCTTTTGAAGACATAGTTACAGTGCCAATTAGGTGGCAGCAGCATGGAGAGCTGGGCTCAGCCTCCACAGAAGGCAGTATATGCTTTGAATCAGAGTCTGATATATGGTACAGTCCCCCCCATAGCCAGGATCCATGGGTTCAGGAATCAAGGGGTGGGAAAGGGAACAGTTCCACTCACTGTCACTCCTAGTGACCCTCTAGGAAAGTTTTTGCTTCCTGTCCCCACAACTCTAGGTTCTGCTGACCTAGAAGTTTTGGTTCCAGAGGGGGAAGTGCTCCTACCAGGAGCCACAACAAACATTGCATTGAACTGGAAGCTGGGACTTCCCCTGGTCATTTTGGGCTTCTAATGCCCTTAAACCAACAGGCTAAGAAAGGAATGGCAGTGTTCGGAGGGGTGATAGATCCACATTACCATGGGGAAATTGGATTGCCTCTCCACAATGGAAGTAAGCAAGATTATATGTGGAGTGCAGGAGATCCCTTAGAGCGTCTTTTAGTACTATCATGTCCTGTGATTAAAGTCAATGGGAAACTACAACAGCCTAATCCAAGCAGGATGACAAAGGACACAGACCCATCAGGAATGAAAGTATGGGTCAATCCTCCAGGAAAAGAGCCAAGACCTGGTGAGGTGCTTGTCAAGGATGAAGGAAATACAGAATGGGTAGTAGAGGAAGGTAGTTATAAATACCAGCTGAGGTCACGTTACCAGTTGCAGAAACCAGGATTGTAAAGTAATATGAATGCTTCTGTCTTACTAAGAAAAAAATGTGTCTTTCTTCCAGTTTCTTTAACAACAATTGGTATTTAAGTTGAAACACTAAAAGAATGTTCCCAAGGGACATTGCCCCACTGTAAATTTACAAATGTGTTTGCGATTGTACAAGGAATAGTTATATCATGTTAGGCATATTCATGACCTTGTTATTGTTTTAGTGGACATGAGATATTATTTGTGTCAAGCTGACAAGGGGTAGATTGTAGTGGCTATTACTGGTTGTCAACTTGACTATAGTGGAATGAACTATAATCCAGAATTGGAAGGCTGGGAGATAAAAATTTCTGACCTGGATCTTGGCATGGAGATCTTGAGACACAGTGGCTATGAATCCAGAAGATTAAGATGGTGAGATCTCTGAGTTCAAAGTCATCTGGGATTAAAGGCGTGGCGGCACACACCTTTAATCTGGGCCACACCTTCTGCTGGAGACCTACATAAGGACATTGGAAGGAAGATTTTTACTCTTCTTCACCTGCTTGCCTTGTGGGACTTAGTAACTGCTCAATCCTTGGATTTCCATTAACAGCTGATGCAGACCATCGCTGGGAGTTGGACTACAGACTGCAAGTCATCAACAAATTCTCTTAGGATATAGAGACTACCCTAAGTTCTGTGACTCTAGAGAACCCTGACTAATACAGTGGGTGAGCTAAAAAAAAAAAAAAAAAAAAAAAAACAAAACCCTTCTCCCGGGGGTGCCGACCAGTTATCTGGGAGATGTAGAAAGCTGGAGTATCGGGAGCTATTCGAGAGAAGGCAGTCTACAGTGCAGCTGGGAACCATGAGAGCCTCTCCCTTCTGGGGACCTGGAAAAACTCCTGGGCCTTTAAGTGGTTTATTAAATGACATAATGCTTCATCTTCACTGTGTACCTTAGGAGCTGAAGCTGGCTCAGAATAGTGCCTGGGGTGGGGCTTTTCTGGGTGCAGCCCAGCCATCACACGCACAGGTAGCCACCTGGTGCTGGAGAACAAAGACGTTCTGCGCTTCAGAGCCTCTAGCAAGAACGTCCCACATATACACAATGCGCAGATGGTTACTGGACCACACACTACTCTCAGAACTTCAAAACCTACAGCCACAATATGAATCCTAAAGAAAGGCCAGCCTGAGCCAGATGTGTTAGTACAGGCCTGTAAGCCCCGCTCTTGAGAGGAAGAGGCAGGTGGATCAGGAATCCAAAGTCATCTGCTGCTTCATAATGAGTTCAAGGCCAGTGTAGGCTGCGTGGGACCCTGTAACAGAATGAGCGAGGGGCAGAGGAGTGAGCTGGGAAAGTAGGTGGTTTTTACCTGCAAGAGAGAAAGTTAATGCTGATATTCAAAGAACTGGGACGAAATGATTTCCCCACCCCTATTCCCACCCAAAAGTCTTATTCACAGAGTTCCAAAACGAGAGCCCTCGAATCAGTCGAGTGGCTATTTCCCCATGGACAATACCAGGTCCATGTAAGTCACTGGACTTTCCCTCCTGAGCTCTGGAAATCCTTCAGCCATCCTGAGTCAAGGAATCCCCTAAAGCACAGATGTCCTGTGATGTAGTCTGTGAACGTCGCCAAAGGTTGATTGAACAGCCCAGTCATTACCTGAAAGAACTGGCTACTTTCCTGACTGCTAAAAAAAAAAAGCAGGCAGCTCTGTGCCTATAAAAAGGTGGTTGGGGGGCTGGTGAGATGGCTCAGCGGGTAAGAGCACCAACTGCTCTTCCTGAGTTCAAATCCCAGCAACCACATGGTGGCTCACAGCCATCCGTAACGAGATCTGACTCCTCTTCTGGAGTGTCTGAGGACAGCTACAGTGTACTTACATATAATAAATAAATTAATAAATAAATCTTTAAAAAAAAAAAAAGGTGGTTGGGATCCCACTGTAGGTGGCCTAGAGACAGAGAGGCCTAGACACTCGCCCTGTTCTTTTGGTGTTTCTCCCTGCCTTGCCTCATGTCACCAGCTCAAATCCCCATCCTTTTTACTTTCTTCCTTTTGGCTCTGGACTCATTGTTAAGTTATTTTTGTATTTTTTAAGTTTTTATTCATTTAATATATATGGTTGCTTGGGCTGCAAGTATGTCTGTATATCACAGGCTTGCTTGGTGCTGCAGACAGCATCCAGTCCTCTGGAACTGGAGTTACAGACAGGCATAGGTGCTGGGAGTTAAACCTAGATCTTTAGTTAGGGTTTTACTGCTGTGGAGAGACATCATAACCAAGGCAACTCTTTTTTTGTTGTTGTTGTTTTTTGTTTTTTTTTTTGTTTGTTTTTTTTCGAAACAGGGTTTCTCTTTATAGNCCTGGCTGTCCTGGAACTCACTCTGTAGACCAGGCTGGCCTTGAACTCAGAAATCCGCCTGCCTCTGCCTCCCGAGTGCTGGGATTAAAGGCGAGCGCCACCACGCCAAGGCAACTCTTATAAGGACAACATTCAATTGGGGCTGGATTACTGGTTCTAAGGTTCAATCCATTATCATCAAAGCAGGAAGCACGGCCTGCAGTGTCCAGGTAGACATGGTGCTGGATGAGCTGAGAGCTCAACATCTTCATCTCAAGGGCGCTAGGAGAAGACTGGCTTCCAGACAACTAGGACGAGGGTCTTAAAGCTCACACCCACAGTGACACACAAGGCCACGCCTACTCCAACAAAGTCACACCTCCTACTAGTGCCACTGCCTGGACCAAGCGTGTTCAAACCACCACAGGCAGCCAGTACTCTTGAGGATCCCTGTCTCCCGCCCACTCATGGTTGGATTTGGGCATGTGGGGTTGTTTTTTTTTTTTTTTTTTTTTTTTAGGTCAGTTAGTTCAAACAGGTGCCTATCATTAAGGCAGGGCAGGCCAGAGGACAAGGGGTCTGCACTGTTCTTCCTAGCTCTGGAGCACACGGCCAGAGGGGCTGCCTCTCATTTGCTTCTCGGTGCAGGAAATGAATGGCCTTGTAAATAATCTCAGCTGAGGAGTGTACCCTTGGGATGTGCGCTCAAGCCTGGATGCCTAATCGAGTCACTTGGGAAATGTAAAAATATTCAAGCCGCAGGCCTACCCCAGTGGCTCGAAGAAAATTGATCTAGGATGGGTTCCAGCCATTAGTGTTTTTAAAAAAGTCCCCTGGGCTTTAAAAAAAAAAAAAATCTAATTTATAGCAGACAGGAGTGAGAGCCACTGCATTGGTGTGCGTGTGAGTGCGCACACGTGCGAACGAGCTCTCCAGGTCGGCTGCAAGAGGTATGAATTTTATTGAGGAGTCCATTCACACACAGCCACGGGGATTGCAATTGTCCTTAGCGCTTCGAATGCTTTTGAACGGTTCAGTTTCCCTGCAACAGTGATAAACACTACTCCTAAACAAGAAAGCGGACAGACAGCAGAAGTGCCACCATCATAGGAGTTATTTATAACTGATGAACTGAAGATATGGCTTAGTGATAGAGCCCTTGCCTTGCATGGGTTCAATTCCTGGTACAGCAAAACCACCACCAACAAAAACCACTTGGACGTGGCGGTATTCCACTAACACAAACCAAATGATCTCAGAGGCTGCCTGCACACAAGGTCGTACCGTGAAGGTCTAGGGAAGTGTGTGTGTGTGTCCACTTGGTGTCACAATAAGTTATGTGTATGTATAGGTGGGGACTTGCACACAGCTACTTGAATGGAGTAGGGTTATACTCCCAAAAGAGAGAGAGATTTTCTTTAGGGAAAGCTTCCTTCCGGGAGACTTCTGTAGCCCCTGTTCAGCATGCTCTGTCCTGATGGTTGCTGTCTTGTCAACTTGACACAAGCTGTTTTGGAAGAGCCACCCCAGTTGAGACAGTGCCTCTCCGACGGCCTATTCGTAAGCCTGGTGGATGGCAAATGACACTGGCGCATATAAGAAAGTAACATGAGCAAGCCAGTGAACAGTGGTCCTCCGTGCTTCTTCAGTTCTGCATTCAAGTTCCTGCTCTGAGTTCCTGCCCTGACTTTTCTCAGTGACAGAGTGTATCCCCGAGAGTGATAAGCTGAAATAAACCCTTCCCCCCACCAAGTTGCTTTTGTTCATGGTATTTTATCACAGAAGTAGAAACCCGAACTAAGACACTGCCCATCCCTTATCCAGGATCCCTATGTAACTGTGCAGGGAGGGGCATGGGGGGGGCCTCTGGGCAGCTGGTGTGTACCAGGCAGCCCTGTGTCCTTCTGTGGTTCTCACAGGTACCTGAAGAGCTGGCACAGCTAGGCATGTGCCCCTCCCCTGCAACTCCCTCAAAGAACCGTGGGGAGATTTCCATATGGCCAACCACCCAGGGTTCCTGCTGCTATATACACAACGCAGGGCTCCAGGCTCTGGGCTCCATTGCTTTCGCTGTAGACTGAGGTTTTGAAACCTTTCTCATTCACCTGGTTACAGCATAGAAGGGATGTCTCTGAACTCAGAATTCTAACCATTTAGAAATGACTTGTTGGGCCTGTGAGACATTTCAACAGGTAAAGAAAGGGTGCTTTCGATAGACCCAGCAGACCTCAGTTTGACTCTGGGGACCCACACGGTACAGGGAGAAAACTGACTCTCACAAGCAGTCCTCTGACCCCCATATGCCATAGCATGCCTTCTGGAAAAAAGACAGAAGGGAAAGATGGCTGCACAAAGCCTTCTGTCCATCTGGTATGACCTAGACCTGATCTTCAAGGCTGCATGAAAGAGCCTGGCCACCAGCGCAGCAAAGGGCCCTTAGTTTAAAACAAATGCAATTCCCCATCAAAGGCAGGAGTTGCAACTGTAGCCAGGCAAGGTGTCCCCAAGAAGAGTGAGCCACAAAACTACAGCTTTGTCAGGCAGTAGCTGCCTTGTTGTACTTAAGGCATACACTCTCTACTCTGAATTATGTGCTAAGTCAAATTGTGAAGTGTACTGTCGCAAGAGAAGGGAAGCCCCATCATCCAGTAGAGGAAACAGCATACGGCCACTATCTGAATGGATGGAGATAGATGGGGGACTTACTGTGTCTCCAGGCTAGTCCTCTCCTCCTCTCCTCTCCTCTCCTCTCCTCTCCTCTCCTCTCCTC
>NC_034609.1:30267727-30282793 GCF_900095145.1 Mus pahari
ACTCCTCCTCTTTTCCTTCCTTCCTTCCTTCCTTCCTTCCTTCCTTCCTTCCTTCCTTCCTTCCTTCCTTTTCTTTCAAGACAGGATATCTCTAGTATCTCTAGCCCTGGCTACCTTGGAACTCTATGCAGACCAGGCAAGCCTCAAACTCACATAAATCTTCCTGTGTCCATCTCCTGAGTGCTGAGATTACAGGTGTGCACCACTATACCTGGCTCAGGCTAGTCTTGAACTCACATCTTCCTGTGTCCACCTCCTGAGTGCTGAGATTACAGGTGTGCACCACTATACCTGGCTCAGGCTAGTCTTGAACTCACAGGGTCAAGTAATCCTTCTGTCTCAGCCTGCCACAGCTTGGAGAAAATCTCTCTCTTTTTAAACGTTCTCCATCCTGCCATCAGCTGGGCCCACAGTGGGTGACACTGTCACCTTCTGAAAGCAGCACCCACAGTTCTTATCCCCACCCCCTCTCAGCCCTCTGCTGGCTGCTTCACCTCTCAGCCCTCTGAGTCCTGATTCTCATCCTTACAGATAAACGTTGCCCGTGACCCACTCTGTGCTTGTAGCCCTACTAAACAACCCCAGAATCCTTGCTTGGTGCGTTAAAGCCACACACAGTGTGTCCTTAGCCACCCTCTATTCCGAGTGGCCAGGCTCCATCACTAGTCGCGGCTGGAAGGTCATGGGGTAAATGTCTCGTCTCAGCCAGGCCTCCCTTTGCCGTTCTGCACACATGCAGTCCACTCCTGCAGTTTGTCTTCCTAGCTAGAGTGTTCTCCATGGACCTCTGTCCAGTTCATTCTAGCCCACAGAGACCTCTCCCCTGATGTCCTCACTGCTCCAGTTAGATCTCCCCATCATCACTAATGATAACCAGCTGTGTGGCACACGCCCGTCCGCCATCTCAGCACTCTGGAGGCTGAGGCAGAAGTATCACTAAGAGTTTGGGAGGGAACTTGGTCCTCAAAAAATACACCTGGCCTCAAAAGTAGGCAGGACGAGGAAAGAAGGGAAGGATTCAGTCATGAACTGCCTCTAGGGACAACTTAATTTTGCAAGTGGATTTGTCTTCAGCATGGATAAGGGACGTTGTGGCAACTAGCCTGAGGCCGCTGCCCTGAGCAGTTTCCCATGTGAGCTGAGTGAGTGTGGCACGAGTCTTCTGAGCCAGATGGAGGGGCTTAGTGTCTGCAGAAGTCAATCCATCCACTGAATGGATGTTTCTAAGAGACTGGATATGGAATTAACCCTATTTCTACATCCCTAGTACTCAGAGATAAACTCCAGGCAGTAATGTAGCAGCCCCTGTACCACTTTCCAGTGAAGGGATAATGCAAACAGGGGACCCTCAAACTGGATGCTAATTACTGCAAATCCTCCCTGGCACAGGCAGTCTTTACCAAAAAACAAAAACAAAAACAAAAACAAAAACAAAAACAAAAAAAAGGTAAAGACAGTTTGTATTTTCCCGATTATACCAGGTCCTGGTCCTGCACATCAGAGTTTTCTACTTAGAATGGAGTAAAGTTCATTGGTATAGACAAGGGCTGACCGTCCTAGCTGGGCCCACTGTTTCTGTGGAAGGTCTTAATTGTCTGGCAAGGATGTGCTGAACTAGCCCCACCCTAGAGCCAACAGAGTGGTAAGAAGCCTATGGGGTCATAGTTGGAGCCTTAGAAACTAACACACACAAACCGGCCCTGGAACAGCAGCAGGAAAGAGAATGTGTGCCCAGAGAAGCCATCTTGGGGACAGAACTGGATCTTTTCAAGAGGCCCATTCCTTGAGCCTCTAAACAGGTCAATTCACAAGCAGCCAATTGGCAGACAATGACTGATGCATTTTGCCTGACTTATGGGATGTTTGTTTCAGACATCTGAATTAGCTGTTAACACTTAAAAATGAAGAGATTTCACATACAAGACTAGATTTCTGGCTTCTCCAAGCAGCTAAGCTGGGCCCTCCCACCACAGGGGGGTGAACTTCTGTATGGTACATCTCCTCTCCATGGGGCCAGCATACCTAATTTTTGCCCTAGCCCCCCCCCCCCCAGCTAATTTTCCTTGATCTAAAATGTTGCATATTGCAACTCTGGGAGGGAAGAGGGAAGATCTAAAGGACCCCTAAGACCCTGGCTTCTCCAGACTTGAATGTCTCTGGGTGTGGCATGGGTGGCCCTGGGCTCCTAGGATCTGTAATAACATCGAGACAAGATATTGTTTATCTAAACACCAATTAGAAGCTGCTTGTAACTCAACAGCTGGATGGGCCGAATGAAGCCATCTCAGTCTGAGGTGACTGTGGCTTGTCGTGTACTCTCCTGAGGACTCTCAAAATCTTGGAACGGTCCTCTAACCTCATTTCTAGCATGGAGACATTGAGGTTCACTGTCACAGCCCGGAGCAAAACAAGCTGACAGACTCGTGAGCAACCCTCTCTACCAAGACACTCTTTCTCTGAGTATCTATTGCTGGCTATAGCAGGGCCCCTCAGACCACTGGCAGTTCAGCACACATAACAACATGGGTCAATATTAGCCGTTATTTCTATATCTCATCTATTTATTGTGGATGTGTATATCATTGTGTAGAGGTCAGAAGAGGGGTTGGCTTGTTGGCCTTCTCCTTCCAACATGTGAGTCCCAGAGATTGGAACTCAGGTTTGGTCCAAAGTGTCATCACTTAGCCATCTCAACAGCATTTAAGAGCACACTCTTTGGAGCTGGGGATAGAATTTTTACAAAGCATGCACAGAGCTCAGGATTCAGTCCCCATCAGTGAATAAGCTGGGTGTGGCAGCCCTCATCTTTTTCTTCTGAGTTAAAGGAAAGAGGATAAGAAGTTCAAGGCTATCCTTGGCTACATGGGAAGTTCAAAGGCCTATCTATCCTGGGCTAGAGACTCTGTCTCAACAAAGCAAACTCACTGCCTAGCCCTTTAGCCTATGCAGTGGTGTTTCTCCTGAAGCTCGGTGAAAGGTTTTGATTTTGTCTGTCAGGGTGGGAGTGGGTGGGGCAGGGGTACAGGGTGGCTGTGTTGTGAATTCTGTGGCTAAGTGACCTATGGGCATGTCTGAGAGGGATGGCTTCCTGGCTGGAGCAGCTCACATGCCTATTAAATTGTTTCACTGGCGAAGTTACCTCTGACGCTTGGAGGATACATAAATTCATTTTTAAAACTAGCCCTTAATTATAATTTCTCTTCAAGTTTTTCTGAGATGTAAAACCTCGAGATCTCCAGCTGGTTCTAGAGTTTCTACCTCTAACTAACACGAACACTCTCCTCCCCCGGTCTCCTTCTCCACTTCACCTCACTGGAGTCTACACCAGCTTCCAGGGACCAACTGCCAACGAAGATGTCGGATGGGAACCTAAGAGGTCGGGATGTGGGAAAGAAAGGTGTGAAGGTGGGGAGGAAGAACTGGTTTTGGGCTTTAAGACCGGAACCTCCAGGATTCCTGCTAGACCAATCTGCAGCTTTTGCAAACAGCCTTAAAGTCATCAGCGCCCCGCTGCGGAATTCAAAGCTCAGCTTGTCACAATAGTTAACACCTTCTTTGACCAGCCTCCTTCTATTTGACAATTTTTCTTTTCTGTCCCTCTCTGTTGCCACCAGGAAGGTTTTTAGGGAGTCCCCCTCACATAGCGAGCCGCCCCTTGGCGTTCAGAAGATTTTCTGGGGTAGCCCGTTTGCAGGGTGAGTAGGTTTCCAGGTTTCGGGAGCGGGGGTGGGGTGGGGGCGGGGATGGACAAAAACGATTTTGGAGGTCCCCACTGGTCATCCGGAAAGTTAACGATGCTTCAGGTACTAGGCTGGGGACAATGACCACCTTTCCAAGGCTGCTGTCCCGGAGGTCGGCGCGGAGCAGCTGAGCCTTGGGCTGCACTGGGGGTCCCTAGTTTTCTAGAGGGCGCAAAGGCTGCGACTCTCGAGACGGAGGGGCTAGCTAGGTCCACGACAGACCCCGGGTCTGGCGAGCACCAGCCGGTGGCCGAGCACCGGGCGCTCCCGCGGGCTCCGGGAGCCCTCCCACTCTTGCCAACTTTCCCTGCCCTGGTGCCGGAGGAGGGCGCCTTTCCCGGCGGGTCGCGCGCGATACTTAAGGCGGCTCGGCCGGGCAAGGCGGTCGTCATTCGGAGCCCCGGCGGCACCGTGGAGGCAGTGCGTGGCGGCGGGAGCCGGAGGAGGGGCATGGAGCCGCCGCGGGCCTGCTGAGCACCGGAGCGCAGGCAGCCGGCGGCACGGTGAGCGCATCCAAGGGGCCGGAGCCTCTTACCGCGACCTGGGGCTCCGAGTAGCCAGGGCTTCAGCCGCTCAATGCTTCCCGGCGGCAGTCGCTTGCACCACGTTCCCTACCGATCCCTCCTCCCTTTCTTCCAACATCCTGGGCTCCCGCAGCCTTTCCTCCCTTCCTCCCTTGCGGCTCTTGTTTTGTGAATGAATTGGGGGGGGGGGGAAGGCTGTGCGGGGAGCGAGGTTAGAGTGCCCCTCCCCCCAACTCACGCCCGCAGGGGGTTCGCACCTGCAGGTACACCGAGATCTCTAGCGATCTGGTCCCTGCAGCACAGGTCTTGTGAGATGAGTTCCTCCTCCTGGCCGGTTCAGAGAGGTCCTAGGGTGCCTAGGAGAGATTGGAGGAGCTCCAGCCGCTAGTGCAAGTTTCTGTACTGCCGTGCGTGAGCCCGGCTGCAGGGCGCACCTGTCAGCGGGAGAGTTGCTGCTATTCTTGCAGCCCCTCAAAGTTTCACTGTTGGGTAAGGAGGTGTACGTCCTTGCCTGGAGGTTTTTATTTCTTTTCATTGTCGTACGGGACAACGATCCTGTAAAGCGCCCCCACCCTCGTGCCCTTGAATCCAAGTGTGCCTTAGCTAGCCTGGGCCGAGCTTTCTTGGATCTCTTCAGAGAGGATGGAGGAAGGGGCCCAGGATACAAGATCACACTCTGGTTAACCGGCTTGGGGAAACACAGTCAGTCCCCTCTCTGGGCAGAGGACCTCAACAAGCGCCCGTGCCAGAGCCTGACTGCACATAGAATATCCGGCTGCAGAACCTTCTTTGGTCTTCTGTAGGGAGGTGGGTACAAAGGTAGTGCCTCTTAATTCCTGAGGGGGAGGGGGTCCGGACCCCGGATGGAGGGGGCTGGCAACTGCAGGGATGCTGCCTTTGTTTGCAGGCACTCTTTTGCCAAGGTACCTGGGGCCCCGAGATGAGTAGGGTCAGGGCTGGCAGTTGTTCCTTGGTTTTTCCGTTCCTTCCCAGCTGAGTCGTGGGAAACCGGCACGTGGGTGTGGCTGTGTGGCTTTAGCCAGCGGGGTGAAGCTCAAACCGGGTGAAGAGCGTGGGGAGAGCTTCCTTAGCTGCCTTGGACCTGACCCGACAGCCTCTGGAACTGCACCGAGGTGGGGCGCCAGGGCGCAGGTTGCTGGGCCAGCCACAGCACCTCCTGTCCCTTCCCAGAACGAGGCGGGCAGTAGGGCCCGCAGCGTCCCCTATGCATCAGCTCTAGCGGGAGACTAGGCAGGGGACGTATGCCTGGGGCTCCCTGAGCTGGGTGTGTGCAGGGAGGGCTGGGAGTCCTACAGAGGAAGCATGCGGCGGCTCCCGGGGCTGGTGGGGCAGGCCGCCCAGAGGACATGCTTCCCGGAGAGGCCAAGCTGCCAAGAGCTCTTTCCAATCTACACTGGTGGAAGAATGCTTTTGCGGATTTCAGCAGTGACTGTTCCGCACCCATCCTATGTGAGGGAGGGATGTCTCTGACAAAGTCTGTTCCTATTGGGATGGGGCCTGGTTTCAGGGAGACCAGGTCTGAAGCAGGTTTCCGAAGTGAGGGGTCATTGTCTTAAGACAAGGATTCTCCAATCGAGCCAGGTAGCGAAGAGACGGGAATAGAGGGCAGCCTCTCCTTTCCCTCTGCTTCCTACTCTCCCACCTGGGAAGCCCTTGGGGGCTAATGTGCATCCATTGTCAGGGAAATTACCTGAGATCTGAGAAGCAAGGAACCATTAGCATCCCTCTTAGGGACGCGGACAGTAAGTCTTTGGGCAAGGTCAGGGAGACCCGGAGGCAGTGGAGCTTGTCCAAACCTTGGTCTCCGATGCCAAGTCCTGGGCTCCTCTCGTTAATGCACAGCTGTTCCCAACAGGATGGGGGCTAGAAACCCCAACTTAGTTACAAATGGGAACCTACACTGTTTGAGTGGCTGGGCCGGAAACATGCGGGTGAGCCTACCAGGACACTAGGACCAAGTGGGCGGAGCTCCCCAGCAGCCATCTCTGCAGTGCCTGCAGCAGTCACCTATGGCTCAGTGCTGGGCTTGCAGCAGGGCTGTCCACACCCAAGTCCCCTCTCCCATCTCTTGGCCTTTTCTCCTGACTCTCAAGTAAAGAAAACAATGAAAGCCAACCCTGGGCAATGTCTTATGGAGAGGTGTAAGAGGGAAATGATTTGTGTCTGTCTGCCTCACACCCCTTTTACATCCCCTGCCCCTGTTGTATTCTCCATGGGCATTTTGCTGTGCTGGGAATGGTCCCCTCCCAGGGCACACTTAACACTTAGAGGTGGTAGCTGTAGGCCTTGGGCTGCCCCCTGACCCATCTTCTCCCACGCTGCCTGTAGAGCTGTCCCCTCTGTGCCCAATGTACCCACAGAAGTGTATGGATTAAGAGCTTTGGGTCAAGCAGATCGCAGTCTACCATATCCCAGGGACTATCCTAGCCTTTGGTTTGTCTGTGAACAACACTATTCTACTGCCCTTACATGTCACCTCTTTGCTCCTGGAACATGCTATGAGGTTAGTTGTATAATACATTCTACAGGTCAAATAGCTGAAAAGGGAATGGGTCAGATAGAAATGTCAGAACTGGGACTTGAACCCCAGCAATTTAGGCTCTGAATTTCTAGTGGTTTTAGTCAAGTTCAGTAATAACAGCTTTTAATAATGGGTCATTTCTCTCATCCTGGGTCTATTTTGAGAATGCTCTAGCTCCTTTTTTTGACAGGAAATGCTGTCCTTGCTGGGCAGTGGTGGTGCACACCTTTAATCCCAACACTTGGGAGGCAGAGGCAGGCGGATTTCTGAGTTCGAGGCCAGTCTGGTCTACAGAGTGAGTTCCAGGACAGCAGGACAGCCAGGGCTACACAGAGAAACCCTGTCTCGAAGAAAGGGGAAAAAAAAAAAAAAAGGAAGGAAGGAAGGAAAAGAAAGACAACAACAACAAAATGTTGTCCCTGCCTGACCCACTGTCTCTTTATCTTGTTCTTAGATGCCGGTGCAGCTGACTACAGCCCTGCGTGTGGTGGGCACCAGTCTGTTTGCCCTGGTAGTGCTGGGGGGCATCCTGGCGGCCTATGTAACAGGCTACCAGTTTATCCACACGGAAAAGCACTACCTGTCCTTTGGTCTCTACGGTGCCATCCTGGGTCTACATCTGCTCATCCAGAGCCTGTTTGCCTTCCTGGAGCACCGTCGAATGCGCCGGGCAGGGCGCCCCCTCAAGCTGCACTGCTCTCAGAGGCCACGTTCAGTGGCGCTCTGCATTGCTGCCTACCAAGAGGACCCTGAGTACCTGCGCAAGTGCCTTCGCTCAGCTCAGCGCATTGCCTTTCCAAACCTCAAGGTGGTCATGGTAGTGGATGGCAATCGCCAGGAAGATGCCTACATGCTGGACATCTTCCATGAGGTGCTGGGTGGCACTGAGCAAGCTGGCTTCTTTGTGTGGCGTAGCAATTTCCATGAGGCGGGTGAAGGAGAGACGGAGGCCAGCCTGCAGGAAGGCATGGAGCGTGTGCGAGCTGTGGTGTGGGCCAGCACCTTCTCATGCATCATGCAGAAGTGGGGGGGCAAGCGTGAGGTCATGTACACTGCCTTCAAGGCCCTTGGCAACTCAGTGGACTACATCCAGGTAAGGCTGCCTCCCTTAGAGTGTGTGCACATGGGCACACGTAACCAGCTGGGCATTCTGTCCTCCAGCAACTTGAGATCTGAGGTAGGTCTTGGTGTTACAGCTACCCCTCCTCTTCCCTAAACAATGTGTAATAGTTCTAAAGAAACCTTGGGACTGATCAAATCTGGGCTCTGGTTCTGTTGATAACTGGGCAGATCTTTGAACTGGTTCCCCATTACAGCAGCAGAAAGAGGTATGCAACACTGACTCTACGCCAGGCACTGCTGGTGTGCGCTTCAAACATCATTTTAACCATAGCTCTGCAGGTGAGCACTGCTCTAGGGTCACATAAATAAGGTAAAACAGGTTTAGAGAGTAACTTGCCTAATGTCAAACAGCTAGTAATAGTGCGACCAGAATGTCAGCCAGGCTGCTTATCCAAGGCCTGCTGTTGGTTCTTGTGTCTCACTACGGGCGACAGGGTGACTAAACACCATAAACAAGTTTGAAGAGGGAGCTAGAGAAATGGCTTGGCAGTTAAGAGCACTGGCTGTTCTAGTGGACCCAACCCACCTTCCAATTCTGGAACCCGCATGGCAGCTAACCACCTCTGTAATGTCAGGTCCAGGTTATCTGACGCCCTCTTTATGGCCTCTGCAAGCAATGCACGCATGTGATGCAGACTTACATATAGAGGAAACACCCATACACATTCTTTAACAAATCTTTTTAAAAAATTAAGTATAACAAGTAAAAGGATCCTGCTAACAAATCACTCCACTTGTTTTGAGTTAGGACCACAAAGTCCCCATTCTACCTAGTGTTACATTCATGTCTGACATGGCGGCCGGAGAGACTCAGGATATGAATGACCAACTTCCCTTTTCCAGTGCTGGCCCAGGTGGAACTCTAAACAGACCCTGCCCAGATCCTGATCAAGTGGTCATTGGCACCAGCCTGGAAATTCTATTAGGGTGGCAAGGTTTACATAGCTTAAAATTTCAAAGAACAAAGAAAGAAAGAACAAAAAAAGATTAAAAAGTATACATTTCAGTACCAACTAGGAACAGACAACTGGGCTGCCCAGGTTCTGGTCCGGAATCCCTCACAGCCCCTTGTGCTGTCTACACTCACTAGAAGTTTCTGCCAATTGTTCATAGATGCCTGGAAGAGTAACCGCTGTGCTGGTAGCCACCATGCCCTGACTGGCTTCCTGTTCAGTCCTTGACTGCTATTTAGTTTGGCAGTGGGGGCATTTTGTTTGTTTTGGTTCTTCCAAACAGGGTTTCTGTGTGCATCCCTGACCCATGTGGAACTCAGCTGGCCTTTAAACGGAGGAGGCTCTGGGGGTCTGGCCAGCGGCTCCCTGGGACTTCCCCAGCTCCAGTAGGATGTAAGGAAGTCTGATGGGGAGGACAGAGGAGGCAGAGCTGGTGCTGATGGCGGTAGCCTTCTGCTGCTGCTTTGTACCACCCGTCTTCGAACATGAAGAGAAGCAGCCTGAGGGTGTCAGAAGCAGCCTTCTTGTAGGCTAACAGGCAATTACCCAGCCAGGACCCATTCATTTATTTTACATTCTGGGAACTTAGGTGCGGGCCTTAGGCCAGCAAACTTGATTAAGTTCATCTGCTCTGAGAACACTGACCACAGAGCCCAGTCATGGGCTTAGTAAACCAATTTCCTATTGAATGGTATGCCAAAGCCATATTAGTAACTTAGCACACAGAAAATGCTGGTCTTGGTGGTTCACATTTTTAATCACAGCACTCAAGAAACAGAGGCAGACAGATCTGTGAGTTCAAGGTCACCCTGGTCTACATAGGATCCCACCATGGCCAGGACTACATAAAGAGGCCCTGTCTCAGAGGGGGTGGGGTGGGAGGGAAAGCTGGAAAAAGAAAGAAGGGGGAAGACAGGAAGTTAGTTACCATCCTAAGAGTTCCCAGCACTCAGGTGCAACTAACTCTTTTAGACCATGAGAGGAGGAGCTGCATTTGTAGGCAAGGTTTGAGGCAAGGTGTGCTTGCTGGCAATGGCTATCAGTTTCTGGGCTTATTCAGAGGTCAGACAAGCGTAGCTGCTGGCTTGAGAGACTTGGCTGAGATTCCAAGCACAGGATGTTTTGTCTCTTGGAGGGGCTTTTGGGCAGGTAGGCTCGTCCCTATCACAGGGCTGTCAGGTCACCTGAAGGCCAGGGGTTGACATGAGAAGCTGCTTACAAACTACCATTGGCTCACCTCTGCAGCAGGCCTACGACATCTGCTGGGGCTCCCTCCTTAGCCATGTGGTCCCTGAACAGTCACAGTTCTTTTCCTTCCTTCCCTTGTCTTTCACCTCCCCTTCTACCTGGCACTGAGCAGTTTGCTGGAAGTGAATGTGAGTGGTCAGGCTCCTCAGGCAGTGCATCGATTCCTCAAGTGACAGTTCTTGTACAGGCCCGAGATGCTAACAGTGCATTTCCCCTGCAGGTGTGTGACTCTGACACTGTGCTGGACCCAGCCTGCACCATTGAGATGCTTCGAGTCTTGGAAGAAGATCCCCAAGTCGGAGGTGTTGGAGGAGATGTCCAAGTAAGAAGTAACCAAGGGTTCCTGGGGGTTGGGGCTGGCCTTTTTTGTTTCCAAACACAGTGGGATATGCCTGGGAAATTCATCTCTCAACTTACTAGTACCTGAGAAGCACTTTCCCTGATAGTTTCTCTGGTCTTCAGGAGACTCACTTCATTGACTGCCCAACTCAACTCAGTTCTTGCTCCTTGTGAATGTAAGGGGAGGGGAGAGTTAGGAAATTTGAAGAGGGGGCTGGAGAGATGGCTCAGCTGCTCTTGCAGATGGTCCAGGTTCAATCCCCACCATCCACATGGTAGCACTAAATATGCCATAACTCTAGGGGACCTGATGCCCTCTTCTGACCGCCACTGGGATGGGTACCAGACATACATGCAGGCAACACCACACATAAAATAAGTTAAAAAACATTTTTTTTGAAAGTCCATGGATTTGGAGGGATATAGGATTTAGCCACTATAGGTCTCACAAAGTACTTCCTTTTGAGTTGACAGTATAGCAGGTAGCTCCCAAGTTAGTTCCTTGAAAAGCCCATGCTCTAGGGAAATTAGGCCAATGAGCTATAGGCAGTATATTAGGCACACAGACCACTGCAGACAATGTATCATGTCCCCTACAGGCTTTCCTAAGACCAGGCTCCTAACACCAATAGCTCTAAGGCTTTAGAGCGCAACCATCACTGGAATGCTTTAACTGGGACTCAGTGCAGGTGCCAATGTAAAGGTGGAGCTGGTGCTGGAGAATGAGGTTTTAAATGGCCACCTAAGCTTCAGCTTCCTGAGTTTAGAGCAGGAATTTGAGCAGCAGCAGCCTATATAACTCAGGCTGGAAAGGCCTCAGATGAACACAGCATCTCTGTTCCCTTACAGATCCTCAACAAATATGATTCATGGATCTCCTTCCTGAGCAGTGTGAGGTACTGGATGGCCTTCAACGTGGAGCGGGCCTGCCAGTCCTACTTTGGCTGTGTGCAATGTATTAGTGGGCCTTTGGGCATGTACCGCAACAGCCTCCTTCAGCAGTTCCTGGAGGATTGGTACCATCAGAAGTTCCTAGGCAGCAAGTGCAGCTTTGGGGATGATCGGCACCTTACCAACCGAGTCCTGAGTCTTGGCTACCGGACTAAGTATACAGCACGCTCTAAGTGCCTCACAGAGACCCCCACTAGGTACCTTCGATGGCTCAATCAGCAAACCCGCTGGAGCAAGTCTTACTTTCGGGAATGGCTCTACAATTCTCTGTGGTTCCATAAGCACCACCTCTGGATGACCTACGAATCAGTGGTCACAGGTTTTTTCCCATTCTTCCTCATTGCTACAGTCATACAACTCTTCTACCGTGGCCGCATCTGGAACATTCTCCTCTTCCTGCTAACAGTGCAGCTGGTGGGCATTATCAAGGCTACCTATGCCTGCTTCCTTCGAGGCAACGCAGAGATGATCTTCATGTCCCTCTACTCCCTTCTCTATATGTCCAGCCTCTTGCCAGCCAAGATCTTTGCTATTGCTACCATCAACAAGTCTGGCTGGGGCACTTCTGGCAGGAAAACCATTGTAGTGAACTTCATTGGCCTAATCCCTGTGTCCATCTGGGTGGCAGTTCTTCTAGGGGGGTTAGCCTACACAGCTTATTGCCAGGACCTGTTCAGTGAGACTGAGCTAGCCTTCCTAGTCTCTGGGGCCATCCTGTATGGCTGCTACTGGGTGGCCCTCCTCATGCTGTATCTGGCCATTATTGCCCGGAGGTGTGGGAAGAAGCCAGAACAGTATAGCCTGGCTTTTGCGGAGGTGTGATCTAACCTCCAAGTAAAGTGGGAAATGTGCAATGGGTAAGGGAGGGAATGGAAAAGATGGGGTGGGAGGGAGGAGGGTGTGTTGTGTTCTAGTTTCATGGCTGAAAGGACCGATCTGAAATGCAAGTAATAGTGACTGTGGTGTGGCCTGGGTAGCTCTGCTCAGCAGAAGCACGGCACTGGGCAGTTGGGCTTGTATGTTTCTAGGCTGCTCATCTGCCTGCCCTTGCACACGTAGTGAACTCTGAGAAATGATTTTACTTCTTTCTGGGAACTATAGAGAACCCAGAAGTGTGCTAAAATAAGTGCTAAATTCCATCCTGTGTCAACTTCTGGTACAGAAACAAGCAATGACAGCTCATAGAAAGTGTCCTCCTAGCCCAGCTGAACATGACAAGGAGTTCCTGTCAAGTGTGGCCGATTACTGTCCCATTTCCCTAACCTCCAATTAGCCATCAATGCATTAAGACTGTGCCTGAGATAACGAGGCTGGGAAGCCTGACCTTTGGTCAAAAAACAGGGTCTAAGAAATGGTGCTTTATGTAATTAATATATTCCATTCCACATCAAAACATCCCAGGGATAAGCCAAGTCACCAGAAGTAAGTAATGAGTTTGGTGGGGATTTTATTGTTGTTTTGGGTACACATTACAAAGGAAAGTTTGTAATGCACCAAAACAAAAGCTGGCCAGTTATCCTGGTGCACATTTGTAATCCAAGCACTTAGAAGAAGAGATCAGAGGGTCAAGGTTAGGCTAGACTACATGAAATCCTGACTGTCTCATACAAAAAAGGTTTAACAGGAGAATCAAAGATTGTTGTGGTGCTAAAATCCATGGATGCCTTGGACTGAATATGTTCCAACTGATAACTGCTTGGTCTTTTACAAAATCCTCCAAATTGTCAAGAGAAGTTGCTGGGCAAACTGAATGTTTTAGCCATCTACTGGGAAGACTCAACCCCAGTGGATTCAGATAAGAAGTCTTTATTCTAGCTCATTCCTACCTGAATGCCTCTCAGATGTGGCTCTCATCCTGCTTGCTATTTGATTCTCTTCAGAGCCGAGCACGTTGCTCTTGGTTGTTTTCTGATGGGGAGAGCAGCAGTTACCTCTTCATTTTCATGGGTAAATTCCCATGTGACCTTGGCAGAGACTAGACTCTTGCAAGGCTGTTCCCTACATGCATGGACGTTAACAACAGCCTCCAGCCACACTGTTCATCGTCCAGGACTGGTCAGGACCTTGGCAGCTGGTTAGTTAGCATGTGTGACTTTCTCGACAATCATCCCCAAAGGAAAGCTTTCTGGAGTTGCCCAAATGAACCTTCAAATCCACACTGGTCATCTTTGAGAGCATCCATTCTCAGTGGCTTCTCCAAGGAATTCTATGACTAGTAGATGCACCTCCATTTGCTGCTTCAGTCCAGAAACCAAAGTAGGAGCTGGAACTGGTCCAACAGTCTTCAGTCCTCTTACAGCCCTCATTGACTGCCGATTTTCTTGTTTCTCTTGAGGAACGAGAAGCTTTTACACTCTTTTGAAGTCAAGACCAGATTGCTCTGGCTTTGAAACCTGCGATCATGACTAAGCCTTTGACTTTGTGGGCTACTTACAATTTCCCCAAACATTTGTTCTCTGAGGGGCCAGCTAACCCCTCAGAACCAAGTGGGTTGGATAGCAGTGTACACAGGTGCTTCCTACAAAGGAAAGTGCACTCCAAACCACCGATGGGCCATCCCTTGTATTTCCCTTCCTCGTATGAACAAAAGGTGTTTTCCAGGTGTAGCTAACAGTTGCCGCAGCACACAAACCTCAAGTTTCTAATAAAACTACGGGCTGGTGTGAGGCCCAAATCATGGTGGCTGAGGAGCAGCAGACATTAGTTGTTCTGGGTCCTTCTGTTAAGAAGTGAACTATTTGAGCACTACAATGGAGACAATCCAGTCAACTTCGCGGCTCAGACTAAGGGCTTGTTTTTCTTCAGCTTTTACTTAAAGGTTACAGGACAATGGACTCTGGATGAAAACTGGTTGTCTACCGTCAGCCCCTCTGCCTTGCACTGTGGTCAACTCTCCTCAGATTAAAGATGCAGGTACAGTAGTGAGCTTACAACATTTGACCTCGACTGGATTTCCTAATTTATTTTATAAGCAGCAAACTAAACTGGGTCTACAGCTATATCCCTGTTTCTTGCAAGGGAAGAGCCTTTATACAATTAGACTCATTTTGGTTTTTTCTCATTGACAATTTCAGCCTCTTTTGTATTATTTCTACAATAATTTGTATATATTTATTTTTTCCTGCTTTTTTATTAAATAAGGAGGGAACTTTATTTAACATTAAGGGTGGGAGGAAATCAGAAAGGAGGATAATATCCCTATCATGCTCTTGGCACAGCCACTGAGCACAATGCACAGGCCTCGTGCCTCTTAAGCAAAGTCACAGTGTACAGGTGTGCAGCTGGAGCTCATCTTCTTCAGCTAAGCTTTATCCGCGGTTCTACCTTCACCTTGCCTATGCCCTTCAAAGTCTAGGAGGTGCTCCTGTTCCTCCAGGTTCCAGACAGGTCATAGGAACACCTCATAAAGTATAGAACTCTACCAGGACCCTTCTCAGAATGATCCTTCTGCTTCCCAATCTCTGCCATCTTTCTCACCATTCTTTTTTTTGTTTTGTTTTTTGTTTTTTTCGAGACAGGGTTTCTCTGTATAGCCCTGGCTGTCCTGGAACTCACTTTGTAGACCAGGCTGGCCTCGAACTCAGAAANCCGCCTGCCTCTGCCTCCCGAATGCTGGGATTAAAGGCGTGCGCCACCACGCCCGGCCT
>NC_034609.1:30282812-30307507 GCF_900095145.1 Mus pahari
AACTCACTTTGTAGACCAGGCTGGCCTCGAACTCAGAAATCCGCCTGCCTCTGCCTCCCGAGTGCTGGGATTAAAGGCATGCGCCACCACGCCCGGCCTCTTTCTCACCATTCTTACAAGCTGTAGTCAGTGTAGGTGCCACAGCCAATGTCCCCTCAGCCATCCTCCTCCCCGCAACCCCCAGCTTTTACAGCTTCCGCTCCGCCTTGTCCTTCTGTACCTCTGGGTCTCTTGATAGCAAAGTTCCCCTGTTGTCATTCTCCTCGCTGATGTTCATGTTCTCACTCCAGCATCATCTAGTGGGGATGCAAGCTGAGGACCACGGCTCTTCCTTTTCCAGAACCACCTCTCCACTCTGGTAGTTGGTGCTGAGCTTTGCCCAACAGTATGAAACCTAAGTCCCTTTCTTGAATCTAATGCTCAGGAAGCTGTATCTCATCTTCTGGCACCACCCCCTCGAGGGTGAGATACTTAGCGGTGAGCTGAGGCCCTGCTGAACTTGTAGTTGCAGGATGACCCAGCTCTCTGCCAATTCTTGTTCATGAGGCCACTGGTGGTCACCCTAGTTCTATGGAAATTCCTCCAGTTCACATCTTATTTAGCTAACGAACAGCAGAGCTTTTCCTGTGCCGAGACCACCTGCACAAGGCAGCTGTTAGGGCACAGCTCTTGGCCAGCTTCTTATGCACCAGGTTCACATTCACCAGCAGCACATTCTCCTCTTCTTACAATACTCCTTTTAAAGGTGAAGGTCAGTCTCTCCTTGGAATTAATGGCACACTTCTCAATGAGGCCCTGCAGGTCTCAAGCACCATGTATCAGTTTGCTGATGCCTAACTTTTGGTCTATCTCCTCCAATGGCTTAGTCCTTTTCTCTGCCAAGACCTTCTGTAGCTCCTCACCATCCCAGCTGTGTTCCCAGGGCAGGGGTCATCATCCCCTAACTTCTGGGTCAGGAGTACTGTCCTTGTGGCTCTTCTTGAAAGGCCATGGGGGTTGATGTTGGATATTACAAGCCCCTCTTTCTTAACAGTGACCTTCAAGAGTTTCAACCTCAATTTGGCTCAATTTAGCTGCCCAGAATACTGTGCAGTGCCATTAGCGACCTGAGTTTCCATCACCCCACCTGTTGTCCACTGTAGATGCCACTCTGGTGCTGTTTTTTGTACTCCAAATGTTGCTGTGGCATCTTGATGATTCCCTATAACTAAGTTGGCCTCACTAGGCTGCCGCCAAGTCCTGATGACACAAAATGCAGACAATTTTGGGTGACAAGGCAGCCGCTATCCTGTTGCTGGCAACTATGAGCAGCTGCTCCTGGCCCCATTGTTTTCATTGCCCTTGGAGACTGGCTTTTTTGTTGTTTATCAGGTCAAGAATTTTTTTATTGCACTTATCAAAATAAAAATTCTTACATAACTCTGGCGTGTCCATTGCTGTGACAAAGAACCAAAGTAAACTTTAGGGAGCTAAAGTTCATCATGGTTCCCGTTTTTGGTCTCCTATCAACTGATTCTGTCTCTGGGCACATGGTGAGGCAGGGTATCACAGAACTGACGGATGGATGGAGCTTGTGCTAAAGCACAGCTTCTCACCTGGAATCCACAGGGAAGCAGGGGGCTTAGAGGAAGCCAGGGAGAAAATACACGTTCAAGGCCATGGCCACAGTGACAGCTTTCCTTGGCTGTGCTTTGCCTCCCAAAGTCTAGCCTCTTCTCCTATTGCCTTCTCCATTAGCCTCTTAAACATGAGCTGTTTCACCCTCATGTGCAAGAACCAACCCCAGCCCCTATCAGAGAGCTGCGCTGGCGTCTTTAACATGAGTGCTGGAGGTAGAGTTCAAATCTAAAAATACAACTGGAATCTCAGAACTATGTCCTCTTATACTTAATGGAATCAGTGAAATTCAAAAGTAGAAAAAGAGGCCAGCAAGATGGCCCAGGAGTAAAAGGTACCTACTACCAAGTCTGATGATGGAGTTCAATCCTTGAGATCCACTTGGTACAAGGCGAGCCCATCCCACCCCCAACTGTCCAGCTTCCACACGTGCTATCAGGAGTGAGTGCACACACACTACTCAAACATTTTAAATGTTGACTTAAAAAATTTCACAAATAAGGTAAGTTGTCACGGTTGCTTCAATTTGGAGAATTGAGCCATTAGGCCACCAGATACTACATATGCAGGATGGCTTATTTCCTATTGTAGAAGTCAGAATCTCACATTCATCGTATTATTCTACAAAATAGAATTGGAAGAATGAGTGAAGGCTAACCAAAGCTTGTTCCCTCAAATGTAAGCAAGTTGGATGGCAGGTTAATAGAGGGTTATTGTCATTTTAAAAAAAGACAAGCAGAGAGTAAACTTACCCACTGTGGGACAGAGAACAAAATAGTGACAGCAGCAGCCCTCTCACCCATTTATTAAAGAAACAGTAAGAAAAGATACAATGGAGGAGAAACACCACCCATCCTTCACATCAAGCTCAACACAGCACAGTGATTTCCCGTTCATCCCTCCACCCCCACCCCAATCCCCCAATTCCCATCCATAGCAGTTTAAGTTTTGAGGTTCTTTGATTGGGAGTACCAGTGAGGAGGGAGCTGGATTTGGAGGAACCTTAAATCTGTCCACCTCTAAGTCCCAGAAGAAAGGAGCCGCAGGCCCAGTCAAGCAGAAATGTGGTGGGTCTGTGACGTGGGTTCAAGCCCCCAGGGAAAGGTCTGGCAGTAGAACCTGACTAGGCCCAGGGAGCCCAGGTCAGAGTTACTGAAGCATGGCCTGCTCACCCATGCAGCATCACCAGACAGCAAGCGAGCCAATCCTCCAGTGGTGAGTGGGGGATTAGGACCTGCAGGCCAATGTATCCCTGAGGAAAAGTCCACGAGAACAGTTCAAGGAACTAGTAAGAAACGAGGGGCAGAAAGCTGTGGGACAAAAGCACAGAGGCTTCCGGAAGGCCAGAGAGCCTTTTCCTTGAGGCCAGGATAACCCCTATCTGCCATAGTCCATGGCTCACAAATAACATTTTGCCTTCAATCAAGAAAAAAGCAGAGGAAAAAGAAGGCTCATTTGAACTCGAGCNCCAGCTATGTTCTTCAGACTNTAGTTCCGTATCTACTCTTTTATCTAAGAGACAGCCCCAGCTCAGAACCACAGTGCTTAAATAACAAAGTGGCCCTGGAAGAAAAATGGTATTTAAGGGGGTAACATTCCATTTGGGTACATTGCAGCCATTGGACCCCCTGGTCTGGGGAAAGCAGCTGCATTTGAGCCAGGGAGGCTGCCTACCCTAGGAAATGGGACTAAAGTCTTGTTTACAGGGCCATTCATCCTTGGAAAGGAAGCTGGGTTAAGGCCCAGGGTCCCNGTTGGTCTTGCAAAAGGAGCTGGGTTGATACCCACAGGGCCTGCTNGAGAAGAGCCCAGGTGCCCAGCAGCTGACCTGGGGAAAGCAACTTGACCTGGGCCTAATGGGCCAGCAGACCTTGGGAAGGCAGCTGGACTTGGACCCTGCAGGCCAGTGGCCCTTGGAAAGTTAGCTGGGTTGGGGCCTAATGGCCCAGAGGCTCTTGGGAAAACTGCTTGATTTGAGCCCTGGAGGCCAGCAGACCTCTGAAAGGTACCTGGATTTGAGGCCAATGTGCCANAAGACTGAGAGAAGGCATTTGGGTTCAGTCCTCCTGATCCTGTCCCCCTTGGAAAGACTCCAGCATTTACCCCCATGGGGCCACCTGGTCTTGAGAAATGAGCTGAATTAGGACCCATGGGNCCAGGAGCCCTTGACATGGGAGAGGGATTTGGCCCTGGAAGGCCAAGTCCTCGAGAGCTAGGACCTGTGTTTGCGCCTATGGGGCCAGGTACTCTTGTCATGGTAGGCGGGTTTGTNCCCATGTTTCCAGAAGCCTGGGAAAAAGAAACTGAATTTGTCCCTAAAAGACCTGCTGCCCGCAGGATGGGGGCAAGATCTAAGCCTTGAGGTCCAGCCATTCTTAAGTTAAGACCAGATCCTGTACCCAAGAGGCCACCTGCTCTGTTGTCCAGATTTGGGCCTGGGCCNAGGCCACCAGCTCTTGGGTTGGGCCCAAGACCTGGTCCTAAGCCACATGCTCGTGGGTTGGGCCCCAGGCCCGGGCCTGGAAACATACCCGACCTAGGGGCTGGGTTTGTACCTAAAAAGCTTGATCTTAGATTTGGACTCGGTCCAGGACCCAGGCCAATTGGCCTAGGATTGGGAGGACCAGTCCCAGAGGACAAAACACCTGCCCTCATGTTGGGTCCACATCCAGGGCCCATGGGNCCACCACTTCTAGGGTCAGGACTTGCTCCCAGGAGTCCTCCTGCCCTTGGGTTGGCCAGAGGGCCGGGTCCAGGAAGCCCTCCTAATCTGGGGTTAGACATAGGCCCTGGGCCTGGAAGAGCCCCTGTTCTAGGGTTTAAACCTGGTCCTGGTCCTGGTCCCAACAGGCCTCCTGGCCTTGGGAAAGAAACTGCACCTGTGCCAGTGGGATTCATCCCTCTTGGGAAAGAAGTCATGCTTGGGTCGCGAGCACCAGCAGCAAAGTGTGCTGGATTTGANGCCAACGAGCCTGATGGATTTGGGAAAGGAGCTGGATTCCTTGGAAATGGAGCCAGGTTTCCACCAAGAGAACCTGCTGCCATAAGGAAAGGATCTGAGTTCACACCCATTGGGTGGCCTGCGTTCATAACAGGCCCTCCGTCCAGCCGTCCTCGAGGTGGCAATGGAGCACGAGTCCAAGGAGTTGNCCGCTCTCTAGGGAAAATCCGGGGTTCTTTCATACTTTCTTGGGGACGTTGGTGATAATAGGCTTTGGGCGAGTTTTGAAAAGGATCTTGTTTTTGATGAGTGCTGTCACCAAGTACTGGGTGCCAGTCTCTCGACCAGGCTCATCACAGTCCTGCTTCCCAGGAGTGTGTTTGACAAGGACTGCAAAAGGTTTCTCCAGGTGGATGACTTTCCCATACAGGATATGATGGCCCACGATCAGCACAGGGATTCCCTTTGGCAGAACAGAAGGAGATGCCTGAGACTGAGGGCAAGGCTGTTCCTTTCAGGGGCCTTTTAAAGCTGCTCTTGGCAGCAATGCTAGCACCTCCAGCCCCTGGTCTGGCTCTACCACTGTTAAAAACCACATTGGCAATCTACCCTTGTGCCCTTTCCATTCTTTGTAGCCCCACATAAACAGCATTTCTACTTTTAGGACTCTAGCAGATTCCCAACGGCTCCATTCCTCTGCTACTCCAGAAGGTGGGGGGACAGCAAGCAGCTAGCTCTACAGACTGGCTAACCTGGAGCAACAAACCCGAGGACAATCCTCACACTGGGTCCTAGGGTCCTGGGAGCACCACCTTGGTGGAGCTTGCTTTACTGAGGCATAAGGCAGGGAAAGAAAAGCCCCCTCACCTCAGTGGTGTAATGTAGGTCTCCCAGGAGGTTTCCAGCTAATCCAGTGCTGTAGCGAGCCTCGATCTCCCCCTGTAGTTCCATCAGCACCCATTCTGCCAGGCCTTCAGCCCCCGTACTGCAAGCAAAGGGCTGGCGGTTACAATATTTTTGAGCGGTGATGGATGAGTACTGTCCTACACCTACGCCACCATCAGAAGCCCAAAGGAGCTCTGTTGAATACAAGTTCTCGGGAAATTGGGCAGTACTGAGGACTGAAATATAGATCTTAATGCCAAGAATGTATATAGGATGTACCTGAGGACCCCAATTCCTTCAGAAGACTGTAAAACCAGTATAGCCCTTAACACTCAAACTAAGTAAAATCTTAAAATGTACTCACCTGGAAATAACAATTTGTACCATGAGCCTTCCTTCTTTAAAAATGCAACTGAAAAACTAGAGGGGAAAAAAAAACCTTTTAGGATAGCAATAATTATAAATTGTATTTTGTCACTTAATTGTGTGATAGGCACTTCCCCCCTTTCAGACAGGATCTCTAGTGCAGGCTATCCTTGAACTCTCTATGTAGCTGAGGCTGACCTTGAATTTCTGATCCTCCTGCCAGAGCTTCACAAATGCTAGGTCAGCATTCTGCCAACTGAGTTTTACACTCCCAGCCCAATGTGTGGCAGGAACTTATAACTCTAAGTGCTTTTAAACATGTTACTCTATTGCTCTAGCAATGTCAAAAGGGTTAGGCTTTCTTGATGTTTCTGAACATACAGATTACAGCTGTTAATGACAATCATCATCCACTCAGGTGTATTACAACAAATGGTATGGCAATTTTTTTTTTCTTTCTTTTTTCTTTTTGAGACAGGGATTCACTAGGTAACTCTGGTGATCCTGGAACTGTATAGACCAGACTAGCCTTGAACTCATAGAGATCCATCTGCCTCCTCAGTTGTGTGCTTAAAGGCTTGTGCCACATGCCCAGTAGTAAGCTGATTTCTAATGTAACAGCCAAACTACCTTTCACTTAGATGGGGGGAGTTCCTATATCTTCACATTATACAACAGCGCCACCAGGTGGCAATTTGGAGCACCCTAAAAGCCTGCTGCTAGCTGGCTTCATTTGCCCTTAAGGGAGATTGGATTGAGGAACCAAAGCTTCAGTTTTTGCTGACTTATGAATGAGACAATATATAGTGTTACCAGTCATGATTCAAAAAGTCAACAGATTTTATAATTGTACTCAAAACTAAGAAAAACTATTAATCAGGATTTTGTTTTTCTGGCCTGGGACTTGGTATAGTAATACATTTTTAACCTTAGCTTCTAGAGAGCTAGGTCTACAGGGGGCAGCTGCCATTTGACGGGTTTCTTTACTGGTTCTCTTCACTTTAGACCTTTAGTAGGCTTATATTATGACAGAACCTCTTTCCAGAGCACAAACACACTGGGTCAGCAGTTAACGTATTTTAAATGTTTACTATGGACTACATGCTATGCACATGTGTACATGGTATCTCAGCCAACACAGCAACTCTAATAATAACCATTTATTCCTATTTTGCAGTTGAGGCTACTTGGTCATATACAAATAAAAATATGTATTCGTATGTGGTACACACTCAACTAGCGTATAGAGAGCAAAGACAAGAAACTAGCCCATCTAGTTACTTAAAAGTCACTACTTAATTTTTCCCTTCCTAAAAAACAGAACCAGGTATCAGCAAGAATGAAGAGGAATCAGGAGACCCCGCAGCCAGTGACATGTGTAAGTGCTGTTTACAGCAGCACAAAGGCACCAAGACTAGAGCTGTGAATAAGTGAGTCTCTGTACCCAAAGAGGTTGTGGCCTACCGAGAAAAGGCAATACTTCAGCTTCAAAGGCAAAGATCTTTGTGCTTATAATAAGACCATTCCAGAACTTAACCTAAGTATTTTGAGACAAGGTCCATCTTTGAATTTCCAATCCTTCTGTTTTAATCTCATACACTGGATCAAAGGCACTGAGTCCTGCTTCCAGAGCATCTCCAAAGTGAATCAATCCAAATTCAAAAGGCTGAAATTCAGGTTCCAGCTTGTAAGTGGAAAGCTACTGTATGATCACGGTCAGGTCACTAAATGACTAGAGGCTGACACCTAGATGATGACTCACTCACTGGTGTCATGACTAAATATAATTCATGCAAGACTTTAGACTCCTATTGAGAACAGCTAATATTTTAGATTGGGAAGTAATCAATTCAGCATTTGACAGTCTAGCTTTGATTATAATTCATAAAGTATGTAATACATATTGTAAAAGGCCAATGCTGCATAGACCAAGTTCTTTCAAATAAGCTTTTGTTGACTGATACAGTGTGTGATGTATAAGCTGCAAAAAAAAAAAAGTGGTCTAAAAAAAGCAATAAAGAAATCACATCTGGCCGGGCGTGGTGGCACACGCCTTTTAATCCCAGCACTCGAGAGGCAGAGGCAGGCAGATTTCTGAGTTTGAGGCCAGCCTGGTCTACAGAGTGAGTTCCAGAAAACAGCCAAGAGTACACAGAGAAAGCCTGTCTTGAAAAACCAGAAAAAAAAAAAAAGAATTCACATCTGTGAACATCATATTCTAAACAAGGGGAAGAAGATAATAACCTACCTCCCGGGTCCAGGAAGATGCTTCAGACATACGAGTATGAGCACCTGAGCTCCAATCTCCAGAGCCCATGAAGACACTAAACATATAGCACTAGCATCTGCAATTGCAGTGGCCTTCTGAGACAGGAGGCAAAGGAAACCCCTCAAAAGCCTGAAGGTATACAGTGGAACCAAGACACTGTGTCTCAAGGCAGAAGAATGACTGATACCTACCGACCTCCATATTCACACATGCATATATGCTATACACACATACCAAAATACACTTCCTGAAATTTTCAATTTTTGTGTGCTTTTTATCCACAGGAAATAGTATGGCTGCCAAGTTTTCTCAGTGCATTCTCTACTTTCTGGATAGACTCCTATCAGAATAAGAATTCACAATGAGGGGCTGGAGAGATGGCTCAGCGGTTAAGAGCACTGATTGTTCTTCCAAAGTTCCTGAGTTCAAATCCCAGCAACCACATGATGGCTCACAACCATCCATAATGACATCTGATGCCCTGTACTGGAGTGTCTGAAGACAGCTACAGTGTACTTACATATAAATAACAAACCTTAAAAAAAAAAAAAAAAAAAAAAAAAAAAAAAAGGCCAGGCAGTGGTGGCACACGCCTTTAATCCTAGCACTTAGGAGGCAGAAGCAGGCGGATTTCTGAGTTCGAGGCAAGCCTGATCTACAGAGTGAGTTCCAGGACAGCCAAGGCTACACAGAGAAACCCTGTCTCGAAAAACCAAAAAAGGAAAAAAAAAAAGAATTCACAATGAACTAAGAAAAGCGACACCTGACCTCTGATCCAGGGTAGCACTTGCAAACCTACATCTTTATATACAGATGCAGGAAGCCTTGCCTGAGTTATTTCTATTGATGCTGGCAAACATCTAGCAATGCCTTGGAAACAGTAACTGTGTGGCTTACAGCCTGGTCATTCTGTTGCTGAACCCCATCAACCCTGTAAAATGTTTTATGCTAAATCAAATTCGGTGGCTTACATGTATATAAATGGATGCTCTGTTTCAGTCTAGCTTAGAGACGCCTGTATATCAATATGATTATACTTATGTGATTTGTATGTGTGTGTGTGTGTATATATATGTATATATATATATACACACACACATATACGCATATAGGAATGAAACACTGGCAAGTGTTTAAGTTCAGGGCTTGAGATTTCCTGTAGCATCTAAATTCTATTACTCCTGTTCTTGCTCCTTGAGGTCACCAGAAAACTGTCCATAGGGCTAGCTTATATATTGATTTGAGAGCACAACCGACAGAGGTGACAGGAGTATGACCATGTGTCCCAGTTAGCATACATTTTATTCAAAGGGTCTCAAAAGCCAGGTGTGGTGCTATACATCTGCAATCCTAGCCCTTCAGGCAGAGGCAGGACGACTCAGGAAGACCCTGTCTCCAACAACAAAGGTGGGCATGAGGGATCACCTTAAACTGTACTTAGCTCCTTGTGCATAGGCAGGGGAAACTTAAGAGGTGAAGCCTAGTACAAGCAGAACACCTACAATCTGAAAACAGGATATGCTTCCAAGTAGAAAAAACTTGAAACCTATTAGGCTGCTAGTATCAAATTTCAAGATTTCTCAGTTTTAGGGCTCATCTGCTAAGTCAATGCAAATATTCTAATATCTGAAGCACTTCTTTTGTAAATTTTGAATGCTGTTTAAGAAGCCAAATTCTGTTAATAGTAACAAATAAAAATGTTACAATGAAAATTCTCTGTGTGACATCAATTTCTGAGTCTTCAGTCTCACTTCATACTAACACTAAGAACCAACCAGTTTCTAGGACTAAGGTTTGCCTTGTTTAGAAAGCAGTACAGTGTTACCAATACAAAAAGATTTCATCTCCATACTCTTTTGGATTGCTTACTGGATTATCTCATTCCATCCTGACAACCAGCTCAAGTTAGGCATGGTTACCAAACTCCCATTCAGATAACAAGGCTTAGAAAAGCTGAAGGCTAAGCAATTGGTCGCATAGCTAATAAGTAGTAAAGCAGGATGTGACCTTAACCATTCCACTGTGTGGTCTGCACACTAGTCCCTCCTCACACACAACTCTGAGATTCATCTACCTTGCAATTGCCCTCACTCTCCTGCAAAACTGAAAGAAGCCTGGTCCCTTGCAATGAAAGCAGCTAAAATCCAAGCTGATACATCAAAGTAGCTAATAGGCTATTACCTTATCCATGTTCAGGCTTTAAAAGTCAAATTCAAATGCCACCTTCAGGATTCAAAATTATACCCTAAACCCTCTACCCCTCATCAAGGAAAAAAAGAAGTCATGAAGACTGAGGACTTTTTTGGCATGGGTTCACTTTAATCTCTCAACAAACCCAATTCTCATCCTTTGCTCTCTAAATCATTACATATTAAAGGATTAATAATGTCTTAAAGAACAGCCTGATCAGTGACCCTCATAATGCTAACTTCCCAGGGACTGTGATTCAGTGATTTAAATCTAATGACACAAAATCTATGACTAAATGTTTTATAAATGTCCATTTTATTAGCCTTGTCTACAGACTGAATTCCAGGAATGCCAGGGATATATAGAGGAACCCAGTCTCAAATAAGAAAAAAAAATCCATTATAATGTATCTAAACACTTTGGGTGGTCTGCTGGGGATTAAACCAATGAACAAGATAGACACTATCTCTACCAGTATTTTTGACTTTTGAATGTTTTAAATGTTCTAATTCTTCAAAACTATACTTTAAAATTTTTCTTTAAAAAAATTAGGGTAGCCGGGCGTGGTGGCGCACACCTTTGATCCCAGCACTCGGGAGGCAGAGGCAGGTGGATTTCTGAGTTTGAGGCCAGCCTGGTCTACAAAGTGAGTTCCAGTTCCAGGACAGACAGGGCTATACAAAGAAACCCTGTCTCAAAAAAAAAAAAAAAAAAAAAAAAGGGGGTAAAATGGCTTAACCATTTCAAAGTAAAAAAGAGTTACATGTTTCCTAGAATATGTCAAGTAGAACATCACTAATACCACATTGGTAACTACTGTGAATGTTTACAATGTACAAAATAGGCTATAAAAACAGTAGGTCATCAATGGCAACTTTATACAACTGGAGAACAAGTCAAAGGCTTTAGGCAGGGTTTACTGAGATGCTTCAGGGCTTAAACTCTGGAAAGTCATTTCTCTAAATATGACAACTATTTCTCTATGTGCCTTTCTAGCAAACAACCAACCTTGTGAGTTTTATATATGACTGGATACAAATCATTTTTATTACCAGTGTCATGGTGGTTGTGTGACTGAAGGGGATGTTTGACCCAATTTTCTATTCTAAGGAGAACTTGTCTCTTAATAGGGTTGTTACTAAGTCTAAACTACTTTAAATGAGACACTTGCTCCCCTCCAAAAAGGGGCTGTGGAGGGAAGATGGAACCGAATGCTTCCGAACTTTTCATTAGTGAAGAATGTTTTCAAAACGTGTTTAGAGACTATGCATCCACGTGGTACGTTCCCATCACGTGGCAGGATTCCTCCACTGGAGGGAATTACTGTTATTTGTAGACAATGGGTAGAAAAGATGGCTTCGGTGGATGTGAGTTACTCCGGTTTTCTCCATCTTCTGCTACTCTGCCACCCCAGCTCAACCTTCCCTCCTCTTCCTGCCCTCACAGCCTCCGCCTCCCAACCCTTTCTGGCCGCGCGGCAGATGTGGGGGAGGTCCCCCTCCTTGCTGGAGTCTTCCATTTCTTCTATCTCCTCCACCCTCGAGCTCCCCCTCCTCCATTCTTCAACTAGACAAGCCTCCTTCTAATTCCCTCTTCCCCGTTTCTCCAACTTCCTTCAAACTATCCCAAACTACTATTGGAACCGTCTTATCAAGGTCTTTAACCCTCTACCTACCTCCCTAAGAAACTATCCCCCCACCACCACTACCACCTCACTCTTATTTAAACTGCTTTTCTCCACGGCCCCCACCCGTCTTCATAGCCCTCACCCTTCTCCCGAAGAGTCCTCTTTCAACTACCTTCCTCTACCACTCAGTACCAGCCAAAACCGTTCCCAGTCCCGCTACTCTAGGACACCACCCTTCTCAACTTTAGGATTCATTCACTCCTCCCACAAAGCGCCCGAGATCTCACTCAGCAAGGACCCTCCGAATAAATGTCCCCCAGCAGCTTCCTCCTCCCCACTACCAGGATTTAAAATAAAGGTGCCCTGAAGCAAGCCTCACGATTCTGGCAGTTCCGCCCCAAACCCCTTTTTGAGCCCCGGGCTGCCATCCCCGCTACTTTCTGGGTTCCAAGTCCACTCGACTCCTGCAGGTCTCCCGATCGGGGACTGAGCCCCTTCCCCCCCCCCCGCACCTACCTCGTGGATCCGGCCCGCGCCGCCCCCTGCTCCGTCCTCCGCCCGCGCTCCGCCAGCCTTTCCGCCTTTCTCCCACTCCGCCCAGCTCCCTCGCTCCCTTCCTTCCGTCCTTGCTCAGCTCCCGGTCCCCGAGCTCCCCTGGCCGGCGGCGGGCTAGCCTCGGCCCGCGCGGCCCTCGCTCTCCCGGGCCCAGCGCGCGCCCCTCCCCCGCCCGCTCCCCGCCCCTCCGCTCGCCATTCTTCTCGCCGAGCCGCGCGCCCCGCCCGGCCCCGGCTGCCTAAGCTGGCCCATCCCTCCGCGCTCTCGCCGCGGTCCCCGCCTCCGGCCTCGTTCCCCGCGGCCTCCCGCGCCCCTCCGCCCGCGGCCTGACCTGCGATGGCGGCCGCCGAGCGCGGCGCCGCGCGGCCAACGGGCGACAACCGAACCTCCCGCCGCCGTCGCCGCCGCCGCGAGCATTGCCTGCGCACTTCCGGCCTCGCGCCGCCGAGTACTTCCGGGACGGAGCTGGCGAGTGCGCAGGCGCGCACGTGGGGCCGGGGCGGAGAGAGGCGAGGTCCCGGGTTGGCGAGTGCCAGGCGGTAGGTGAGTTCGGGGAGGACCCCCGGGGCCCGCTGAAACCCAGTGTTCGGGAGGAGTAGGGTTCACACGGGGTCGGGGGCCCGCGGACCTTGGTGGATGCTCGGTTCTGAGGCCGAGGGGAAGCTACTCCGGCTCCAGTGGACCTGGGAGAGAGCGGGGCTGGCGGACACCTTGCGCGCTTCTGCCGCTCATCAGAACGTGCCCGCTCTGCCTGTGGCTCCCTTGAGGGTAGACGAGTAAGGGGGAACAAGTTCCACTCCCAGTAGATGCGTGTCAGGTAGCTGCTAAATCAGGCAGGTTGGGAGAGACCTCCAAGTTCTGTCGCTGCCCACTCGTGCTCTGGGTTTCCCCTCCCCCATCAGCCCCGTGTCACTGTCTCATTAGAGAGGGTCTGTGATTTGCAGACTCAGTAATGTTGAGGAGAGAAGTTATTGGTAAAATGCCGGTTTCAAACCCTTTTCCTCCAAGACATTAAAAAGATGGAGAAATGGAGTCAGCCTTTGGGGGGAGGCGGGCATGGCGGGGGATGAAGTTGCTGAAACTTCCCTACTGAATTTCTGGAAACTGCAGAGTCTTGCTGGGGCACCCCAGCATTATTAAAAAGGAACTTAATCCGGGCAGTGGTGGCGCACGCCTTTTTAATCCCAGCACTTGGGAGGCAGAGACAGGCAGATTTCTGAGTTCGAGGCCAGCCTGATCTACCGAGTGAGTTCCAGGACAGCCAGGGCTACACAGAGAAACCTTGTCTTGAAAAACAAAAAACAACAACAACAGCAAAATGAACTTAAGTGAGAGATCATGGAACCTCCTATGCAACAGTGATGATGGTAAATTGAATGCATAAGAGATTCTCCGGTTACTGCTTAACTGTGACTCTTTTTGTCCCTCCAGGAATGGGTGAATTTAAGGTCCATCGAGTACGTTTCTTTAATTACGTTCCATCAGGCATCCGATGTGTGGCTTACAATAACCAGTCAAACAGATTGGCTGTTTCACGAACAGATGGCACGGTGGAAATTTATAACTTGTCAGCAAACTATTTTCAGGAGAAAGTAAGTCTTTGGGGGAGCCTGGTGTGGTATTCCTGATTTTTTTTTTGGGGGGGGGTTTCGAGACAGGGTTTCTCTGTATAGCCCTGTCTGTCCTGGAACTCGCTTTGTGGACCAGACTGGCCTCGAACTCAGAAATCCGCCTGCCTCTGCCTCCTGAGTGCTGGGATTAAAGGGGTGCGCCACCACGCCCGGCAATGTTAATTTTCTTAACTTCAATTCTACAACTTACGAGTCCTATCTTCAGGTAGACCAAGTGACTCTTCCCGCTGTGGAATTGCTTAGAACTTCTGTAGCATATCTGGGGTCCCTTGATGCACCCATCAAGGGAAAAACAGCCCAGGGTTTGATCTATCTTGAGCTGTTTAGAAGGCTCCTGCCTGGGGATTGTGTGACAATATATGCCATTTGAGGACTGAAGCTTGCTGGATCTTTTGGCCACTACCAGAAAGAAAAAATTGTTGAGATCATTGTGATGCTGGTAAAATGTCATTTCCTGCTCTAGGTCTTACTATGCCTTCCATGGACAGTGGAAAGGTTACAAACATTGTAAAATCAGAAAATGTTACTATCACAGCAGCAAGCAGACTCCCAGTTCAGCTGTCTCCAAGGATGTAGACTTATTTGTCTATTTGGGAACAGAGGAGACTTTTCATTACATGAAATGTCTCTTTTGGGTACATTGGGTTCATTTTGTGTGTGCCAGAATTTTGCCTACATTCATGTATATACACTTGAGGTGTACCTAATGCCCATGGTGGTCAGGAGAAGGCATTTGATTCCCTAGAATTGGATTTAGAAATTGTTATGAACTACCATTTGGTGCTGGGAACCCTTCACAAGAACAAGTGCTCTGAACTGTTGAGCCATCTCTCCAACGCCAAAGACTTCTCCTCATGAACACGGGTTACTAGTGTTCTTCAGGTGCAACGTGCAACTCAGTTCAAATGGGTGGAGAGTTGTCAGTACCCAGCAGGCTGGGACTTGAGATGTAGGCATTCTGTAAATGTTGCCAAGAATGAGTGTCAGGAACTGGTAAGGAAACAAATGTCGGAGCTTTTACATTCATGGAGAAAGGTCTGTAAACAGTTTCCCCCCTGTCTAATAAAGCTGGGAGAAGTACTCTTGACAGCTAGCTTTAGGGATCCTATATATTGCTGGCTTACTGAAGAACTACTGTGTGTAGAAGAGTGGCACGTCCTTGCCCGCAGCAAGTTGGTCACTGCTAGAAACACGACAAACATGCTTGGGTGGACACTTGTTGCACAGTGTGACTTTTCTGTGTGTCATTTATAACCACTATACTTGCATAATTTGTATTTTTGCTTAGTGCCTCTTTTCACTGCTAAAGTTAAAATTCTTTAAGAGCGGGGACTACATCAGCAATGTTTGTGACTGTACAAAGCCACTGCTAAGTTAATGTTTGGGGAATAAGTCCTCCATTTTTTTTCCCTATCCTTATTTTAAGCAGTTTCCTAATTCAGTCTCCTGTTTTCTCCATGTCTCTTTTCCTATTTGTTAAATTACTAGCCTTTGGTCGAGTGAGATGGCTCAGTGAGAAAAGGTTCTTGCTTCTGAGCCTGAAGACCTGGGTTTGATCTCTGTAGCCCACATGGTGGAAAGAGAGACCAACTCCTGTAGTTGCCCTCTGACCTTCATATGTGCATATACAACATGTATATACACTAAGTAAATAAGTGTAATAAAAATCTTAAGGATTGTTGGCCTCAGTCACATCACTCTCAGAGCAAGGCAAACAGAATAAAATGGTTAGGAGCAAGGAATAAAAAGCTGTGTTTCTGTCATTCCGTTGACTTAGGCTTTTCAGGAAAGCTACTTTACCCATAGGCTTTTCAGGAAAGCCACTTTACCCATCTGTCTCTTGGCCTTGCAAGTTCAGATAGGAAACATTGTGTCAAGCAGACATAAAATTAAAATGCCATGATATATATATGAAAATATTGAATGCCCAGAAAGCACTTGTAATCTGAGACTGTGGCCACATAGATGTGGTCACGGTACGCACCTTTAATTCCAGAAGACAAGCAAGCTTATTTTTATGAGTTCTGGGCCAGCCTGGTCTACATAAAGAGTTCTATCTTGGACAGTGAGGGCTACTTAGTGCGAGGCCCTGCCTCAAAAGAAAAGAAAAAAGAGACCTATGTCCTGAACAGAAAGCTGGAGTGGACTGAATTATTTTATAAGCACCCCTTTCAGGTGAAATGGACACAAGACTGAGGCAGATGTGAAGTGTGCACGCTGGCATTTAGCATATATGCAGTGATGCATCTCTTGATGGAGGTCTGTTTTGAGAAATGTATTGGTAGTTGATTGCTAGAGAGTTGGCTGACGAAACCTACCACTGTATAGCCTTATTCCTAAACTAAAGACACCTGAAACATGTAACTGCATTGGAATCCGGTGGGCAGTTGTAACACAGTAGGAAATATTTGTGTGAAAAACAAACCAGCCCCAGGTGGTTTGTCTTTGGCATATTTAAGAGCGGCACAATTTGGTGGAAACGTATTCTGGTGATAGCTCGATCCCAAGTTTTACCAAAGCATAAATAAATCCTGAGGGACAAAGTAAGCTAAATACAGAGCAGATATAACTACACTGCAACTCTTTGTAACGTTCATAAAGATAGGTTCTATAGGTGGACTGGGAGAGCAAGCTGAAGGCAAGAGTCTGCAAGAGGATCAGATGCTGAAGAGGTCTAGCCACTTAGATAGCACAGAACTTACCAGGCTAGTGATCTCCCAGCCTTCTGGGAGGATAACAGGTTCTGCATTCCTTCCCTTGCTGGAACAACCCTGTGTGCTAACATTCCAGGTTCCCCTAGTACTTAAACTGTGAGCACTGAGAACTCCAAGTTTGTAATAGTTTTTAGAAAATTGATACTTCAACCAGGTAGTAGTGGCACAAGCCTTTAATCCCAGCACTTGGGAAGCAGAAGCAGGTGGATCTTTCTGAGTTTGAGACCAGAGCAAATTACAGGACATCCACAGCTGTTACTTTGTTTTGAGACAGAGAAACTGTCTCAAAAAACAAGCAATAAAAAACAAATTTAGGTACTTTGTATCCAACTGGACACTAACCCAACTTTTTTATGCATGGGGACTGGTCACAGCCCCCCTCCTCGCCCCCCTTCAGGTGTCCTGCCTTTGCTTCCTGAGGACTAAGATTAGAGTTATATAAGCCACCACACCTGCTGAGTCAATCTTGACTATCCTAATTCTCTAATAGTAGTTGAAGAAAGTCTGCTGCATTAGTTCCAGTTTAAAAAAGAGAAGTGTTTAACATATAATTTTAAGTAACTAATATTTGAAGCTGAAAGAGATAAAGTGTCTAATAGACGCAAACATTTGACAAGCTACTAGTTATTTGTGAGGAAATACTTTTTGGGTGCTGGTGACTGAGGACTTCATAGCAAGTTGGGAGGATACGCTGCTTTGTGGTTTTGAATTCATGGCAGGTTGAGAAATGATGATGCTTCTGTAGTTTTTCCCAGGTCATGAGTCTCGGGGTACCGAAGCCCTGTGTTGGGCAGGAGGACAGCGACTCTTTAGTGCTGGACTGAATGGAGAAATTCTTGAGTATGACCTACAGGCACTAAACATCAAGTACACTTTGGATGCCTTTGGGGGACCTATCTGGAGTATGACTGCCAGCCCAAGTGGCTCTCAACTTTTGGTCAGTAAGCTATTATTGATAATACAAAATACAGTAGTCTTGATGGTCGGTCCCCTCCCCCCCTCACAAGCTGTTTTAGTTTGTTTTGATTTTAGGCAAGTGATAGCTTTAGAGAAGAAACAACTTACGCTTGTGCATGGGGATATTAGTCCTGTAAGAAGGCTCATTTAGTCTGTTTTCTGCCTGTCTCTAAATAGGTTGGTTGTGAAGATGGCTCTGTGAAACTATTTGAAGTCACCCCAGAAAAAATCCAGTTTGCAAGAAATTTTGATCGACAAAAAAGTAAGGCTTGTTTTGGGTCAGGCAATGAACAGCTTCAACAGAAGTTGTGTGTTTGTGCCACCAAAGGGACAGGATATTTTCCTGTGACTATGGGATGTGCTGTGTAGATACACTAATTTTCTCTGAGCACAGGGGAGTTCTAGAAGGCGTCCCATTATGTAGCATAACTGTGAAGTTCAAAGTAGAAAGCTAGTGTTCCTGTGAAAGTGAGTATTGTTAATCACCTGTATCTTAGCCCAGGTTTATACTGTGATAAACTCCCGTGCCCAGACGCAACTTGGGGAAGAACAGGGTTATTTCAGCTTCTGAGTCCCACAGCACAGTCCATCAGAGGTTGTAACTGGGACAGAAACCCACCCAGGGCGGGAACGCGGAGGAGGCAGGAGCTGATGCAGAGGCTGTGGAGGCTGCTGCTTGCTCGGCCTGCTTTCTTAAAGCACCCAGGAGCACCCAGGAGCACCAGTCCTGGGGTGCCACCACCAGCCGTGGGCTGGGCCCCTCCCACGTCCGTCAACAATCACGAAAGTGTACCTCAAGTTCCCCCGCAGGCCAGTCTAGTTGGGACATTTTCTTAATTGAGGGTCTCTCCAAAGTGACTCTGGCATTGTCAGGTTAATGTAGAATCAGCAGTGTGCTCCTACAGAAACTCCTGCTTTGTGAAATGTAAGCAGGTGTGCCTAGAGTCTGCCTTTTGAGGCTGACTCCTCTGTGGGACAAGGCAGCCTGAAACTCCCATTCTCTGGCCTCGATTTCCTGAGTGCTGAGATTAGAGATTTGTACCACAACAAAGCTGCCATTCCTTTGTTCCCCCTTCCTTCTGTTTTTTATGGCACGGGTTCTCACACTGGAGCCTGCACTCGCCTGGCACACCATGTAGCCCTGGATGGCCTTAAACTCACGGCAGTCCTGTCTCAGTGGTGCAGTTACAGGGGTGCACTTCTAAGTTTTGCTGGCTGTAGTTTTTTGTTTTTTTTTGTTTTTTTTTTTTTTTTTTTTAGATTTATTTATTGTTATACATAAGTACACTGTGGCTGTCTTCAGACACATCAGAATAGGGCATCAGATCTCATTGTGGGTAGCTGAGAGCCTCCATGTGATTGCTGGGATTTGAACTCAGGACCTTTGGAAGAGCAGTCAATGCTCTTACCTTCTGAGCCATCTCACCAGTGGTTCTTAACCCTTCCAATCAATCTAAATGCCATGGGGAGTGTCGTGAGCAGCTGCTCGGGTTGGGGCTCGGCATGTCCCGGTGGTGGGGTGCAGAGCAGGGGTTCACAAGCACTTTGTGAAATACTGAGCATAACAGTACTGAGACTTTGGAGGCACTACAGCCTCTGCTAACTCTGGTTGTACCAGGGAAACAGCCAAAGACAGTCTGGGAATAGACTGTGTGCTCGTAGAACTTTATTTAAAAAAACCAGCAGCGAGCCGGGTGTGGTGGCACATGCCTTTAATCCCAGTACTTGGGAGGCAGGGGCAGGCGGATTTCTGAGTTCGAGGACAGCCAGGGCTACACAGAGAAAAACAAACAAACAAACCCAACAGCAGATTGTAGTTTGTTGGTGCCCATTTTGGAGAGTAGTGACCTTGGTGTGTGTTCTCTGTGTCCTTTGATAATTTTGTCAAGTTGACAAAAAACTTACCAGCACAACCACCTAAAAAGAAAGAAAATTAAAGACATAATTATGGCTGGTTAACAGCAAGGATCTGTTCTGAGAAATGTAAAGTTGTCTCACTCTGTGAATGTCGGCAGGCAGGCCTGCATAAACCAAGGTGGCCGATGTCACTGGGCAGTACAGTCCTGTGAGCGTGCCCTCATTCAGTACATCCTTGTTTGTAATGTCAGTATTTGTGCATGACCATACGTGTTTGGGCGCTCGTGTAAGTATGTCTCTTTAATCTGTGAGAAGTCAGTGTGCACACGGAAGTTTCCTTAGGTTACCACCACAGCATTCTCAAAAGAGAACACATTTATACATTTTCCTCAACTGTTTATAGAAAGCAAGTTGCCGGCTACTTCATTGTGGGTCCCAGGACAGCTGATCAACCATGGTGGCCGAGGAAACCAAGTCCAGCCCTTTGGGTGATTGTGGAAGGAGAGCTCAGTTAGGTTTTGTTATTTATTTAGATGTCACCTTTTTTACTGTTTTCTTACTCCTAAGGTCGCATCCTGAGTCTCTGCTGGCATCCTGCTGGTACCCACGCTGCAGCTGGTTCCATAGACTACATTAGCGTGTTCGATGTCAAATCAGGTGATTGTCTTTCTATTTAGTACATTTGGGGTGTGGGTTTTGTCAGATTCACATTTCTCAGTTTCTGAATCTTGACTTAGCCTATCTCCTCACTAATCTCTCCACCAGTCCATCACAAATCTCACCCCTTGTTTTCTATGCATTTGTTCTGTGTGTATGTCTGTGTGTCTGTCTCTGCATTTCTGTTACGTGTGTGTGTGCCTATGTCAGTGCCGACCAGAGGGGATGTGAGACATTCTCCTTATTGCTTACCTTCCCTGATCTTTTTGCTGAACCTGGAGCTAGAGTTCCTTTTTTTTGTTGTTTTTAATATAACCTGGCACAAGAAACTAGTCCTAATGATCCTCCATCTCCAGTCCCTCTGTGCTGGGGTTACAGGTGTCCAGGGGACCGTGTATGGCTTTTACATGTGTCCTGGAATCCAGGCTTTGTCTCTCTCCCTCCTCCCCACCCCCGCACCTTCTCTTTCTCTGTGCATAGTAAGCCCCGCATAACTACTGAGCCATCTCTAGCTTCCTATTGCTGTGTTTGATTATCACTGCTGCTTTTGGGAGAATCTCCACTCTTCAGTGGGGGCTGGCAGCTCTCTCTTTATAAGGAGATAGGAAAGTAGCTTTTTTACTCTAATTAATGACTTTTTTTCTGTTCTTGGCCTGGAAAATTAGATGCCTTTAGTGTGAGCTTACCTCTAATTTGTTAGATTAGCATATTTGTGCGTGCAGGATAAAGTAACAAAATGGGTCGGATGTGCCTTGTTTTTCCTTTCTCCTCAGTGCCTGGCTTGTGTGTTTCTTTGTCCTTATTACACACACCTACAACCTAAGAACTCCTTAAGGCTCTTTCTTTCTTTCTTTCCTTTTTTTTTTTTTTTTTTTTTTTTTTTTGGTTTTTCAAGACAGGGTTTCTCTGTATAGCCCTGGCTGTCCTGGAACCCACTCTGTAGACCAGGCTAGCCTAGAATTCAGAAATCCGCCTGCCTCTGCCTCCCAAGTGCTGGGATTAAAGGAGTGCGCCACCACACCCAGCCCAAGGCTTTTTTCAAAAAGTAGGAATCCCCCTGTCCCTTCTCCCACTCCTCAAAGTAAGCCGCTGCGACTGTCAGCTGACTCTGTTGGGTTTACCTCTGCTGTGCATGACGTGTTCATAATTCTGAATTGTGGTTTTTAATTTCTGTACACTATTGGCTTCACACCTGAGTCTTCCCTTTGTACCTTGTGTCATAAGTGTCCGAGCACATGGTCTCCTGCTCCTTCCCTTATGCTCCTTTGTAACTGGGTTCCAGTCAGTAGTCAAGTGTTTCCATTGTAGCCCCATGTTCACCGCTCACAAAGGAAGTTACTTTCCTTCCTGTCTGCTTCCTGTTTAATTTTCTTCTCCTCCCTGCGTTCTTCTACTTGACTCTTGAAATCTTTCAGCTGTAGAAGCTGACACAAAACACATCTGGGTATTTTGGTGGTTTTGCTTGTTTTTTCCTGCCATTTCTATGTCCTATGACTTCTGGTCTAGCGTAGCCGCTTGGGACATGCTGCACACAGGTGTGGGGTTGGAAGACTGGCGTTTCGATCTTTCCGGGGTCCCTTTTGCTTCTGTGTTTAGGATTCCCTCTTTGCCTGTTAGGAAGTCTAATGCCATTCTTTTTTTTTTTTTTTTTTTTTTTTTGGTTTTTCGAGACAGGGTTTCTCTGTGTAGCCCTGGCTGTCCTGGAACCCACTCTGTAGACCAGGCTGGCCTTGAACTCAGAAGTTCACCTGCCTCTGCCTCCCATTCTAATTCTTGACCCTTTGTGCAGACAGAGAGTTAAGCTTCTGGTTGGTCTCTAGGCCCCTTGAGCCTTTCCCCCTTTCCTTTTCCTGTAGACAGTTTCATTGTTGGAAAGCCAGTCCAGGCCCCCTAATGCAGTAGGTGAGCCCTCTGCCCCCAGTCCCCGTTTTACCCTGAAGTCATCCCACTTGCTGGTGTCTGGATGTGTTGTGGGTTTGGCTTTGGTTAGTTGGCTTTTCTCTGTGCCAGTCAGTCGTGCTCTGAAGATGAGTTCCCCCCTTCCCTTGCTGGTGTTTTGTTACTTCCATGCTGGGTCTTCTGACGTTCTCGGTCACTCTTACTTTTTCATCTTTTCTGACTTCACTGTTTGCTAAGTTTGTTGTTTTTCTATCTTAATCTTTTAGTGGGATTTTCACTTAGCCACCTCCAAAGGTCTTTGCGGGTTTTAGCTGCTGGAGACTGAACCTGGGCCTTCGCTAGGCTGTGTTCTGGGACTAAGCCTGCGGCCTCTGAGGCTGATCTTTCAAGAGCTGTAGTTTGGTTTTTGATTGTGTATGCTCATGAAGCAATCTGCTAGGACCATAGTTATGGGTGGTGCTGGGAACCAAACTCCAGGCTGCAGTTCGACCCAGCTGCCATTTTACTCTCTAGCTATGTTCAGGCATCTAACTTCGTGTATGCTTGCCTGTGCAGTTTTGAAAAACTGAAACTAAACATGTGCCTTTCTTATTTTTCAGGGAGCATAATTCGTAAGATGGTTTTAGATAGGCAACACCTGGGAGTGACTAAGTCCAGGTGCATAGTGTGGGGTGTTGCCTTCTTGTCGGACGGCACGGTCATAAGTGTGGACTCTGTTGGAAAGGTGCAGTTGTGGGACTCTGCTACTGGGACACTCGTTAAGAGCCATCTCGTCGCAAATGCTGACGTGCAGTCTATTGCTGTTGCTGATGTGAGTATGGTCACAGCCCAGGTCGTCCCTAAACTTACGGTCCTCCTGCCTCAGCTTCTGAGTAGCTAGGATTTGGGCTTGTGTGACAAACCCATCCATCTTCCAAGTCAGTCTTAGGGTCTCTCCTTTCCCACACAATGCTTATGTGACTTAGAAGGATTCAGTTTATCACAACTAACGCTTTTTTGTTGTTGTTAATTTAAAGCTATTTTTACATTTCTTCTCATACTAAGCGTAGTTTGTATATAGTTACATGTCACCTAATGGCAGGATCACATTCTGAGAAGTTCATCGCGTGATTTCAACATTGTATAAGCGTCATAGAGTGTAAGAGCGTCATAGAGAGACAGATAGTAGGGGAAGCTACTGTGTTGCCCACCTAATATACCAATTGTGTGTGCTCTTCTTTTACACAACTAGCAGCACAGAAATTTGAATCCTTCTAAACCGTGTAAGCAGTGACACCACAGAAATCCATACCGTGTTTACATCCATGGAAGTGTTGAACTTCATAAAGATGTTTTGCTGAGCTGACGAGATGGCTCAGTGGGTAATGACACTTCCGAAGGTCCTGGGTTCAATTCCCAGCAACCACATGGTGACTCACAACCATCTGTAATGAGATCTGACACCCACTTTTGGTGCATCTGAAGATAGCTACAGTGTACTTAGATATAATAATAAATAAATCTTTAAAAAAAAAAAAAAAAAAAAACAAGAAGAAGGTACTACCTCTAAGGAAATACAAATACTAAGTGCCTTATTTGAAAGTGATAGAAGTTTAAGATTTTTAAAGATTTATAGCAGACAGAAAGAAGTCTTGTCTCAAAAAGCAAACTAAAATTTAAAAAGAAAAATGATATAATTTTTAATTTATATACATTGGTGTTTTACCTGCATGTCTGTCTGTGAGAGGGTGATGAATCCTCTGGCATAGGAGTTAGAGACAGTTGTGAGCTGCCATGTAGTTGCTGGGAATTGAACCCCGGTCCTCTTGAAATAGCAGCCGGTGCTCTTGACCACTGAGCCATCTCTCTAGCCCCCAGTTTTTAATATGCATGAGTGTTCCCTTGGAACTGGGATTGCAGACAGCTGTGAGCTGGCATACAAGCACTGGGAATTGAACCCAGGTCTCTGGAAGGGCAGGCACCACTGAGCCATCTTTCCAGCAGCACCACCACCCTCTTTTTAAATATTTGGTTATGTGGGTATGCGTACAGGCGTGTAAAAGCCAGAGGCTTCAGTCCATTTGGAGCAGGAGTTCTGTAGAAGGTTGCAAGCTGCATTACATGAGTGCTGGAAACTGAACTCGGGTCCACTGACAGCAGTAGTGCTTAACCTCAGAACCAGCTCTCCAGCCCGTGCAGATCTTAAAATCTTACAGCAAGATAAAAATCTCCCACCTAAACCAACCTAGAGTACAGTCTAAAGGTATGCTTACACCAGCTTCATTGTGAGTTGTGAATGATGTTTTATATACAGCTATGATGTCACTCGGAAATGGGAAATTTTTGGTCCATTAGATTTTTTGGATGATATTTTGGCTTGTCATTGAATATGTAGCCTGTGTCTGGCAGCAAACCAAATTGGCCATACTAATTGTTAACGTCAGCAGGGGGCGCATTGCTACCCATGTTTGAGCTTGCTCCTCTGGTGGAACTGCTACTGGGAGCATCCCTTCTAATTCAGGGCAAAGGGGGTTTTTGACTTTTTTTTTTT